>NW_028274865.1:310689-621378 GCF_037043125.1 Eumetopias jubatus | reverse complement strand
AGTGCAAAGCAGAATTCCCATTCACTGGATCCTAAACTGCATCTGATATGCTCATTTTTAAAACTAATTGATTTCCAAACTAGGGGACAAACTGGAAGATCGCTATTAATACAATCTGTGTAACTTGATAATGATATGTGACCAATTTCCATGTTTGTTAACCACTTACATTTCCTATATTATATTCATTTTTTTCTTAATCCTAAAAGATTTGCTGGTTTCTTGAAAAAGTAGTAAAATAAAACACTAAATTTTATTTAGTTTCACTGTATACTCTTTAATAAATAACTTTCAGAGGAACTAAAAGTACCAGAGTAGAGACACATTTCCTAATTACTTGTAGATTTCTTTTCACATTTTTGTATAAGGTATCAGTTATCTCTAAAGTATTGCAAGTGATCCATCGTACCATTTGTGTGCCTGGCGGAAACAATTTCCTTCTTCTTTTAATGTAGAGGTCAGAATATTCTTTCTGAAGAACACAAAATGCATTCATGTATGATTTGGGAGGAGACAGATTAAGTCACTTGGACAGTACAAAATTTCTGCAGAATCATAAATACGAGCACAGAAGAAGCAGGGAAAATGGTACTAGTTCAGTCAGTTTGATACTAAGGTGCAACATTAAAACATTTAAAAATATAAATCTCTGCATTCAGCCCTATTTTACTGTGTAAAGTCAACAAAATGAGAAATGTAAATCAGCATCACCTACTTATCATAGGTCTCATTCAAGTGTTGTTTCTAGGAGAAACTTGATGATATTTTTGAGAAATTTTTTTGACTAAGAATTCTTATTAACATTGTTAATAGTGGGGTGCCTGGGTGGCTCAGTTGGTTAAGCATCTGACTCTTGATTTTGGCTTGGTTCATGATCTCAGGGTCCTGAGACTGAGCCCCACATCAGGCTCCATGCTCAACATTGGAGTCTGCTTGCGATTCTCTCGCTCCCTCTCCCTTTGAACCCCCCTGCTCATGCTCTCTCTCTAAATAAATAAAATCTTAAAAAATTAATAGCATATACATTTTATTTATGTCCAGCCACAAAAGGAAAGGATACCGTAATGCTTTCTAAAATGTTTCCACTTAGGGACGCCTAGGTGGCTCAGTCAGCTGAACGTCTGCCTTCAGCTCAGGTCATGATCCCAGGGGCCTAGGATCAAGCCCTGCATAGGGTCGGCTTCTCCCTTTCTCTCTCCCTCTGCCTCTCCCCCTGCTCGTGCTTACGCACACACTCTCTCTCTCAAATAAATAAATAAAAGCTTTAGGAAAAAATGTTTTCAATTAATATTTATTTCTACATATGAGAAGTCTGCTTGAGATAAAAGGTCATCATTTTCTGTTCTGATGAGCTTTTATATTTTCTGTATAAAATGACCTTGATGGAGAGCCTCCATTGGACCAAAGGCATGGCAACTGTATGAGTCTTACATGAGTCTGCACTTTGCCCAATCTCCCTGCTTCTCCTCATTCCCTGTCCCTAAACCCTTTCTCATCCTCCTAACACTCAACTTGGGTCAAATAATCAGTAACTTGGGAATACACAAGGACAAAATGACAATACCAGTCTGCTCAATAACAACAGATTAGTAAGAGCTTTCCCCTACAACTTTAAAATGGGTAAATAAAAAGGCAGTTGGAAATGGAGTCAATACCTTTTCAAAAGGGCTGTGTATAATTTGCAAAAAGAAAAGTGAAGTTTAAATTTTATCATCAAAGATCACGTTTGCTCAAAAATCTGACTGCAGAGTTTTTCTGGTCATACATTGGACAAACTCTCACCTGCTGGTACTGACCTCACTGAATCATCAGGAACATATGATGACAAACCCATATCTAATGTATTACTGGACTAATGCCAAACTGATTGTACAAGGTAAACTGTGTTATTTATTAGGGCCTAGGGGAACTGAACTCCACCATGTATTCAAATCAGTACGGCTTTATATATGCTTTGCATAAATTCTATTCCCAAAATAATGTTTTTATATCATCTCAGATAACACATGAATGAATGAATGTATGAATATAGAAAACTATGCATTTTCCCATTGGAAATGATAGATGCAGGATGAGAATACCCCTTTAGGAATAGAAACAAAGCCATAGAATAGAATCAGGATAGACACAACCTGTGAGGTATCTGTTGATAACATTGTATCTACTCTCTTTATCTCTGGAGATTAAAGAATGGAGATTTTGAATTACTACTTTTGGTTTTGGGGGGAATTAGTGAAGAAATACTTAAAAATCAGTGAAATGTCATTTACCTTGAATTTCTTGAAATTACATAGCCTCTGTCATTGTATTATTAATCACTATTCATCTTTCAGATTCATTAAGTATAATAAAATTAATACTTGTAATTATAAAGCTAAAAATGTTTGCATATCAGCTTCACCTACTTTACCATAAGTCAAATGATTAGTAACCTAGATAACTCTCAGATATTAGTGAATGTACTCACTTTGTCCACATGACCATTTTATAAAGAGGCAACATTTTGGCATGCATCACTAGACCAAGAATGCTTTGCCACCTGGCTGGAATAGTCTGTTAGTTCCTGCCAGTTTTCTTGGGGAATCAGAAAAATAAGATTACAGCATATGTATGAATGAGCGAGGGGTAACATATATGCTTTAAAATGTAAACAAAAGAAGGTAAACTATTTGTGTGGGTTAAAGGGTGAAGTGGGGGTGGGTGCACATGAAGGTAGTAGTAGAAAACAACTCCAGATATCATTAAATTTAAGAGCCAGAGTGGCAGTGACCATCATATTCATTCATTCATTCATTCATTCAGTATACGTTAATGTGTTCCTACTATATGCTAGGCATAACATTCATTCCCTTGAGTAGCATTTTATTAGTTATAAAACAACAAAATCAAATCAGTATTAAGATAATTCATTCATGGCAATATGTATAGACTCATCAATGGCATATGTGACATACAATTCCCACACCTATTCTTTACATCAGGTTATGGTGCTAACTGGATGTTGAATTCCATCAACTCTTAATGACTTTTTCTGAGTGTTGGTATCCCAAATGGCAAATGGGGTTAGAATATTTCCTACCATTTCACAGGGAAAACTTACTAAATAGTAATTCTACATTGGAAAATAATTTAACCTCTCCTAGGAGAAATATTTGCAAAAGCATAAATTGATCAAGGACAGAATCAATTTAAAACAAACTGAGGGTTCTAGAGGGGAGGGGGGTAGGGGGATGGGTTAGCCTGGTGATGGGCATTGAGGAGGGCACGTTCTGCATGGAGCACTGGGTGTTATGAACAAACAATGAATCATGGAACACTGCACCAAAAACTAATGATGTAATATATGGTGATTAACATAACAATAAAAAATTAAAAAAAAAAGGACAGAATCAATTTATTTTTAATTTAATTATTGTTTTGTGGATAAAGTTATGAAAAAGGATAAGTGCTTTCATCATTAATAAGAAACAGCTATTGAGCACCTGCTTAACTACTTTTATACAGTCTTCCTGAAAGGCAATCTTATTGAATTCCTATACCTAAAACCACTATATAATAATTGAAAAAAATGCTTTAAGTAAATAAGGTAGGTATTTTTATTTAAGTGTGAAAAGACAGCCATTTAAAATCATGCTGACTGGCATGCATCTCAATCCTGAAGACATATTAACTGGATTTAAAAAAAATTCTCTTGATGTAGTTTTTGCTTCTTTAACTTAGCACAGACACACAAAATTTTGCTTACAAGTGTCCCTTACTTAGTGTGTGCAGAAGCATCCGTTTGTTTATTTCCTTCCTTCTTTCCTGACCCTTTCTCACGGTGTGTGAACTTCACATGAGCAGCACTGATATCCATCTTGTTCGTGGATATAGCCACAATCCCCAGAGCACAGGGCCTGGCATCTAATAGACACCAGATAGATCGTTTTTAAATGAAGGAGCAAATGAGTGAACGGCATCATGTGAAGAATAAGGGACACCACTGGAAATACAGAGATAAATCCACAGAATTTTGCCCTGGAGGCAAGAGGCAGACACTGTCAGTCCTACCCACACACATTCCCCAGGCACGCACATTTCCTGGCACGCACATTTCCCAGGCACACCGTGTGGTTCTGTCTCTGACTGCTTCCTCTGGCTTTCCTGGCTCAGACTGCACAGGCCAGGTGGGGAGGACCAGGGAGTTAAGTGTACCTAGGCATCGCCCTCAACCAGTGCCAAAGGGAACTTAGCATGTAAAGAACCCAGCTTCTTCCTCCCTGGCAGGAACACGCAAAAAGTCTCACAGATTTCCAGAGGAATGAATCTCAGTTTCTTAGAGCATCAACCTGCTCCTTAACACACATCCTTCCCTCCCCTCTTCACACCTCCCATGCCCCCACAAGGGAATCAACTCCAAAATAAATTGCTTGTACTCAAATCCTTGTTTTGGTCTTAACTTCTGGGACAAGGTGCTTATATTCTGGTAGGAAAAGGCACACTTAAACCACTCTGGTATAATACTAACAGTAATAGAGGCCGTAATGGAAGTGCAGATCCAGTGCTAGGGAAGGTCATGGGAGGGACAGGACCTGAAGCATCAACTGAGACGAGAGGGTATTTAAAGAAGAAAGGAACCACAGATGATCTCCCAAGTCCATTACTATAGGTTAAACCTCACAGGGTTAAGTCATGAGTGATGGATGGGATATAGACATGAAGAAGTTGAGGATATTCCTAACCAAGTAAAAGGGATGAGAAATATATGGGGGCCATAGGGCAGATTTGTATGGAGAACACAGTGAATATTTCTGTTTGTCTGGCCACGGGCTGTGCAAAGGGGGTTAGGAGGAAGATGGTTAGAAAGGGGACTCTGACAGTAGACACAGAGCATATTGTATATCTGACCAAGAACTGTGATTATTTTATGGAGGGGACAGGAAGCCTTAATGATTTCTTTTAAAAGGTAAGTGACACGACCTGCATGTGCCTTAGGAAAATTGATCTTTCAACTGTGTAAAGTAGATTAGCACCGGGAAAGTGAGCTGTGAAATCCTTGTAGAAGGCTAGCCCAAGAGTCTAGGTAGCAAATAATGACACCCAGAGTTAAGACTGCAACAGAGAGCCTGGGAAAGAAAAGACAGAGGTGTATGTATTAGAAGGAGCCTGGTTGGCAGTTAGGCAAGGGCATGACTATGAGAAGGAAGCACAGAAAGTAAGCAGACAGAGAAGGCTTTGACTCAGACAGACTTGGGTTTAATCCAACGTGAGATCTCGCAGGCTCTTTAAATCCTCTGATATATGAACATTTTCATTTTCAAGAAAGGAAAGAAGACATACCCCATAGGCTTGTGAGGCTTCAAACAGATAATGCATTTAAAGTCCAGAATGGGGCCTGGAGATCATTAAGCACATGATTAATTGAGGATAGTTACTGTCACTGTTGTGAAAGCATAAAGAAGTATTCAAAGTCTTAAAAAAATGATATCTCCAAGGCCAAAACTTAGCCGAAGCCATTAACACCTCAAAATAAAGAATTTACCAATCAGAAGAAAGGTGTCGTTTATCAGCCTGGAACTAGTGATTAAAGAAAGCACAGCAAAAGGCAGGCGCATGCCCATAGCCCAGTTCAGCACACTGGTCTACGTGAATCATGCAATTCACGCTTCTTCCTCTGCTTCCATGATCTTGAAACAACCTTGAGATTATACTTCGGTTTCACGCCTTGGTCTGCCTACAGGAACACAAAATGCTGGTTATGCCAACCTGAGAAATCTGTTTTCTGTGAAAGCGGTATTTTTATTGAAGTTCGATAAATTCCCATTGGAAATTCATGCATATTCTCCTACAACAAGGTTTAGCATGATTATACTCTCCATACCAAGACAAATTCAAGTTTCTAAGGGTACTAACCTTAAGATTGCACTCTAGGCCGAGAAGAACTTAGCAGAAAGGATCTGTTAGTACATTTCATCTCTCTCACAGTGGGTGGCACACGGAAGCCCTCAACACTCCTAAATCAATGATTCAACTGTACAGCTTTTTCATTCTCCTTCATTAATATTCATAACCATCTCATTGGCCATGAGTAGGTTGGAACCATTATGAACATCAGGAGAAATCTCTAACGAACATGACACTATGGGTATTCCAATCTTTCGTGGGAAGTTCCACAGCCCAAAGAGTCAAAGGTAGCTCTTCACTGCCACTAGAACACACATAACAGAGAAACAAGATAACCCATGGTTTTATTATTTTCTTATAACTACTGAGGCAAGATTTTCTTTCTACCTAGAGAAAGTGAGGCAGAGCAAGACTAAAGGCAGGGAGTCTCCCGACACAGTGGGAAGAAGCAGCAAGGAGAGAAGTCGGCTGGCACGTCAGTCTCAGCGGAGCCGGCGAGACAAACGGCAGAAGCTTGCCAGCACTCAGTTTCCATAAACGCTCATGAGACTGTTGCAGGAGATTATGGAAGCCTCTTAAAGTTCTAACATCCTCCCTGCAGCTCCTACTGTCCCGACCTGATTTCTCACTCCTTTTTATTTCATAATGGGATTCAGAGAGAAAAAAAAAACTAAAACATTATAAAATATCATGACTGATGTTATTTTTTTTCTGATTAAAAAAAAAAAAAAAAAAACCTCAAATGAGGGTATTCCTGTTCTCAAACATCGGGCCAATATTTATTATTTATTGTAGCCAGTGAGGCAGGCAATAACTCAGATCCTGGGCTCACCTCAAGGTGTTTAATAAATATTGATGACTCAATCTGTGTCTAAAGGAAATAGATATTCTGTTTGGGGAGAAAAAAGTCAAGTTTCCTCTGAAGACATGACACAAAAACAATCCATTACAGCACTCAATTTTTCACTGTTTAGCACTTTGTTTTAGCATAGACTTTTGAGATCAATTGTTCTTTAATTCATCCACAACGGCACTTAGGGTTTACTCTCTTATTTACCTTGGGACGTTGCTGTCAGAAAGCCTGTGTTCTTACAGTTATTTTCTACATCTTTGCTGGAGATACACTCAAATTTTGAAGCTTCATCTCAAGATTCTATTGGAAAGGGACACAATGTAATAACTCTTTAAACAGGGCCTTTCAAGCAAGTGTTCACATATTTCTCCCAAATCAGACTGAATGAAGAGTAAAGGTTCTGGTCTTCATGCAGGTGGCTCCATTCTGAGATAGAACAGGTTCCTACTGTAATAAACGTGCCCAAAAGACTACCACGGCTTCTACTTTCTATCTGAACATTTGTGAACATGTATACCACAATCCAAACTCAAAGGCACAATATTTGGCCTTTGCAGAAAATTGGCCGTGATATTATAAAATTGCCTAAAAACATACAACACCAGGTTGTGCTCAGTAGCCTACGAAGCACAAAAGCTCCTTCACTGGTACTCTGTTCCAGGTCCACGAGAACATCTAAACCCACAGAGTCAAGCCATGGCTCACAGCCTGGGAGGGGCCTATGATGATAAGGAGGGGGACCACTGACACACTTGTGTCATTATCCCCCAAGGTGCCACTACTGGGATTTGTAAAGACATCTCCAGAGCTGCCAGGGACAGAGCCAGGGACAGCAACATGGTGTAGCCTGTGTCCAGTGTCATCGCTGTCACCCAACCCACTCAACACCAGAGAGAATTTTGCCTTTTTTTTTCCCATCCCCATTTTCCTGATCCCTCTCTCCATTTCCCAGTTACTGTGTGCCCTTCTGCCCTTTATCTTACACGTTCCCTTCCACCCCTACTCCCATTCTGGCTCTCTATCCAGACAAGGTCTTGCCATGCTCAAAAAAGACTACTCCCTTCCCTATTGCGCCCGTACTGCACAAAACTATGCTTTTTGGTAATAGCAAATTCTTAGATCATTTTACCATGTTCCAGGCACTGTACCAAGTACATCCCATATGTTAATTTATGGAACACTCCCAGTAACTCTATAAAATCGGTACTATTATGATCTCTATTTGCAGTTGGGAAAATAGGTAGAAAAGAATATTCATCTTCCCAAAGTCTTCAGTAAGTGAAGAACACAGGGTTTGAGACTGGGCAGTGGGACTTAGGGGCCCATACTCGTCCACTAAACCCTGCTACCCCACCGTGTCATTGTGTAATATGAATTCTTCGAAATTTACTTAGATTTGTTGAGATCTGCTTTATGCACAGCTTAATAGTTGGTTTTAAAAAGTAAATGCATAATATATAACTAAAAAGTGTTTATATGTAAGGACACCTGGGTGGCAAAGTCAACTAAGTGTCCAACTCATGCTTTCAGCTCAGGTCATGATCCCCGGTTGTGAGATGGAGCCCCAAGTCAGGGCTCAGCAGGGAGTGTGCTTGAGATTCTGTCTTTTCCTCCCATTCTCCCTCTGTTCCTCCCACTCTCTCTCCTTCTCAAATTAATAAATCTTGTTTTAAAAAAAGTTTATATATAAACACTAATTTTATGCAGTTTTTAATAAATCACATTTGTTACTCAAACCTTCTTTATTTTTGCTTCTTTTTCATTTTCTTGACCTATCAGTAATTGAGAGACATATATTGAAATCTCCCATTATGACAGCAAAGTTCTACAGTTCTACCAGGTTTGCTCTGTCACTACTTTAGGCTTTTTTTATTAATTGTACCCAATTCTAAATTATTATATCTCTCTGGGGAATTACAGTGAACTCAGATGGGAAGAAGAAAATTGATTAAACTGATTTGTACTTGAGTGTGAAGGAATCCCCACTCAAACTTTCCAAGGCCATTTACATTTTGAATCAAATGATTAAATAATCTTTTTAATTTAAAAATCTAAATAAAATCTAAATAAACCTTTTACTTGTGAATGTTTTTAAAAGTTATTGATGGAAATATTTCCACGCAGCCTAGTTCCCCGAACTGCATGAATCTCACCAGGACTTTGATCTCAAAGAAAGCTGGCTTCAGTGCTCACAAAACTTGTCTACATCCAAACCAATACTTCTCCAAATTCTATCCACTCTAATCCATTCTACTGACAGATAAATGTTCCTACAGTTCCATCACTAATTTTATTTTTTCATTGTCCATTGAATAAAATAGGTGTCACGATAGTCAAAACCTTTACAACTTGACTTCAATTTCCATCTTGAGCCCTGATGCTTACACTTACTTTATGCTATAATCAAAGCATTATTTGCTGTACGCTGATCATGATTTACATTTTCTTCCTTAGGTCCACATGGTCTTTTCTGTTTGTAAGACATTCTGTTCCTTCTCTACCTGTAAATACCTGCCATCCTGTGTAGCTAATTTTTAATGCTTATTTTGTGAAGATCAAGGCTTTTACCAGATGGGACCTTTCTCCTAATCTACTGAAACAAGGTTCTCTTCCAGCTGTTAGGAAATGAACATCCATCCTTTGGTTTTGTTAATTATACATTTGTTTTACCTCACTCTGCCTTATTCTACTCTATGAATTCTGAGTGCAAAGAGTATTTTACTTATTTCTCCATTTCCCCAAATACCTCGCTCAGTAAGTATTTTTTCAACAGGCCCAAACTTTTGCAAGATGGCCAAACCTGGTGTAAATCTAATATATGGAAGGGATTGAAGAGTCTCATATGCCCATATTCTATAATCCAAACTCACCCGTGTCTTCCGCTTTTGTTCGACACTGATAACTAAAATTATGTCATGTAACAGTCTTCTGGAAGATAACTCTCAAGGAAAGAGTAGTGTTTCTTCAAGGAGAGTTCTGGACATTTTTTAAATCTAATAACTCACTGTTAAAATGTATATATGACTCTCTACTGAGACTGTAAAAAGTTAAAGTTAAGAAAACTTAAAGGTAAAATACTTAATCCTAAATTTAATTATTTTTGATTTGTTTCCTGCATACGATCAGCAGCACATTTCATAGAAGGATTTTGTCTCACCAAATACTGTCCCTGTTCTGATTACTAATCAGAAGCAATTTAAGTGAACCAGTTATCAATTGAAAGAGCTCAGGCTATTTCTGTAAGTGATGCTTTCAATTCTAACAAAAGGACAAAGTTGAATCTCAACTATGGTACTTTTAAAGATTTATTTTGTATTTTAGAGAGAGAGAGAGAGAGAGTGTGTTGGGGGGGAGGGGAGAGAGGGAGAAGAGGGAGTCCCAAGCCGACTTGAGTGCAGAGCCTGACATGGGGCTCAATACCACAACCCTGATACCACGACCTGCACCAAGAGTCGGACGCCCAACTGACTGAGCTATCCAGTAATTTAACCACTCTCTTCCGTGGCATGGTGAAAAACATTCCCAGATTTCCCATTTTTTATCAGGTAGCAAATGGGATATTATGTGTTAAATCACTCTGAAAAGAGTAAAAGGTACAAGAAAATGAAAAGTATGTAAATTCTATCAAGTACTAGTCCATCTAGTTTCTCAGTAGGTAATTTTATATTCTTTACTAATTTGAAGTATGTAAAAATCTTTCAATTGTAGTTTGCAGTTCATAAGACACAAACTCAGCGTTCTATTACTTGTATTATGTACAAAAGGTTGTTTTGCAGTTGCACATAAGATATCCTGTTTAACATAAGAAACAGAATAGAAATCTCAAAATAATAAATGAACAAGTCTGTATGCTTTACCAGCATTGGCTATTTTTGCTAAATATACTGCATTCATTCACTGATACAATTATTCTCTGTGAGTTCAGATTATTAAATTTCATGTGTTTCTATTTCTGCCAAATCGCTAGTGTTGACAACACAGTTCCTTGAACAATGTAAACTCAACAAATATTTCTTAACTGACCTGAGAATTAATTAATACTCATTAGTCAGGAATAATTTTTAAATCAGAAGCATTGAATGCCTGCTGGTATTTAACTTAATGTCTTGAATATTTAATTGAAGCTTCTAATAAGAATTAGAAATGTTTAGCATATGAAAATCTATGTGCTAAATCCTGGGGTAGGGAATCTCACACACATTCTTTGATTTACTCATGTTATTTGTTCTTTTACCTGCCAAGGATGAGTCTGAGGATGAAGGAAAGAATGAGAGAAGGAAAGTGAGGAATCTAAAGTCAACCAGCTGAAAAAGGCCATTTAGCTGCAGGGGAAAGTATCAATATAAAATATACATGTCACATCCATGGGGACATTATATAATATCACAAATGACATTAGAATAGACGAGAAGCAACAAAATGAATAGTATCACCATTATTACACTCCCCAATATCTGATCATCTTTTTGTCTGTTTTCTAAAGATTTATTTATTTATTTGAGGGGGGAAGGAGCAGAGGAAGAGGGAGAGACTCTTAAGCAGACTCCCTGCTGAGTGGGGAGCCTGACAGGGGACTCAATCTCATGATCCTGAGATCATGACCTCAGTGGAAATCAAGAGTCAGCTGCTTAACTGACTGAGCCACCCAGGTGCCCCTGATCATCTGATCCACAGAATGCTGTATGTGGTGATTCTCCCTGGAAATCAACTGGGGAGCAGCCTCAGGGTATAATGTTTAGATATGTATGGCATGTGGCATATTAAAACCCTGAGAAGCTTTATTAACATTGCCAAAAACATATTTTGGGAAATCTGCATTATAAGAGATTTTCTCTTAAGTTAAAAAAGGAAAGAATCTGTAACGAGAGAGGAAATTTTAAGTTGCGTGTCAATTCACTGCCAAGTTCACCTGTGTGTAGAGAACTACCAGAGTCTCCACCATCTGAACCACCAGAGCTGTACACATAATAGAAATACAATGCAAAGCACATAGGTAATTTTAACTATTCTGGTCGTCACATTAAAAAAGTGAAAAAGGAACAGGTGAAATTAACTTTAATAGTATATTTTATTTCACATAATATATCCAAGATCTTATCATTCAGCATGTAATCAAAATAAAAATTTTCCCTGAGATGGTCCACTTTCTCATTTTATACCTTATCTTTGAAATCTTGTATTTTACATTTGCAGCATATCTTAATCATAGGCTAAAATGTCAACGGTCAAATACAGTCCTAGCAAAACAAGAAAGGTATGCTTAATGTAAATTTATTTTACACTGCATACCTAATTTAAATCAGTAATTTAATTTAAATTGATCAAAATGAAATAAAAATTGTAAAACTGCATGCCCCCAGTCATAGTTAACACCATTTCCAGGGCTCAATAGCCACATGTGGCCAATGGCTGCCACATGCTGAGAGCATGGGTCTAGGGGTCTAGGGTGTATCATCTTCAGGGAAACAGAGTGAGCTCACAGCAAGGAGATCATCCACTGAGACCAGAATATGCTGCAAGAACTTCAAGCTGTCCCACAAGAAGGTCTGTCTGGGTCCTACACAAAGTAACCATGGGAATGGAATTTCTCAAGGAAGGGAGACAACATTACTTAACTCGTGTTTAACTGATACTAAAATGAACTGGATCACATTTTTTAAAAGTCTCCTCATAAACTATCATCCATTTAAACTTTTGATATCTGGATGTGTTTTAGAATGAAATGGATAATATGAATTCTTACTTTTATGTTTAAAAAAGGCAGAGAAAAGGAAATAAAAGTTAGTCTTTGGGACAAATCCTGAACCACAATATTGCAGATTTCCTTAACATCAAAAACAAAACAAAACAAAGAAAAGCAATAAGCAAACAAAAATTCACAGTGATGTTACAGTGATAAGTAACAATACTTTTAAGCAGATATTAGTTTTCCACTAAAATAATAATTATACTGTATTACTTAATTGGATAATTCTAGTAGAGAATCGTAGCTCCAAGTGGTATTTTTTTAAATGTTAACATGGAAGTCCTTTACACTAAAATGTCATAAAATAAAATATTTAAAATTAGAAAATAAACTTCTATAAGGAATATTTATTTTCTTTAGAAGGATAAAAAGTGTTAAATTTGAGAGGCACCTGGGTGGCTCAGTTGTTAAGCGTCTGCCTTCAGCTCAGGTCATGATCTTGGGGTCCTGGGATCGAGCCCCGCATCGGGCTCCCTGCTCAGTGGGAAGCCTGCTTCTCCCTCTCCCACTCCCCCTGCTTGTGTTCCCTCTCTCACTGTGTCTCTCTCTGTCAAATAAATAAATAAAATCTTTTAAAAAAAGTGTTAGATTTGAAATAACTGATTTTAAAATCTGTTCTATAAACAAAGGACCAAAAAAAAAAAAAAAAAAGCAACGGAGAAAGCCTACTTTATTTAAAGGCTGGATCCTAGAGTGCATAGGTGCAAGTCTGAGGGTTGGCAACTATATTTTGGAAGCCGCTTGACTGAGTGATGAAACAGCAGAAACTGATTAATCTCCGAGTTACAATGCTGAGTGGAAGGTGTTATTGAGCATTCTAAAGTGGCAACTTCATTTCCTCCAGGGCAAAGCACACTTGGAAAGGAAAGCTGCTTTACCGTAAAATAATCTATTTTGTAGGCTTAGGAGGTTTTAGCGGGATGACATGACTTAACCTTTCCGGAGTGGGCAAATTATTGTAAGACTCATAGCAAAACAGCAGAGTTATGTTCCAATAATATTTCACATTGCTCTGCCCAAGGTAGAGGTAAAAGAGAAGTCATATTTGTATTCTTATGGAAGCCTTCTTTCAGGTTAAAGATAATGAAAAAGTGACCTTGAAGAATAGCTGCTTTGTAAAGAGTTGGAGAACATTATTTAATTAAAAAGGTAACAGCTATATGGTGCCAAATAACTGGTCTTTGGATTAACCACAAAGAACTAACTGGCTTGACCATTTTATTTTAAAAACATCTATTTATTTATCAATTATGAGATTAGATCAGGTTATCTCATGCATGCACAGTTTCTTGAATAAATAATAAATATTAATTGTTCTTTAAAACAGACCTACTTAATTTTAATAGAACTTTCTACTGTATATATTGCCTGCTCACTGGTACTGAATATGCACAAAGGCAAGTCCTGTTAAGGCACTACCTTGTCAAATAGTTATGTCGCTAATGCTAAATCGTGATGAGAAATATACGGCAGAATTTCATAGATATACAGTGTGAAGTGGTTGCCCACCACAAAATAACTTAAAAGAAACTCAAACTAACTCAATGCTTTATTATTGACTATAAACATATTATACATATTTATACACACTTACATTTATAATTTAAATTACCCTCAGATGAAATTCATGTAATCAAGACGCACAGAACTTTTGCATATATAACAAAAATATAAATTTTAAATTTTGCAAAATATATTCATTTTTATTACTTTATCAGTGTCAATTTTTGAAAAACGGTATTATATGTAAGAAAGACTTAATCATTGCTGCATGATTCACAATGAAACAAAAATATTAAATGACTTAAATTTAATAATTAATGGCATGTCAGATGTCTTAACTATGTATCTGATGTTATATTCATTACACAAATTATACAACACTTTCTCTTCTTCTACATTAGAGTGTCAATCTATTAATCTCCTAATTATCTTTCACCGTTGTTACTAGCCTACATTTAGACTTTGGCTGTAACATAAGCACCACGGTTTAATAAGATGAAAGCAGATTTTATGAGAGTCTTGGTTGCTTTTTAAAGTCAATTCGTTTATGCTCTAAATCTTTCCAAAGAGATTTTAGACTCTTAACAATTTGTTCATAGTCAACTTATCATCTTTTAGATAAATGGTCCACACAAGGACAAAACTGCATTCTTCTGAAATACTCCTTCTAGCCCTGAGTCTCTCTGTGGCCATCTGCCCTTTGGATGTTTGTCTTCCTATCTAAGACCTTTTCTAGGATCCTGACACATTTCTAACTTCTTGAAGTCATTACTTTTCTAAGTGTTTATAGCCATTTTTCCTATTTTTAACTGGCTTCTGCTACAGGTTACCAATGAACTTTAGCCCCTGATTCTTCCTGACCCCAAATTAGTTGTTGAGTTTCTTGGCAGCAAAATAATAAATCTTCTTTCTTGTTATTGTTTTAATTTAAATGTGTTTGATCGTGACAAAAACAATGGAGACATTTCTTGAAAATGTTGAACAGATGATGAAGAAATACAAAGCTATGTTTGCCAAAACTTGAAAAATTCATGCATTTATGGTCAGCTGAACTTCAACAAAAGTGCCAAGAACACACAAGGGGGAAAGGGCAGTCTCTTCACTAAGTGGTGCTGGGAAAACAAATTTCCCAAATGCAGAGGAATGAAATTGGACCCTTAACTCACGCAGATCAACTCACAATGGATTAAAGTCTTAAATGTAAGACCTGAAACCATAAAACCTTTAGAAGAAAATATAGGGGGAAAGCTTCTTGACAGTTGGCCAAGGCAATGACTTTTTGGATGTGATCTCAAAACTACAGTCAACAAAACAAAAACAGACAAGTGTTATTACATCAAACTGAAAACCTTCTGCACAATAAAGGAAACAGAATAAAGAGGAAATCTAAAAAATGGGAGAAAATATTTGTAAATCATACATCTGATAAGTGGTTAATATCCAAAATACGTAAGGAGTTCAAAAAAATCAATAGTAAGAAAACAAATAACCTGATTAAAAAAATGGTCAAAAGATCTGAATAGACATTTCTCAAGAGAAGACATATAAATGGCCATTAGATACAGGAAAAGGTGCTCAACATCAATGATTATCAGAAAAATACAAGTCAAAACCACAATGAGATATCATCTCATATTCTTAGGTATTATGAAAAGGACAAAAGATAACAAATGTTGGAGAGGATGTGAAGAAAAGGGAACCCTGGTGCACTCTTGGTGGGAATGCAAGTTGGTACAGCCATCATGGAAAACCTTATGGAGATTCCTCAAAAACTTAAAAATAGAACTACCATATGATCCAAAATTTCCACTTCTGGGTATACATCCAAAGGAAACAAAATTAGTATCTCAAAGAAATATCTGCACTCCCATATTCATTGCAGCATTATTCATAATAAGGATAATAATCAGGATATGGAAACAACCTAAATGTCCATCGAAAGATGAATGGAGGGGCGCCTGGGTGGCTCAGTTGGTTAAGCGACTGCCTTCGGCTCAGGTCATGATCCTGGAGTCCCGAGATCGAGTCCCACATCGGACTCCCTGCTCGGCAGGGAGTCTGCTTCTCCCTCTGACCCTCTTCCCTCTCATGCTCTCTATCTCTCATTCTCTCTCTCTCTCAAATAAATAAATAAAATCTTTAAAAAAAAAAGAAAGATGAATGGATAAAGAAGATATACACACACAGTGGAATATTTATTCATTCCTCAGAAAGAAGTAAATCTTGCCATTTGTGACAACATGGATGAACTTGGAAGACATGATGCTAAGTGAAATAAGTCAGAGAAAGACAAATGCTGAATGATCTCACTTATATGAGCAATTAAAAAAAAAAAGTCCAACCCATAGAAGTAGAGAGTAGAATGGTGATTACAAGGGGCTGGGGTTGGGGGAGAAATGGGGAGATGTTGGTCAAAGGGTGCAAATTTGCAGTGGTGTAGGATAAATAAGATATCAAAATACGGACAAGAGTATACTTAATAATACTGTACACTCATCACACACCAAAATATGCTGACTGTGAAAAGATGTTGGTTACCTTAATGCTAGTAATCATTTCACTATGTGTATTTATATCAAATCATCACGGTTGTACACCTTAAATATATAGAATTTTTATTTTTAAAAACCTCCTCATAAAAGAAAAAAAAAGAAAAAACGTTGAACAGGTGATGAAGAAATAGAAAGCTGCATTTGCCAAAACTCCAAACTGGCAGAATTTTTTTAAAGTACATAAAACTGATTCAATTTTTATTTATGTCAAGCAAAAGAGAAAATGACATACTATTGATCCATGGAATATGTTCTATGAGGAGTTCTACATAATTTTTCTGCTCAAATTTTTTTGACAGCCTGAAGACATTGTAAATAAAATTTATAGAGATCCATCACCATTATTTTTAGAGTGTTCGACAGAACGCAACACTGCGGCAGATGAACAGGATACAGGTGAATGAAAATAAATACAAAGTGTTGCCTTTAGGTTCAAAAACTTCACTGCACAGATAAAGATGTGAGTGGTGGCTCTGAGAGTGTGAGTGCGAGGTGAGCAAACAGATTGACAATGCCAAGAAGAGGGTCTGTGGCTGCTCAAGGGCAGGTCCAAAAAGGAGAAGACTATGCTGGAGAATACAGTGTTCTTTTTTTTTAAGATTTATTTATTTATTTGTGAGAGAGAGAGAGGAAGAGAGAGCATGCAGGAGTTGGGGCAGGGGCGGAGAGAGAGAGAGAACCCACAAACAGACTCCCCGCTGAGCACGGAGCCCTACATGGGGCTCGATCCCAGGACCCTAAGATCGCGTGCCCTGAGCCGAAATCAAGAGTCAGCTGCTTACCTGACAGAGCCACCCAGGTGCCCCAGGTGTTCAGCTCTGACAGGACATTTTAACCAGAGATATTTACAAAATAGAGGTCACACAGAAGAGTGCTTTCAAAATGTCGGTCTGCCGATGATAAAAGAAATTTTCTCTAATCCATGGAAAAATGTGAGAAACATAAGAACTATAGTGTGCATATTTTTACAACATATGATAAGATTAATTTGTGGTCAAATATGGGCTGTTTCATTCTGAGATGATTGTCTTCCCACTTTTTAAGTGAAATTTATATTTTTATTTATGCAACGGAAGTGAAATTAGATCCACAATAGTGATTTTTTTAAATGCAATCACATGATTTGAATTTACTGGTCCATTAGATTCAAAAGTCTGGGAACTAGTCCAAAAAAGGGATACCAGAGTATTCAGAATTATTATACTGATTTATACACAGAGTATACAACACACACACATTTCAGGTCTAAGGAGAAGAAAAGAATGTGTTCCCAATTTCTTAATTTGGGACTCGGGGATGGACAGACAAGTAGATGCCTGAATGGTTTTCCTCTGATTTCCAATCAACTCAAGAAAACAAACAGCTTTCCAAAAGTTATCTTCCAAATTTCAGTGAAGAAACCTGTCATGAAATGAATTTAAACAAAATGGGAATGGAAACCATAAAGGAGACCAGAAAGGATTTCTGTCCTTTGTATGAAAGTGGGGGAAGAGGTCTCTCAATGATGTTTTTGTTCTGAGACCACGTGATTTTGTAGTTAACTATTTTAAGAAATGTCTTTGCACATTTGTCTTCTAAATTCACTGCAGTATTTTCATCTGCCAGTATTAATGAGAATGATGCCTTCATATACTAAGCTCTTAGAAAGGCTAGAAGATGTGCAACCTATGGAATAGTGGCAAGTAGAGCCTTCGGTCTTCAATTTTTGGTATTTTTTAAAACATCTTTCACTTTACTTTTCTGGGAATTTGTCCTTTTCTCTCCATGGCTCATCATTTTTGGTTTTCTTGTCTTTGTTCCTACTGTTGCTTCCCAGTTAAAATGCTCTTCCTTTTTTCTACCTGTTAGACTATCATGTATCTTTCAAAGTTCAATTAAATACCAGTTTATCAAAGAATGTATTTTTGATTACCCTGTCCAAAAGTAATCAGGGGCTCTTTTGTTGCATTTCATACCAAAGTGATTTCTGTTCAATTTATTTTTGCATACTAATTTATAAATGTCCAGAAAGCAGGAACTGTCCTCTACTTATCTCTGTAAATGCCACAGCTCCTGTAATGAACTTAGGTTAGTTCATTATAGACAAAACTATTAGAGCTGCTCAAAATTAATTTCAAATATGCTTGAGTGCAGGTGTGTTTGCACACATGTATAAACATGTAGGAGAAAAGTTACAGTCTACTACAGACTTAGGACTAACCCAAAGTTGCAGTTGGTAGCATTCGTCAGAATATAAAATCGTGTGCGGGACAACTAGGAGCCCTGTTACTTAAGGAGCAATAAAAATCAGACCCCGTAAATTCACCTGGACACAATTTTTATTTATATACAATTCTATGACAATATTATAGATTTCTACATAAAATATAGATGTTACAAGTAAGGAAAAATGGGTGACTACTGAGGAAAAAAAACTACTTTCAATAATATTTAGTTCTATTAAACACAGAGTGTCTAATGAAATCTTGCTTTTCAGGTAACCAAAGACATCACGTCTAATGTTTCTTTGTAATATTTCATCTGTGTGACCCCAAAGTAAAATCTCTATCTGCCAGGTGGAAGCTAGAAGACATTTTTGTGTGTGTAAAATGTTAAATTATTTTTCTGGGGGCTCTACGTTCCCAAAAACAATGGCAATGTTTAAAACCAAACACTAATTCACATCTAAGAAGAGTATATTTCATAGAGATGCAGAACAGTGCTCAAACTTTAATGTGCATAGAAAACATCAAGAAAAAGCTTCTTATGAATTACAACTTTGATGTAGTACTTCAGGGCTGCACCTGAACTCTGCTTTCTTCTTTTTAAATAAACAAAATAAATAAATTATTTAAAATATTTTATTTATTTTAAATAAATACAGTAAATATAATTTTTAAAAAATAAAAATAAAAATCTTTATTTTTATTTCCTGATGTAAAATTTCCTAGACAAAAAAAAATTTTTTTTCAACCAGTAAGCCAAGAATCCTCCCATGTTACCTGAAAACAAACAGAATTTCCCAAATCATATTTGTTACTTTAAGACCGTTAGGAAGACCTTCAAAAAAAAGTGTATCATGGCGATACTGTTTTTAGTAGATTCTGCTTCACATCAAGTTTGAGAAGGAGAAAGAGTGAGTTTAAAAAAAAAAGATAAACAGTTGATGAGAAAACATCATTGGGTAAAAAAGAACTCTTACAAAATACAAAACTGGTATTTAAGATAAACCACTGCCTCTTCACCCATCATGAAGGTCCTGTAATTCATCTGCCGTTAGCACTGAAAACCCAAAGCAGATGATGCTCTTGACTTCCACCAGTGGCACTGTGATGATTAATGTAGCTTTCTCTTTGATAATTTTGCTGTAGTCATTTCAGTATGCACAGATTCTGGAAGATTCAGATGTAATCTGTACTTCTCAGAGACCTCGATCAATAAATCATCTTCAGAAACACTAAGGTCACAGAGACATACTGAATTACTACCAGGTGATTTAACTTCTATTTCAATTTTCAGAGGTTTCTCATTCTGATCAGCCACAATCTTTAGTTCATAGGCTGGTCTCTTCATCTCCACCTGGGTCTTGGTGGTGGAAATGTCTCCCGCCAGATACCTTGTTTTGCTTGAAACTTGGTCTCTTGGCAAAAAAAAGCTGAGGAAAGGGACCTGGATTGCTCACCGTACTGCTTCTGATCTGCTCAAGGGTCAGGTCTTCTCTTGTTTTCTCTCTTAAACCCATGGGGTCAGTTTGGGCTCTGGTCAGATTTTGTTTCATCCTTTGAGTGTTTCCTTTTTATTCTAAATTTAGTAATATTGTGAGAGTAATAATAATAGTAGTAATAGTAATAAGTTCATTAAGTTGTCCTCAACGCATTTCATGGCCATCCATATTAACTGATCTTTCTGTGCATGGCGCTTTTCTCCACCTGGAGAACACCAGCATTGTAGGTGACATCAACAAACATGTACAATTCTGATGTCTCAGACATATCTTCTGGTTGGCCAGTACTTAGAGGTACTGGATGAGTGGTTGACTGGGGAGCTGGGGGAATGGTTAACTGTTCTTTTCCACTGACAAAGCTTGATAAAAAAAGTTTTGTTTTCTTTCATTTTCAGGATCCTGGCGTGCAGACAGAGCTAATGGTTCTAGGGCACACTGAACTGTCTCCCCTCTTCCAGTGGCTCTTGAAGGAACTCCTTAGAGCTCTCAGGGCTGCTTCCAGCTAGATCATCTTGGAGGTTCCAGAACTGAGTTAACTTCAGTGAGCAGCCCCTTTCAGGAAGACTCCATGATTGAGGTAAATAGGCCTCTGAAGTCCCTTCTCTTGGTCTCCTGATCTGAAATCTGCAGGTTTTCAAAGCTTCTCTGGTGATGCAACGTTGCTGGTCGAGACTGTACTTTGAGGAGCAAAGATGCAGAGTGTGGACTTGCACTTGAATCGATCATAACAAAATATTAAATTTGTTTAATGTCACTGTGTAAAAAGCATAAAAACAAAAATGCATGTAAAACAGAAAGAAGTAGATAAATCATGATGGACACACCACATTTTAATGTAAAGTAACTGGGAGCCCAGGAAGGCCAGACAGAGCTTTTGTATCTTCACAACTGTCATCTTAAAACACACATGCTTAACCATACTGCCCACCTCCAAGGATCCGTCATCATTTGAATTATTCCTGTCTCTCATAAGCCATGGATATCAATTTTCACAAGAACGTCTTAGGTCAGAGACAATCCTACAGGGTGCAAGGGAAGAGGGTGAGTGAGCTGTGAAAGCAACAATTAACCTCAGAGAGAAGATCTGCACTTCCTCTTTGCGCACAGTAAACAAGGACAGAAGCCTGGGCGCACAGCAAAATGAATCGTTTGGTCCCCATCAAAGGTGTACGGACCTGATTTTGTTGTAATGATATCCGATATGGTGGTCACACAAATCTTCACAATGAGTCTCATGAATTCTTTGTTGCCTTGTTAGCATAAGTTTCATATGAAAGGCTACAAACTGACATGTGTGTTCACTTCCAGTTGTCCCTCAGGATAAATATTCACTCAAAATTACTCTGTAGAGGAAAACATCAGATGCAAACGTGACTCTGGACTGAAGACTTACCTTCACACAAAAGCTTTGCCCTACACAGGCTTTGAGGAGACACCGGATGCAGTCTGTGCTTTGAACCAGGAGCAGGGTTGTGATGAGGCACCATGAGCAAGGGTGCAGCCCCTCCAGATAAACTCAGGAAGATAGGAAAGCAGCAAGCCCGTGTAAGAATGTACGAGCACGTCTGTATCAGCTATAGGGAAGGAAGACATTCCGTGGAGGTTGTCGCCGTGAGAGAAAGGGTCAGAGGCTGGTGGACAGAAGGAACATCACCATCATACAGAGCCTTCATTGGGGAGAAAGAGCAATTCGGAGGAGACGAGGAGCAACATATGGACAGCTTCACATTCTGGATTTCATTCCCTCCACAGGTACTAGTGAAAGTCTATTTGAACAGTAAGGAGAGTAGGAGATCTGTAAAGATGCAGGCTGAACTCTGAAAAACTGAATTTTATCAGAGAGGAACAATGTCAGTTGCCTGGTGGGGAACCATGGAAGTCTCCAAGCAGAGGCACGAAGGATGCTTGTGGGTTTTGTAAGAGACTCCGTCGGATGCCAAAGAGTCAGTGGGTTCAGAAGATATAGCAAGCTGCAAGGTCAGGACACTTATTTGCAATGGTCTTTTAAGGATGCCCCTTTATCTTGGTAGAAGTGGGTAGAGGAAAGGGGGCAATGCGTGCTTCTGAGGTCTTGCACATGAACCTGGTTCTCGTGAGTCCAGACCCATACACTCCAACTAGTCCTGGGGACTGCCTGCCACACTAGGTGCTAATCCCAGCCCTTCCACATTCACAGAAGCCATCAGCCAACACTCTACCTGTGCTTTCTCCGTCCTGCCTGCTCAGCACCTCCATCCATCCTCTTTGTTTGGTGCCTCAATGAGCTACCTTCAGTGGCTTTAACTTTTGCCCCTCTCTTTGAGACTTCATTGCTTGGGATTGCTGATCTCTTCCCAGAGGATCTGTCACTCTTCCCAGAGTGCCTTTTGCTCGGCCCTATTGCCTCTTTCCCCCAGCTGTGTCCTGCAGGGAATGTGGAAGCTATCCAGATACCACCATGTTCTGTAGTTTATGTAAAGCCAGAGCAGGTTAGAGTAATAACTTCTTTGTCATTCTCAACATTCGGGAGTGTAAACGATCTATCTTGTAATAATCTATAATTCTATTAAAATACCAAACTATTTCCCATTTCAATCAACAACTATTCACGACTAAGACATTATGTAAATAAATACATTTATCAATAGAGCACTAATATAATTTTGTTAATTTTAAAAGGAAAATAATTTTCATATCTTTTAAACACAACAGGTGAAGAAAATAATTTAGGCAAAACACTAATTTTGTAGTAACTCTGTTTATCATTCTTGTCTATAAAATTGTATCCTGTCACCAGGTAATGAACAGGGACGGTCACTATGAGGTTATATCTTCAGCAGACACAACTAGTTCTTATATTTTCTTGCTTTCCTAAGACACAGATTATCGCAAAAGAGAGACTGATACAGGCTGCAACACTGGCAAATTCTTCCATATATGATTGGTTTTGGTTGTTCTTACTAATTGTTATAATGGCCCCCTGCCACAAAAAAAAAAAAAAAAGTTGAATTTCTAACCCCTAGTCCTTCAGATTGTGACCTGATTTGGAAGTAGGACCATTGCAAACATAAGATCAAGATGAGGACAATACTGGAGCAGGATGGGTCCCTAATTCAATATGACTGTAGATGACCATTGTAAAGACACAGACACACAGGAGATGACATGTGAAGACAGGGAAGACTGAAGTGATGTGTCTTATCTGCAAGGCAAGGTAAGCATGGGTGTGACCAGAGGCTAGGACAGAGATTGAGGAGTTTCTCCCTCAAAAGCCTGTGAAAATACCAACCCCCACAAACAACTTGATTTTGGACTTCTAGCTTTCAGCATTGTAAGACAATATATGTCTGTTCTTCTAAGACATCTAGTTTATGGCACTTTGTTATGGCATTATAAGGAAATTAATACATGATTCAACGTAACTGATAAAAAAGGAGGTTCAATAGAGCAAAAGGGAAGTTCCATCGTAGAAGCAAACCAAGCCAAGTATGCTAGCCTCTCATCCTTTATCTCAAACACACCCACACGCATGCACACACGTACACACATAGGTGTGTGTGTAGTCATTGCATCAGGGTCAATTTCTCATTCTTTTCAAATAGATAATGTTTGATTTTCACAATGTGGAACGTTGTGTATATAGCAAATGGAACTATGGACACCCTGAGAAGGAGAACTCATTCTCTGGATCAAGGAAGAAGAATATTTTAAGTCAGTGTGATGCTTGTGGGGCAAGAGAAAAGGTGAAAAAGAGAAGGGAGAATCTGCTGAGCAGAAGAAAGGGGTCCCATACGTCCTCCCGGACCCTGGACAGACCCAGTTTATGTCTGTTCTCCTAACTTAACCGTTACCTTTCCTCTTCCACTCTCAAAAACATCCCGGTTTGAGGATGAATTACCTTTTGACATTAACAACAATTTCTAGTTCTTCTTTGTACCCAAACTACTCTTATCTTTGGTAAGTCACTGAGGATTCTTTGTAACATGGGAATTGGGATATTATATCTTTTCTCCCAAGGCCAACCATGAGATAAAAATGACATGAGAAATTGAACATGCTTTCAAAATTAGAAATATTATTCAAATGGCAGATGTTTTTATCACAATCCCAGCAAAGCATGAGCGCATAGTTACAGGAGGCTGTTTTCTGAAACTTGTGCTCTTCTTCCCCAGCTTGTACAAGTTATTACCCTTCATCTTGGTGGCCACTGCAGTATGCTCCTGACCTAACCCCTCGGCACCAGTAGTTGCCTCTGACTTGCTCTAATTAAGGAGAAAGAGAGAAGAGGCAGCTCGCGTTTATTGAAAGCCTACAGGCTTATAAGCACCAAACAAGGCACTTGACATATATTACAACAATAAATGCTGTTATTTCTTAAACTTTCATTACAAATCAGGCCCTGTGCTAAGCCGCTCGCATAGATTAGAACACTTAATGCTCATCACCCAATTTTGAAATAGTTACAATAACCCTTATTATAAATAAAGAAACAGAGGTCCACCCCAGAAAGCAGTGATATTTCTGAACATGAGTTCAGATTCAAAGGGTCTGATTCCAGGAACAATTCTGTTCTTTGGAGCTAAGTAACCTTGAACAAATCACTCTGCATTCCTGTCCTCTCTACTTATCTGTCAACAGGCTTAATCATAGTACCTCATGAATAGGGTTATTAGGAAGAGTAAATGAGTTAATGCATGTAAAGGTTTAAAAAGTGCCTCATACATAGGAAGTGTTGTGTCAGTGACAGCCAGGGCTGCTTGCTGTCATTAATGTTGTAATTAATATCATCAACATCATCATCTTTATGTATCCAAGGGCACACAGCCAGTAGGTGACAAAAGAATATTCAAATACTCAAAGGTATTTTGAACACTGACCCACTTATCCAGTCAACAATTATTTATTTAGTGTGTGCTATGGTGCCAAGAATAAAATAATAGGCTGGACTAAATGTTCTTCTTTATGTAGCTATTGGTTTGACTCTTGAAGCACTCACATTCTATAAAAAAAAAAAAAGTTTTAAGCTAATTGTTGTGATAGCTGGAAATGAAGGGTGCATATAGGAGCACATAGTAGGTGTACATCTCCCATTCTGGGAGAGTCTTGTAAGTCTGTATCTGAAAGTTGAGTCAGAAGTTAACCATACAATGGCTGGGGAAAGAATGCGGATGAAGGTCTTAAAACTGGAGCCTGAATGGGGAATGGGAAGTTTTGTGTGCCTGAACGGCAGGTTTTGAGATGAGTTAGAGAAAATCCAAAAAGCAGAGACAGGAGTCAGAGGAAGAAAGTCTCACAGAGTGGTGGCTGTCAGGGGCTGGGGAAAGAGGAAACGGGAAGTTGTCTACCTGCTTTGGGGTTGCAGTTTTGTAAGGGACTTTTGAAGAAGTTTTAGAGATCAGTTACAGAACAGTGTGAAAATCCTAGTCAATACAGAACTGTACACTTAAAATGGCTAGGAAGGTAAATTTTAGGTTATGTGGGTTTTTTTTTTTACCACAATTAAAAATAAAATAATAAAAAAGAAAGTCATATAGTTTCTTAGGGAATTGGATTTTATCTGTGTGGCTATGAGAACGGATTGATTATGAGGTTTTGAGAGAGAGAACTGAGGCAAGTGAAATCATCATAGAATTTCTAACCTCCAGAGAGGCTCAGAGGATGCTGCAAAGAATAACAAGAAGCACATCTGTTTTGATAATTTTTTAATTAATAGGTGTCAAATTTTATCCTAAACAAAGAAAAATGAATTAATCATTTTCTGGCATCCAACAAATCATTTGAAACCATTTTATATATTTTGTAGATGTCCTAAACATAATACAAGAGAATGATAAAAATGAGAAAATCAATTATCTATACAAATAAGAAATATCCAGTTAAAGTGCTCTTAAACCTCTTCCTCCTCCTCCCCCAAGAATTAGTCACCAGTCAGACCTCGAGGGGTAAAAATAGCAACTCCAGTAAATTAAGTATCACTAGATTCCATCTTCCATATAATGTCCACTTATAGCCTTAAAATAGTTATTTAGTTGTCCTATTATTATTTTCTTCAGACTAAATCACTGGTTCTCTAATTATCTACTTTCAGAACATCTGGGATCCTATACAAAGTTTTCCATCCTGAAATTAAGAAAAAAAAATGGCAGGCCTTCCTGGTTCACTGGGGAGAAGAATAGTAGTTGTGATTGTTTCTATTTTAAGTTTCCTTCAAAACTATTTCTTAAGGCTCTGGGGCCTATTTCTGCATGTCTGAAACACACAACATTAATAAGAAAAGCAGCAAATAGGTATTCCTAGAAAATATATAGAATGGTTTCTCTCATTGACTTGTGTACTTGTAGTTATATGCAGAAATATAATACACATATTCTACTAGTACATTCCCTACTATTTTGTATCACTGCATTAAAACACTGATAGTACACTGAATTATATAAATACCAGACTAGCAGGTGTCTGGCCACCTGGACGAGTTTCCCACCAAAGGCCAACAGGTCTACCTTACTTGATCACAAGCTGCCCCCCTCCTCTGGCACCCCATCCTAAGTATGTTACCTACCACTTTCTTCCTCCTACTTCGCACTGCACGTTTACATTGATGTGATCGTCTCGGCAATCCCATCTTCTTGGTTTGGTCTTTGAACCCTTCTGTTCTATGCCCTCCGGGAATGCTTTCCAGACAGCAAGTGCCCCCATTGTGGTGACCTCTTTGTTTCCTGTTCCCCCTTCTTTAGCCACGGTGGAAATATTATGAGCATATTAGGAGAGGGAACAGGTAGATATTGCAACATCATTAGGTCAAGCTTTATTGTATGTGTATATGCACACATACGCCCCTCACAATATCTGTAAACATCTCTGTCTGTGTATCTGTGCCTTTATTATATCTATGCATGGAAAGAGCCAGAAAGAGAGACAGAGACTTTGACATCAATATGTGATAAAGTACTCAAATGAAGGGACTGTCTCATCTAAGTTACAGTAATATAAGAAAAATCAAAAAAGGGAAAACCAAGTACGTCTGACTTTTTAAAACCAGCACCCAGAAATTACCATGATTATGTCAAAATGGGCCATTCTGTGTTGTCAAACATGTAAAGCCTAACACCTCATACTGAGAAGTCTCTTCCATTCCAAAAATACTCATAAGATGACCAAGATCAGTAAAATCAGTGGAAATAGTGCAAAACACCCAGGGAAAGACTGGGACATATTTCAGTGGAGTTTACAATTTTTCCAGCAAAACATTCTCTGTGCTAAGGTCAACTATATGATATCAAGTCAAGCTCTTTGAACAGCTATATTTGATTAGTAATTTCCCAGCCATTGGACTGGAAGAACCAGTACAGATTATAAAGTGATTTATCTCACAACTTGGGAATAGCTTATACACGGAAGACATCTAACCCCTGCTTTTCAAGTCAGTGCAAATTACTGTCCTTAGTACGTGCTCTCTAAAGCAAGCAATGTTCCTCACCCACTGAAAGAGATGTCTAGCAGATGTATCTGTCACTTCACTGAATGAGACGTAACCACTGCATGGAAATAAAATATGCAGCTAGGACTAGAATACCAGACACCCCACCACCACACTTGTAAGCCGCTCAGCAGAAGGATAGTGAAATCACAACTTCCTGCATATTCCAGCTTTGTTGTGTTAATCGCAATTTATGGATTTTCACTGCACCACAAATGTTCCACAAGCCATAAATCCCCATTTTCAAAATGCGGGGTATCATTAGAATGTGTGCTGAATAAATACAGTCCAACAGGGTTTCTAAATTTCTCCCTAAAATATTTATTTACCGAACAGCAAAATTCCAAGGTGATTATCTGCTTGATATACATGGAACAGGGTAGCTTTGTTATGTAAGTAATGGCATAGTAAAGTGCCATCTTATCTTGATTAGTTCCTAGAGCTTAGCACAGAAGCTTACAAACCTACTTACATAATATTTACCTATTTAGTTCCAATTATGTGTGTATGTATATAAATGTGTATGTTTCTGCCTATATATACACATACAAATGGTTACACTATTTAAGGACAGATTTTAAAATGAGAATAGGCTTAAAAATGAGGACAGATTTGAAAATGAAATTGAATGGTCTCTCACGAGACCATTCGGTAAATAGAATTCCTATGTTTATATTCATAATAAATGAAAATAGATGCTTTGCTTGCATCATTTATAAAACCTGGTCTCACTGAATAGTCCTGAAATATCATCTTAGTTTATTTAAGCCTACTAAATTATTAACTATTTAAACTAATGAATATTACCTAGATTTTGGGGGGTTGAAGGGAATGAAATATGTAGAGCACACCTATTATTAAGCCTTTATAAATATTTGAGGAACATATTATGTCTATGACAAATCACATCCTTTAGAGTCTCATCAACTAGCTGTTTTAAATTCCTCTTTATCTACGTCACATTAGCCTCTTTTTAAAAATAGCTATATATTAGCTGCATCTTTTTCTTTGTTCACTGTAAAAATAAAAAAAATAAAGAAGAGAACAATCATCCATAATAGCTCCATCAGAGGCCATCAGTAGTTACGTATGATGATTATCTTTCATCTTCAGTTACAAAGTGCAGGAGATGTAATTGCACATAAAGATGTAGCTAGGATGAGCTTTTTTGCAGTCCCACCCTTTCTACCGGGAGGGGACTGTGGCTAATGACCACCTGAGAACCTTGGTCAGTGTCACTGAGGGCAGTGTTGGTAAGATGAGTCTGTATTATCCCTAGAAATCAAGGAAATAAAATAGACACTTCTCAGAGTCGACACCAAACTAATGCAAACAATGGCTTAGCAGATGGGTTAGAAATGCTGCTTTGAAAAAGACTAAGTTGTAGATAACAATGTGCTCACCCAAACATTATCTTTTCTAAATCAAGTGAAAATCAGACATAAAGAAAATGAAGGATTAGGTCACTAAAAATTAATTTTCTTTCCAGTGAAATGGTGCTACAAGACAGGTCGAAATGCAGATCTATTAGCATTAACAGTGACAGGAGGAATACATCCTGAAATCTGCAATCAATTCATTGTCTCAAATATTGGTGGGTTAATGGTATGTATGAGACTTAAGCAGATGGATTATGGGTCAAACAGAATATTTAAGAATTGTGACCAGCCTATGAGAAGATTTATATTGGTATACATAAGACATAAGAAAAATCTCCTATTATGAACATACTGCTACTTCGTGTTAGAGCAACAAAGAGTGCTGATTCAATTTAAAAGACAAGACAAACTCCATTAAAATAAACTGATGGAATCCAACTTCTAAACTGCTGATTGTCATACATTGATTTCATGGATTCAGTTCAAAACAGTCACAGAAAGGCACAGGATGTGGACTTCTGCCCCATTCTTTGTTTTAATGGGCATCTGGTCCATAAAAAGAATCAACGAAAAGCTACAGAAATAAAAGCAAATTAGTTTTTGCTGTCATATCACAGGAAGAGCTCAAAAGCAACTCAGAGTTACCTTTACAATTTCATTTTATATTATGGCTAAAGGAAGCAGAAAACTAACAACAGAAAGAATTAGAAATTGGGGTGGTGGGGGAAAAAGTGTAATAGAGTCAGAGGGAAAATGCAACAGGAGAGGGGCAACCATAAAGAGAGACTCAGGTACAGAAAATGATGCAGAAGTACGCCCGGTGCGCTTCTCTCACATAGAAATAAAATAAATGTCACATGCGCAAAAAAACAGGGAAAAAATTTACAACATGGAAATGCACACCACATAACCCTCCAAGGTAGTTTTTCATAAGTTAGATTTACACCGTGCTTTGTGACTAGGTGCATAAATGGTTCGGGGCTTCCTGTTACTTGTCTCCAAGGTGAGATGAATGAATTCAAAGGCCGGGATTCCCTGTCCCTGCGCTATGTCCAAGTGTGCATAGGCAGCAGAGGCAGATTCTAGCCCTGTGTTAGTGTCCTGTGGCAATAACTGGTTATTAAATGCTATTCTAGCACCCTAAATTTCTCTACAATGGTTTATAAGATTTAGTTTGGTGATCCACATCAGAATAATCTATGGTCACATATCTATGTATCAGTTAGGGGAGAAGGGCATTCCTTCTGAGAAGAAACTCACAATCACATTTATACCTTAAAGTTAGGGAGAATGTAGGAATAATCACACGCTTTCATGTAATAGTGTAAGAGTTATATGGATGCCGCTATATACATGTGTGTGTACACTTGACCGTTGAACACCACGGGGTCCACTTAAATGCGGATTTTTTAACAGTACAGCACTGTAAAAGTATTTTCCCTTCCTTATGATTTTCTCAATAACACTTTTCTCCCTATCTTAGTTTACTGTAAGAATACACTATATAATGCATATAACATACAAAATATGTGTTAATCAACTGTTCGTGTTATCGGTAAGGCTCCTGGTCAACAGTAGGCTCTTAGTAGTTAAGTTAATAGGAGGCAAATTAATATGCAGATTTTCAACTACATCGGGGATTGGAAGCCCTAGCCCCCCAGTTGTCTGACGGCCAGCATATATATATATATATATATATATATATATATATATATACACACACACATCCCCAATAACGCCATTTATAATAGACATTTTTTCTGTTTATTTGTTATCTCACCCTGCTGTAGAATATACCATAAGACTAAATCTTTACAGAGTGTTTTTCTCTTTCCATGTTTCTATGTAAGAAGAGATCCATTTAAACAATGGGGAGACCTTTATAAAGAAAGAGACATGGAGAAAACAAGGATTCCCAGCAATTGTTACTAGGAGGTCATTCCAGCAAATACTCCTAGGGACCTACAGAGAGCAGGAGAAACAGGGAGTAAAACTGACCTGAATGAAAATCTCAGCTCATCACTTGAGTCCCAGGTCCCTGAACAAGTCATTGCACTGTTTAAACCTCAGTTTCCATAACTGGAAATGAAGTCCATGAAACTGCCTTCTAGGATTCATTCCAGAATAAAATTAGACATTACATCTACAGTGCTTTGAACAGTATCTGGCCTATCGTGAGCCTCAAAACATGGATCATGGTTTATTTCTAAAATTATGGTCCTGAGCTAAATACTGCACACTAGTCAAAAGTTAATTGACTACTGATTCTTGGCTTTTCTCCTGTAAAGTGAAAATAAACATACGCATCTATAACCAGAACTCCTTTGCAGGGATAGGGATATCCTGTGAAAATACCCTAACGTGAAGGAAAACAATAATACTATACAGTAGTTTCAAAAACACTTAGGATACAAACAGAACCACTGAGACGTATTTCTTTCTACTAAGAGAGATCTCCAGAAAACATTTATTAAGAACACGGTTGGGGGCGGACAAGATGGCGGAGGAGTAGGAGACCTGGATATCGTCTGGTCTCAGGAATTCAGCTGAATAGGGATCAAACCATTGTGAACACCTACGAACTCAAGAGAAGATAGAAGAAGAGAGTAGCAACAACTCTCTGAACAGAGAAGCGACCACTTACTGGAAGGACAAAATGACAAGACAAAAAAAGTCACCTCAGCAAAAAGAACAAGAGGTAGTACCGTCTGCCAGGGACCTACTAAATACGGACATTAGTACAATGTCGGACCTAGAGTTCAGAATCATGACTTTAAAGATACTAGCTGGGCTTGAAAAAAGCGTGGAAGAGAAACCCTTTCTGGAGAAATAAAAGAACTAAAATCTAACTAAGTCGAAATCAAAAAGGCTATTAATGAGGTGCAATCAAATGGGGGCACTAACTGCTAGGCTAAATGAGGCAGAAGAGAGAATCAGCGATATAGAAGACCAAATGATGGAAAATAAAGAGGCTGAGAAAAAGAGAGAAACAACTACAGGATCACGAGGGCAGAATTCGAGAGACAAGCGATACAATAAGATGAAACAACATTAGAAAAATTGGGATCCCAGAAGAAGAAGACAGAGAGAGAGGGACAGAAGGTATATTGGAGCAAATTATAGCAGAGAACTTCCCTAATGTGGGGAAGGAAAGAGGCATCAAAATCCAGGACGCACAGAGAACACCTCTCAAAATCAATAAAAATAGGTGAACAACCCGACATCTAAGAGTAAAACTTACGAGTCTCAGAGACAAAGAGAAAATCCTGAAAGCAGCTCGGGAGAAGAGATATGTAACCTACAAGGGTAGAAACATTAGATTGGCAACAGACCTATCCACAGAGACCTGGCAGGCCAGAAAAGACTGGCATGATATCTTGAGAGCACTAAACGAGAAAAATATGCAGCCAAGAATACAATATCCAGCTAGGCTGTCATTGAAAATAGAAGGAGAGAGAAAAAGCTTCCAGGACAAACAAAAACTAAAGGAATTTGCAAACACAAAAGCAGCCCTACAAGAAATATTGAAAGGGGTCCTCTAAGCAAAGAGAGAGCCTAAAAGTAGCATAGATCAGAAAGGAACACAGACAATATACAGTAACAGTCACCTTACAGGCAATACAATGGCACTGAATTCGTATCTTTCAATAGTTAACCTGAATATAAATGGGCTAAATGCCCCAGTCAAAAGACACAGGCTATCAGATTGGATTAAAAAACAAGAACCATCAATATGATGTCTGCAAGAGACTCATTTTAGACGCAAAGACACCCCCACATTGAAAGTGAGGGGGTGGAAAACCATTTACCGTGCTAATGGACACCAAAAGAAAGCTGGGGTGGCAAGCCTTATATCAGACAAATTAGATTTTAAAACAAAGACTGTAATAAGAGATGAAGAAGGACACTATATCTTACTTAAAGGGTCTATCCAACAAGAAGATCTAACAATTGTAAATATCTATGCCCCAAACATGGGAGCAGTCAATTATATAAGGCAATTAATAACAAAAGCAAAGAAACACATTGACAACAATACAATAATAGTGGGGGACTTTAAGACCCTCTGACTGAAATGGACAGATCATCTCAGCAAAAGATCAACAAGGAAATAAAGACTTTAAATGAAACACTGGACCAAATGGAATTCACAGACATATTCAGAACATTCCATCCCAAAACAAAAATACACTTTCTTCTCTAGTACCCATGGAACATTCTCCAGAATTGATCATATCCTAGGTCACAAATCAGGTCTCCACTGATACCAAGAGATTGGGATTATTCCCTGCATATTTTCAGACCACAATGCTTTGAAACTAGAACTCAATCACAAGAGGAAAGTCGGAAAGAACTCAAATACATGGAGGCTAAAGAGCATCCTACGAAAGAATGAATGGGTCAACCAGGAAATTAAAGAAGAATTAAACAAATTCATGGAAACCAATGAAAATGAAAACACAACTGTTCAAAATCTTTGGGATACAGCAAAGGCAGTCCTGAGAGGAAAGTATATAGCAATACAAGCCTTTCTCAAGAAACAAGAAAGGTCTCAAATACACAACTTAACTCTACACCTAAAGGAGCTAGAGAAAGTATAGCAAAGAAAGCCTAAACCCAGCAGGAGAAGAGAAATCATAAAGATCAGAGCAGAAATCAATGAAATAGAAACCAAAAGAACAGTAGAACAGAACAACGAAACTAGGAGCTGGTTCTTTGAAAGAATTCACAAGATTGAAAAACCCCTGGCCAGACTTATCAAGAAGAAAAGAGAAATGACCCAAATCAACAAAATCATGAATGAAAGAGGAGAGATCACAACCAACACCAAAGAAATACAAACAATTATAAGAACATATTATGAGCAACTCTATGCCAGCAAATTAGATAACCTGGAAGAAATGGGTGCATTCCTAGAGACGTATCAACTACCAAAATTGAACCAGGAAAAAATAGAAAACCTGAACAGACCTATAACCACTAAGGAAATTGAAGCAGTCATCAAAAATCTCCCAAGAAACAAATGCCCAGGGCCAGATGGCTTCCCAGGGGAATTCTATCAGACATTTAAAGAAGAATTAATACCTATTCTCCTGAAAATGTTCCAAAAAATAGAAATGGAAGGAAAACTTCCAAACTCATTGTATGAGGCCACCATTACCTTGACCCCAAATCCAGGCAAAGACCCCATCAAAAAGGAGAATTACAGACCAATACCCTTGATGAACATGGATGCAAAAATTCTCACCAAAATACTAGCCAATAGGATCCAACAGTACATTAAAAGGATTATTCACCATGACCAAGTGGGATTTATCCCTGGGCTGCAAGGTTGGTTCAACATCCGCAAATCATTCAACGTGATACAATACATTAACAAAAGAAGAACAAGAATCATATGATCCTCTCAATAGATGCAGAAAAAGCATTTGACAAAGTACAGCATTCTTTCTCGATCAAAACTCTTCAGAGTATAGGGATAGAGTGTACCTACCTCAATATCATAAAAGCCATCTATGAAAACCCTACAGCGAATATCATCCTCAATGGGGAAGCTGAGTGCTTTCCCCCTAAGGTCATTAACGTGGCAGGGATGTCCACTATCACCACTGCTATTCAACATAGTATTAGAAGTCCTAGCCACAGCAATCAGACAACAAAAAGAAATCAAAGGCATCCAAATCAGCAAGAAGAAGTCAAACTCTCACTCTTTGCAGATGATATGATACTTTATGTGGAAAACCCAAAAGACTCCACCCCAAAACTGCTAGAACTCATACAGGAATTCAGTCAAGTGGCAGGATATAAAATCAATGCACAGAAATCAGTGGCATTCCTATACACAAACAACAAGACAGAAGAGAGACAAATCAAGGAGTCGATCCCATTTACAATGGCACCCAAAACCATAAGATACCTAGGAATAAATTTAACCAAAGAGGCAAAGGATCTGTACTCAGAAAACTATACTCATGAAAGAAATTGAAGAAGACACAAAGAAATGGAAAAACGTTCCATGCTCATAGATTGGGAGAACCAATATTGTGAAGATGTCAATGCTACCTAGAGCAATCTACACATTCAATGCAATCCCCATCAAAATACCATCCACTTTTTTCAAAGAAATGGAACAAATAATCCTAAAATTTGTATGGAACCAGAAGAGACCCTGAATAGCCAGGGGAACATTGAAAAAGAAAAGCAAAGCTGGCGGCATCACAATTCCGGACTTCCAGCACTATTACAAAGCTGTCATCATCAAGATGGTATGGTACTGGCACAAAAACAGACACATAGATCAATGGAACAGAATAGAGAGCCCAGAAATGGACCCTCAACTCTATGGTCAACTCATCTTTGACAAAACAGGAAAGAATGTCCAATGGAATAAAGACAGTCTCTTCAACAAATGGTATTGGGAAAATTTGTCAGCGACATGCAAAAGAATGAAACTGGACCATTTCCTTACACCACACACAAAAATAGACTCCAAATGGTTGAAAGACCTAAACGTGAGACAGGAGTCCATCAAAATCCCAAAGGAGAACACAGACAGCAACCTCTTCGACCTCAGCTGCAGCAATTTCTTCCTAGAAACATCACCAAAGGCAAGGGAAGCAAGGGCAAAAATGAACTATTGGGATTTCATCAAGATAAAAAGCTTTTGCACAGCAAAAGAAACAGTCCACAAAACCAAAAGACAACCGACAGAATGGGAGAAAATATTTGCAAATGACATATCAGATAAAGGGCTAGTATCCAAAAGCTATAAAGAACTGATCAAACTCGGGCGCCTGGGTGGCTCAGTTGGTTAAGCGACTGCCTTCGGCTCAGGTCATGATCCCGGCGTCCTGGGATCAAGTCCCACATCGGGCTTCCCCTTCTCTGTGGGGAGCCTGCTTCTCCCTCTGCCTCTGCCTGCCACTCGCCCTGCTTGTGCTCACTCTGTCTCTCTCTCTCTCTATGTCAAATAAATAAATAAAATCTTTAAAAAAAAAAAAAGAACTGATCAAACTCAACACCCAAAAAACAAATAATCCAATCAAGAAATGGGCAGAAGACATGAACAGACATTTTTCCAAAGAAGACATCCAAATGGCCAACAGACACATGAAAAAGTGTTCCACATTGTTCGGTATGAGGGAAATCCAAATCAAAACCTCAATGAGATACCACCTCACACCCGTCAGAATGGCTAAAATTAACAAGTCAGGAAATGGCAGATGTTGGCGGGGTTGTGGAGAAAGGGGAACCCTCCTACACTGTTGGTGGGAAGGCAAGCTTGTGTAACCCCTCTGGAAAACAGTATGGAGGTTCCTCAAACAGTTGAAAATAGAGCTACCATACGATCCAGCGATTGCACTACTGGATATTTACCACAAAGATACAAATGTAGGGATCCGAAGGGGTACATGCACCCCGATGTGTATAGCAGCAATGTCCACAATAGCCAAACTGTGGAAAGAGCCAAGATGCCCATCGACAGATGAATGGATAAAGAAGAAGTGGTATATATACCCAATGGAATATTATGCAACCATAAAAAGGAATGAGATCTTGCCATTTGCAATGACATGGATGGAACTGGAGGGTGTTATGCTGAGTGAAATAAGTCAATCAGAGAAAGACATGTATCATATGACCTCACTGATATAAGGAATTTTTAACCTCAGGAAAGAAACTGAGGATTGCTGGAGTGGTGGGGGTGGGAGGGATGGGGGCCTGGGTGATAGATACTGGGGAGGGTATGTGCTATGGTGAGCGCTGTGAATTGTACAAGACTGCTGAATCACAGATCTGTACTTCTGAAACAAATAATGCAATATATGTTAAGAAAAAAAAAGAAGAAATAGCAGGAGGGGAAGAATGAAGGGGAGTACGTCAGAGGGGGAGACGAACCATGAGAGAGGATGGACTCTGAAAAACTAACTGAGGTTTCTAGAGTGGAGGGGGGTGGGGGGATGGATTAGCCTGGTGATGGGTATTAAAGAGGGCACATTCTGCGTGGAGCACTGGGTGTTATGCACAAACAATGAATCATGGAACACTACATCAAAAACTAATGATGTAATGTATGGTGATTAACATAACAATTAAAAAATAAAAACAAAACAGAACAGGTTGGACATTTTGAACTATCCTCTGATAAGTTCTCCTCTATCTTTAACACCTAATAAACACGTAGAAAAAAATGAAATCTAATCTTTTTTGGAAGTAGGAGGGTCAAGTCTTAAAATTCACACTACCAATAAAATTGAGAAACAAGCATAACTGACTGGGAGATACAGAAATTCTTCAGAATTCAGAAATAGAGTGCTTATTTGAAGAACTGCTCCATTAACCTAATTAAACCAGTCAGTCCCCCTTAGATCAATGCCTGCACGTGGATACAACTATGTCCTGCTCCTGAGCCTAAAATGTAGTGGGCTGTGGTCACTACTTTAAAAATTTCATCAAAAATTTTTTTCATCGGTGTAGATGCTCCAAATTAGAAATCTTAACTTCAAAATCTATTTTGTCCTATAATTTTGATAATCTTCAACAGAAGCTAGGTTTATCCAAGACATTCTCTTGATTATTTCTGTTGTTGGGAGCTACCTGAAACTCAGGGGTGATCACGTGAGGTCTCATGACCCATTCAGTCTTGCATTTTAAGTGTTGATAAGGGCCGAGGTCGACTGTATATGCAGCTGTTGTACACCTAAAGTTTTAAAGGTCAAAGAGTTATTTAACATTATTCATGCATAGTAAATTATCCAGAGATACATAGAATCGTAATTCTAGTTCACCAATCAAGAAGAGTGCTACATCTTCAGGAAAGTTATTTTTCATAATTATTTATAACTGGGCTTTAACTTCTGAAATAGACTTACCATGGTCTCACAGGTAAATAATACAGAATCTCTTATCCAATGATCCTCCTAATTGTTTTCAAGCCATTATCCAATTATTTTTCTCAAAAAGTGCAGGGTTTAACAGTAGCCTGTCTGAAAGTTGCCTAGCGTAATTAGGGAGATATGTTAATGCCTGGGGTAAAATCTCAATAAGACTGTTGTAAAAGGTCTTCAGACTGCTTTGTTCTTCTGACTTTGAGGAGTCAATTAAATCTCCAATGACCTAAACTATCATTTTTTTTCCTTCCCTTTTCAAAGAATTTCCTTTTCATTGTGTCTTCTTTGCTTCTGTTAATTCTTCTTTTGTTGCATTCTTGGTTTTGGCCTAAATTTTCCTTGACTTTCAAGGTCCTTGCAGTCATTTCGCTTCTTCCTTCTGAGGAAGAAGGGAATCTGCATTTAACACCTTACATAAAATCACTTGACCTGCACTTTTTCTTTTTTTTTTTTTCCAAAGGGGCATAAAATAATTTCATGTGAAAATGTACTTATAGGGATGCCTGGGTGGCTCAGTTGTTAAGCATCTGTCTTCAGCTCAGGTCATGGTCCCAGGGTCCTGGGATCGAGGCCCACATCAGGCTCCCTGCTCAGCGGGAAGTCTGCTTCTCCCTCTCCCACTCCCCCTGCTTGTGTTCCCTCTCTCGCTGTCAAATAAATTTTTAATTTTTTTTAAATAAAGAAAATGTACTTATAGGGACACCTGGGTGGCGCAGTCCATTGAATATCCAACCTTTGGTTTCATCTCAAGTCATGATCTCAGGGTCATGAGATTGAGCCCTGCCTTGGGCTCTGAGCTCAGCGGGGAATCTGCTTGAGATTCTCTCTCCCTCTGCCCCTCCCCACTCATTCTCTCTCTCTCAAATAAATAAATAACTATTTAAAAAAGAGATAAAATGTACTTTTAATAGATGCAATAGTTTATCTCACAGTTTAGATTTGTATGGTTAGTGATTAAAGCTCAAAAAAATCTAACGAAATCACAAAACTAATACAACTTTTAACTTTACTTTTTGGATGTTTCCAAATCCCAAATTTCTAGACTGGTTTGAGTTTATATTTTAATATGAAGTTTTTATTAGTGTATGATAAGCATTTGAATTTTTATTTTTAAAATGTTTTGCAATTGAACATATAAATAGATTTTAGGTCTATAAATTACAATCACAATGAATATATAACACTTAATGGCTATCAAATAGATTGGAAGCCATCATATCTACCTATTATATATATATATATGTAAGATATATATATGTACATACATATTCAACCTGAAATATAAGTTCAGTGAGGTATTTGGGGAGTTATATGAAATGTTATGTGAAAAAAAATCTCTTATTCACAAAGTAGGAAAAATATCAGCAAAGGATAAGTTAACCAATCTGAAATCTGCAACATCATTCACAGTGGTCTTTCCTAAAATATATTGAACAAAAAAAGAAACTCTGCAGTGAAATGATGGTAGGAAATACAGTAATTAGATCTCTTCTTGGGTCATGGTATTGCATACTAGCCCATTAAAATAAAAGCTCTGAAAAGCTCGCGTCCTATGTAAGTGAAACACCTGTTAGCAACCCTTGAAAGCAGTGTTCTATGGAACACACTTTTAAAAATGCAGCATTTAAAAATTGTATGCAAACTCTCTACCATTTATGATTGTTTCCAGTTAAAAATCAATGTTTAGATTTTATGGAACGGAAAATTTCAGGATAGATCTTTATTACCTGTTACATTAAAAAAAGGATTCTTACAACTTATATTTGCTTTATTTAATGAACATTAAATGAGTATCTAGAATGTACTTTACTAAGCACAAGTAATTTAGGATAAATAATTCACCATACTTACTTTTAAAGAGCTCAATTTCATCAAAGAATAAAGTGAAAGTACTAGTTCTTAATTAAGGTAAACAGTATATTGACTATGTGTCTACAAAAGCTATTGACTTGTGATATGTATTTTATTCAGATCTTTGACATACTCCAGTTTGGTCATATTCCACCTTGATGGATTATTTTCAATTTTCTTAACAGAAAACAAAGACAGAGCTAGAATATGTGAAGCTATCTTACAACATATGATAAATCACAGTTCAGGATTATAGAGAATACTCATGGAATAAGCTAGGTAAAAAATGTTGAGGGGTGCCTGGGTGGCTCAGTCGGTTGAGTGTCTAACTCTTGGTTTTGGCTCAGGTCGTGATCTCAGGGTCATGAGATCAAGTCCTGAGTCAGGCTCTGCACTCAGCAGGGAGTCTGCTTCAGATTCTCTCTCTCTCTCTGCCTTTCCCCACACCCTCTCTAAAAAAAAAAAATAATAATAATAATAATAATAATAATGTTGAATAGAGACTGCTATTTTTGTTTAAAGCTATTATATGTTTATACTTTGAAGTTATTAATAGAATAATCTTGTGATTACTTTGACATGGGGTCAACAAAATAAGTCTTATAAAATAATCTCAGGGGATTGATATTTTCTTCTTGTTCTAATCATCTATCTCCATTTCTGCACAAATTTTCTAAAATGAACAAAACAAAAAATTATCCTACAAAAAATGTTCTCCTTTGTTCAATAAAAACATGTTTGCATGTTTGTGTTTTAAGTTGGTTTCTTTATAATTTAAAAATGACAATAAATATCACTATTTTGTATGAGTTTAAGATCAACAAGGTTGTAAAGGTCATTTTATGCTTTCAATCCTGCTAAAGACAGTTTTTCCCCCTTAAACGATCAATTTCAAGTATTTTTAAGCGTTCATTATTAAATTAATTGCTTAATTAAGTCAGCCTGTTATGCTTCTATTCATCAACCATTAATTGAGTGTCTACTATGCTACAGATACCAAGCTAGAATATTTACCCCCTAATGAATGAGAGAAGAGCAGCCACTTAATTCTATCACTTCTCTTGACATTTCCAATACACTGAAGAAGGCTCATTGCGGAAGCAGGAATTCTGAGTCAGTCTGAACGTGTGCGTTTTTCTTCATGTGCCTACATGTGTTACAGAGCCCCAATTTTGTATGTCATGACATACATTCTTCTAATGGTTTGCAAATCCTCGTGGCAACTCCTTATTAAGGGAGCTCTCAAAAGATTCAATGGACTTCTAAATCAGGTAGGAAAATCAGAACCATTAGAAATCACCACTGGTGGGGCACCCGGGTGGCTCAGTCCTTAAGCGTCTGCCTTAGGCTCAGATCATGATCTCAGGGTCCTGGGATCAAGCCCCGCATCAGGCTCCCCACTCAGCAGGAAGCCTGCTTCTCCTTCTCTCACTCCCCCTGCTTGTGTTCCCTCTCTTGCTGTCTCGCTCTCTCTGTCAAATAAATAAATAAAATATGTAAAGAAAAGAAAGAAAGAAAGAAAGAAAGAAAGAAAGAAAGAAAGAAAGAAAGAAAGAAAGAAAGAAAGAAAGAAAGAAAGAAAGAAAGAAAGAAAGAAAGAAAGAAAGAAAGAAAGAAAGAAAGAAAGAAAGAAATCATCGCTGGATTCCAAAGCAGTTTGAACACGATCTTTTTTCTAGCATTTCTTTCCAAATTAGGAGAACAAGACCCTTAAAAAAAATAGTCACAGATTTTACAAAAATTCTATGTTCAGTTCACTATTCCTGACTAGATGAACTATGTAGACAAATTACAACCTCTCTAACTTGTTCAGCAGTAAAATGGAGTTAAAAATACCTCTTACTGGGAATTCTTAATCTCAGGAACAAACTGAGGGTTGCTGGAGTGGTCGGGGGTGGGAGGGATGGGGTGGCTGGGTGATAGACATTGGGGAAGATATGTGCTACGGTGAGCGCTGTGAATTGTGTAAGACTGTTGAATCACAGATCTGTACTTCTGAAACAAATAACGCAACATATTTTAAGAAAAAAGAAAAGAAGATAGCAGGAGAGGAAGAATGAAGGGGAGTAAGTCAGAGGGGGAGACGAACCATGAGAGATGATGGACTCTGAAAAACAAACTGAGGTTTCTAGAGGGGAGGAGGGTAGGGGGTGGGTTAGCCTGGTGATGGGTATTAAAGAGGGCACATTCTGCATGGAGCACTGGGTGTTATGAACAAACAATGAATCATGGAACACTACACCAAAACAAATGATGTAATATATGGTGGTTAACATAACAATAAAATAATTTAAAAAAAAATACCTCTTACTGTGTTATAAGTTATACAACACAGTATAGCCCTTTGGTTGTGACATTCCCTATCGTTTACTAATTCATCCAACAGATATTTATTGAATTCCTATTGTGTGTAAGGCTTGGCTGCTGGGCAGTAGGGATGGGCGTGTTGGGAAAACAGTCCCGTTTCTGCACCCATACAGTCGAGGGGAACAGATCACTATTAAATTAGCCATGCTTTTCGAAGCCAAAAATTTCCTTCAAGGACCAGGCAGAAATCCCAATTTTTTATGAACCTTCCTCCTTTTTGGAGTGGGGCGGGATCTTTCCTCCCTGAAATCTCTGTATTCTGCATACGCCGTGTACACTACGTCTCAGAGACTACATCAAACTAGGGTTATCGATGTGAATTCCTATGCTTCCCATTGGGTTATCATGTCATTTGGGTGAGAAAAACAAGTTTTACTCTAAGCTAAACAACATGTTAGATGCTCTAACATGTTATCTCCCTCACTGTAACAATGTGAGAAAGCACGTCCATCATTTGAAAGACAAGGGAACCATGGTTTAGGGAGGCTGAATCTATTTCAGATGAGTTACAGAAAGTGTCTGTGCAGGTTGGCTATGATGCACCTGGCCTAGAACAGCTCAATGGTGATATCTTAGTAACACTGACACAGTAAAACTGTCCTAAAGTGACAGTTGACCTTGTTTATCTCACGTGTACAACTCGCTGAGCTTGGCAAACAGAGGGAAGAAGGAAGTGCCATGGCCCATCAGCTGTAGCTTCCGAAAGCAGTCAGGAAAGAAACAAATAAATGTACAAATTGACCTAAATCTTGGGCAAAGTCTTTTTTGTTTAAATCCTTAGTATCAGTAGAAACCCAGGGCTTGAGCAAATCAGCAGGGTGTGGGGCAACAGAGGGCAGTGATGAGTTATCTGGCTCTGGAGGCAGACAGGGTGTGGGTTCTGGTTCTGTCGCCATTCCTCCCCAGCTGAGTGAGCCCCTGTTCCTCTGTTCCTCTTCTGGAAGAAGAGGCTAGTGATCAAACCTATGTCAGAGTTTGGTAGTGAGCATTAAGGAGAAAGTGCCCATAAACGGTTTCTGGCACATGCTAATAAGCTCTTAGCAATGAGAGTAACATAGTCATTAACAGGTAAAGAACAGGTCACAGGTTCTCAGGAGCATTATATCCTGATAAGCGCCATCACCAAGCCGTAGTCAAGTCGACGCACAAGCTCATAGAGCACCTCACATCTTCATTTATTAATCCATGTATTACATGAATTTCAGGAGCATTTTTTGAGGACCCACTGGGTACCAAGAACCATGACAGATCTTAGGGATACAAAGCTGAGGAGGCAACAGTTTCTTTTGGACATAATAGATTTTAGAAGAAGCAAAATGTGAACGCATATTTGGAAAATGCTTGAAATGTGCTTTGATGTAAGTGCTGAAATATAAAAAAAAAAAAATTCCAGATTCAGTGGTAGTCTAATAAAAATAGCTCATATTTACCAAGGCCTTTCTGTCTGTGGCCGTTTGTCAAACACTTCATATAAGGTATCTTGGGCAATTGTCCCAGCATCCTTCCAAGAAACATAATATTATTGTACCCAGTTTACAGGTAAGAAAACTCAGGTTAAAAGACAATGTCAGATTCACCGTAGCCACAAAGTAGTAAGTGGTGCAGCCAGAAGGCGTCCTCCTAAGCTCTGTCACTGTTTGGAGAAGAGTAGTGAAGAAAGGGAGAGGCCACCAGCAGTGCCCTTCAAGGACAGAACTTTAATTTTATGTATGTTAGAGGAAAGGAAGCAAAAGAGCCCTTAAAGAAACTGGAGAAAATAAACATCAAAAAACTCGTCACATTTTATATGGATTTTATGTAACAGACTGCTAAAAATTGGTAAACGTATTTTTCCTTCCATATTCCGCACAAATGCTCCTCATGCCTGTGAATCACATTGTGCTTACTCCGTATCTTGCTCAAATTCTCTTGTTGATTTGTTTGCTGGTGAATTAAGAATGTAATTTAATAAAAGAGACTTAATTTGCACATTTTAAGTTTTAAAGAATTGACTCCGAATCCCAAAATGAAGGAGATCTAGATGAATAAAAGAACTTGCTATACACAAACAGGACTTTTGGGGCAGCTGCATATTTAACATTAACAGGAGTGAACTGGGAAACCTGGCTGCCAAACTCCCCTGCAAACTCGGCTGTGGGAACAGAAACAAAGGATTCGGAATAAAGGAAACATCTGTCTCCCTCTATTCCTCAGTGTGTGGAATGTATTTGGAGCATCATGTTTAAATCTGGGCACCACATTTTAGGAAGGAACTTAATTAGAGTGTGCCCAGAGGAAGAGAATCAGGAAAGTAGAAAGTGAAGGTAATACCACGTGAGGAGAGTTTGGAGGAAACAGGACCACGGGACCTTGGGGGGGGCCCAACACTCAAAAGGGGCGTGACCGCCGAGTTCACACCTTAAAAGACCTGAAGGAAGAGGGACCACCACTGGGATGACTCCTGAATGCACGCCAGAATCCAGGTCTGGACGTTTGATAAAGGCAGACTTCAAGCCAGGGCTAAGACAGGAATGGGGCATCTTAGTGTGAACTCCCTATTTCTAGAAGGATCTAAGCACAAATTTTCTGTAGGGACACGAGATGGAGACCATAAACCCTAAAGACCTTCCCAGCTGTTGCTCAATGCTCTTCTTTCTCTTGCCTCTCATTGTCCAGTACGTGCAGCTCTGGTCAGCATCCTGCTCTCAGGGACTCTTACTCAACAGCCAATGGCTCTCAACAGGTCGCTGTAGGTGATCCGAAGGTTGGGACCAGAGAAGGTGGGAAAGCAGGCGATCAGATTTCCCTGAGACCAAAGCTCCAACCTCCCTAGGGCTGAGCTTTGTAGAGGCCATTTCACTTGGGAAGATGGGCACATCCTTTTGCTTGGGATGGTGGGGCCAAGCCTCAGGATCTGTCATGGACAGAGAGGGCTTGGCTGGACCTGAGCATGCTCTGTCCCTCCAGCTGAGGGGCCATGGCTTTGAGCATTCTAGGGATTCCCAGGGCAGCCAGCAGAGGGCACCTGCGCACCTCCAACCCGGAGCGGGAGGTGTCTTTGCCTGTGCTGACCCACGGTATCTCAGAGCAGGAAGGACTTCTGTAGCAGCCCAAGGATTCAGCCCCACTGTGGTTGCCCCAGGATAGAAAGCCAGAGCTGCGGTTCCAGTAGGTTCTGCTGCCCCCCTGTGGGAGACCCTGGGGGCTTTGCAGGCACTTGGTGCCGCCTGAGGTGCGCCTGAGAAAAGGTGCTTTGTTGGGTGAGTGCTGAGGAGGGGGCTCTGGGCGGCTTCCCCAGGACGTGCTGGTAGGTGAGCAGCACAGTCGTTTGCATTTGGGGGGCTGTTCCCCTGGTTCATTCCTCCTTTTCCCTGAGGGTATTTGAACAAGATCTGTTTTACTCAGGGATCCGTGGATTGAGGGGTCCTGCGACGTCACATCGGAGATGCTGTGGTTGGTTTGTTACAGATGCGGGCTTGTTTCTGGGGAGAAATGCTGACTCCAATTCAGAGAAATGGGAGCTGCATTCAGTTGGGACACGAATACAGGAACTGCTGTCAGAACCTTCTAGAAGGAGGAGCTGAGATCCCACTTTCTGAGTTCTGCTGGAGCCAGAGCCCCAGGTAAAAGCACAGAGTGTCCTCCACTTAAACATGCTTTTATTAATTTTCAATCGTTATTTTTTGCCGACAATGTTGTAGTAGTTGGAAATGACTGAAAACTTGACCGGTACTTGATGTCCTAAAACTTCCATTAGTTTACTGTTAAATTTACACCTGAAACATGATTTGTTATAATTATCCTTTCCTGTCTTCCTTGGAAGGAAACTCATTCATAATACCTTTCAAATGTACTCATTATCTCATCTCCTTTTCTTTCTTTCTTCTTCTTCCTTTTTTTTTTTTAAGATTTTATGCCAGCACCACGGGGGTGAGGTGGGGGAAGGCAGAGGGAGAAGGTGACTCAACACTGAGCAGGGAGCCCGGCATGGGACTCGATCTCTGGGACCCTGAGATCAAGACATGAGACAGACACTTAAGTGACTGAATCACCCAGGCCTCCCAGCTTATCTCTTTTCAACTGAGATTTGCCATGTTTTCTAATTTCTCATGAACCCGTAACAATCTTCAATAGTTTTAAATTGGTTGCAGTTTACTAAAGCTCATTCACAGATTCCCACTGTGACGTCTTCTGTTCAAAGTGTCAGGACCACTTCTAAATATATGGAAGATTATACTAACTAAGCAAAATTTGTGAATCACTGTTTGAAGAAAAAGCATGATGGTATTTTTTTTAAGATATTAAAATAGATGTTTACATCCACTGATTCATGCACTTCCAAATTTTTTCTTTTATTTTCCTTTGTTGCTTATTTCTATTTCAGATATTATATTCCTGTATCTTCCTGAGATTTACATTTCTCACGTGTACTTTCAAGGATCCTTTCCATCATTTGTCAGAAGGAAGACAGACCTTTTGATGAGCATGCAGCTTTGTATAATTTCAAGATTTGTTGTTTAGGTTTTTAGAAACTTTTCCCGCCCATTTGAAAATATCATTCCACCTTGACAAGTTACATAAAAAGTGTAATCTCCTTGTATCAGTATGATTTCATTTAATTATACTGTGTTTCTTCATTTGATATTTTATATTTATGTCTAAAACTTGAGAATATCTCATAAGTTCACTGAATGTCCAAAAAGTATGAAATTTTGAACATTTGAATATTTGAACTCATAAATGCAGAGAGTTGCCTGTTAAATTAAGGCTATTTGCTGAACAAGATGCAAGTGACATAATCATTTTGGGGGACGAAATAATGTCTTCTATTCTTTTACAAACATGTGACAGTTGTTTCATTATCATATATCTAGATATGAGCAATTATTTTTTTCTTTTCAATTTTTTATTTAAATTCTACTTAGTTAACATTCAGGATATGGATATGAGCAATCTTATGACACTATCTTTTTATAATTTATTAATTTAAGAAACTAAACATATCATTTTTTTCTCCATGATAAGAAAAATCTACAGAAGTATCATCATTTCTTATGACACAATTCTTTGTTTTTAAGATTCTATTTAATAAATTGTGAGAGGAAGAGAGATCATGAATGCAAGGGGCGAGGCAGTGTGTGAAGATGAGTCCCTGCTGAGCAGGGAGCCTGATGCCGGGCTGGATCCCAGGGCCCTGAGAAATGACCTGAGCCAAAGGCAGCTGCTTAACCCACTGAGAAACCCAGGTGCCCCTTTATGACGTTATTCTTATATATGACATCTCTTATAATTGAAGCTTTTCCTCATTGATGTGCTACATCTGTTTTACCATCAATAACCAAGAAGAAGCATTTTCTCTGAATATTCTTTTTTAAAATTATTTTATATTATTTTTTTATTTTAATTCAATTAGCCAAAGGAATAGCTATCAACTAAACTAAGGATTAGCCATCATTAGTTTCAGAGTTAGAGTTCAGTGATTCTTCAGTTGCATATAACACCCAGTGCTCATCCCATCATGTGCCTTCCTTAATACCCATCACCCTGTTACCCCATCCCCCTCACCCACCTCCCCTCCAGCAACCTTCAATTTGTTTCCTATACTTAAGGGTCTCTTACGGTTTGTCTCCCTCTTTGTTTTCATCTTTTTTAAAAAAAATTGTTATTGTTATGTTAATCACCAAACATTACATTATTAGTTTTACATGTAGTGTTCCATGATTCATTGTTTGTGCATAACACCCAGTGCGACACGCAGAATGTGCCCTCTTTAATACCCATCACCAGGCTAACACATCCCCCGACCCTCTCCCCTCTAGAACCCTCAGTTTGTTTTTCAGAGTCCATCGTCTCTCATGGTTGGTCTCCCCCTCCGACTTACTCCCCTTCATTCTTCCCCTCCTGCTATCTTCCCGTTGTGGTGAAGGAGAGCCACTCTTCTCTGAAAGCTGGGCACAGCGGGTATGTGCACACACACTCTACAGAGACAATATTCCATGCTCCGGGAAGGATGACGCCTACCCTTTTTTTTCTTAATTTTTTATTGTTATGTTAATCACCATACATGACATCAGTAGTTTTGGATATAATGTTCCATTGTTCATTGTTTGTGCATAATACCCAGTGCTCCACGCAGGACGTGCCCTGCTTAATACCCATCACCAGGCTAACGCATCCCTCCACCACCCTCCCCTCTAGAACCCTCAGTTTGTTTCTCAGAGTCCGTCGGGGATGACTCCTACTCTGAAGGTTATAAATTTAACGTGTCTGAGAACAGGGAGGGACACATTCGTTAAACAACATAGATGTTGTGTTCCGTAAAAGGGAAGCACCAGCGATGGATCTGAAGGACAAGAGAGGGAGCCATGAGTCACTAGAAACAGGAGGTTGTGGATGAGAAGGATGGAGGTGCTCAGGGGAGTGGATGGGACTCTCTCGGGTAGAGTGTGGGCTGTTCCTGGCAGGCTAGGAGCCTGAGCAGTGAGTGTGAGGACACCGTGAGATCCACCTCGAGTTGCTTCCTGTGTCTGTCACACAGTGTGGATAATGCAGTTATTTGTACTAGAACGTCACTGTTGCCGTAAAGCTGTTCCTTCATACTCTATAAAGATTGTTGTTTCCGCTGGATTTCTGAAGGTTCTGAACTGGGTGACAGAATGTGGTGGAGATTTGGGAAATTTAACTTGGTTCCTTTGGGGATTCTTGTCTGCCTGAGTTTGTGGGCCCCAGTGAGAAAAAGTGAAGATGGGACCGAGATCAACAGAGTGGCTGCCTTGGCCTTCAGCCTGAGCCAGAATCTTCGTGGGGAATTCAGGATTGACCAGGATCCACCCTAGCTGGATTCCTGTCACTACGCCTCTGCCTCTGAGTCACCACTCTGGCTACACTTTTCATCTCCCTGAACGTCGTCACAGCATCCTGCGGATTTACCCGTGTGCCTGATTTCTCAGCCCAGATGCCAGCTTCCAGTGGGGTCTACTTAGAGCCTCAGCTTTGTTATCTGTGAAAGGGGAGTATATTGGTTTCTGAGGTGATTAGAAGAATAGGAGTTGAAGTACATGAAGAATCTGCAGGGGCCCCTGGATGGCTCAGTGGGTTAAGGATCAGACTCTTGATTTCTGCTCAGGTCATGATCTCAAGGTTCTGAGATCGAGCCCCAAGTCATGCTCGGCGTTGAGTGTGGAGCCTACTTAGGAGTTTCTCTCTCCCGCCACCCTCCCCGTTCGTGCACAACGTTGCCCTTTCTCTGTCTCTGTCTCTCTGTCGGAAAAAAAGAAAAAGAATATGTAAAACATCTGGGCTGTTGGCCACGCCCCCTTCTCACTGTTTAAATGAAAATAGCACCATGCAGATGAGTATGAAAAGATGTTCACTTCAGTCCACACCATTACACTGAGAGTATAACACCTCAGCCCAGAGTTTCTCAATCCTGATTTCAAAAATAAGGCAAAGCCCCTTTTTATTTTCTAAAAAGTTTTAGGTCCTAGCTAAGAATGAAGTAAAAGATCATTACAAGAACCTGTATATTCAGAGATCTATACCTGGGATGTGAAGACAATTGTTTTCTATTACATATAGACTCGTGGAGGCAGCCACACACTCAGGTGTCCATTCAAGGCCTCAAATAGAGTATAGGAAGCAAATGCATTTAGGAAAACAGAAGGTCACAGTGTACTAACCCAAATCTATTTGCCTTACAGGACACTACATTTGAAATTTGAAGACCTCCCTGAGCAATTACAACCAGGCTGTGTGTGTATAAATTTAGAAAATTGTCAGATCAGCCTAATGTCCTGAATGCTGTCCCTGCCCATCCTGTCCCCTGTGCTCTGTCTCTCCTGGTATCCCCCAAATAAACCTTTCACAGTTCTGTCTCTGCATCAGCGTCTGCCTTCAGGAGGCCCTACACTCACTTCCCTTCGAGTGCACAGTGTGAATCCCGTACCCAGAACACACTGGCAGCAATGGTGGTGATGGAGGACAGTAGCAGGATTCCCCGTTGTCGTATCCTTCCTGCACGGGGCGTAAGAAATCCTCTGGGGAGGTGGACACATCTTGTGTTTAGGTCTGTTGGTGGTTGTATTAACTCAGGTGATAGATACTCTTGAGCACATGGCACCTGCTAGTTTAGGGTGTGTGTGTCGATCGGCAGGACAGGAGTCTGTCCCCAGGCAGCGGTCTGTTGTGATGGTGAGGAATGAATGAATCATCCCTAGTGGCCCTGAGAGACTGGTGAGGAGGCTCTGCATTAATCCATATTTTGTGCACTGGTTTCATGTTACCAGCTGCCCCCCAACCGCAGGTGGGCTCTGAGTGGGGGCTGAATGAGACAGTTTTCTTGGTAAGACCCATGATGCCCCTAATCCTCCCCAGTGTCCTTGTTCGGGGATGGGCAGGGAAGAGGCCAATTACAGGAGACCCATTCGTCCCTCACCACACAGGAGGATTTGGGTGTATGCCTCTGTCACTTTTTAGGTTGTTTACTCCAATCCATTCTGCACCAGAGCTCCTGGATCTTGCAAAGCCCTCCTTCTTCCCAGGTTGTGGAAGCAGCCATTCTCCAGTATCTTTGGGGTCATGGCTGGGCCACTAAGGTGTCCAGGGTTTCTGTGCAGAAGTGGCTGGTTACTGCACTGCTGCAGTCAAGTTCAGCCTGAGGAGGCTTGGTAAATCAGATGGTCATACCCTGTGAGCAGGGCCTGGGCCAAATGATGGCAGCAGAGAGGGGCAGACAGGAGAGGTGGTTCCCTGTGGTCGTGGACAGGGCTGCACAGAGCAGAAGGCCTGAGGGCCTGGGGAGAGATAGGGAAAGAGACTGTCAGGGAGAGAGACACTGAATGAGTGGTGGGGGGATTGGGCAAGACCTAGGAAGTGAGAGGAACAAAGAGAGAGATGCGGTAGAGAGAAGCAGAGACCAAGAGGAATTTCAAGGATGAAAAGAGGTTGCTGGTCTAGGTGTTGAAGGTGGGCCATACACCAGGGTGGAGGAAGTCGATGTAGGCGATCTGAATATTGGGGCCAGAGAAGGTGGGAAAGCAGGCGATCAGATTTCCCTGAGAGCAAAGCTCCAACCTCCCTAGGGCTGAGCTTTGTAGAGGACATTTCACTTGGGAAGATGGGCACATCCTTTTGCTTGGGGTGTGGGGCCAAGCCTCAGGATCTGTCATGGAGAGAGAGGGCTTGGCTGGACCTGAGCATGCTCTGTCCCTCCAGCTGAGGGGCCATGGTTTTGAGCATTCTAGGGATTCCCAGGGCAGCCAGCAGAGGGCACCTGCGCACCTCCAACCCGGAGGGGGAGGTGTCTTTGCTTGTGCTGACCCAGGGTATCTCAGAGCAGGAAGGACTTCTGTAGCAGCCCAAGGATCCAGCCCCACTGTGGCTGCCCCATGATAGAGAGTCAGAGCTGTGGTTCCAGTAGGTTCTGCTGCCGCCCTGTGGGAGACCCTGGGGCTTTGCAGCCACTTGGTGCCTCCTGAGGTGCGACTGAGAAAAGCTGCTTTGTTGGGTGAGTGCTGAGGAGGGGGCTCTGGGCGGCTTCCCCAGGACATGCTGGTAGATGAGCAGCACAGTCGCTTGCATTTGGGGGGCTGTTCCCCTGGTTCATTCCTCCTTTTCCCTGAGGGTATTTGAACAAGATCTGTTTTACTCAGGGATCCGTGGATTGAGGGGTCCTGCGACGTCACATCAGAGATGCTGTGGTTGGTTTGTTACAGATGCGGGCTTGTTTCTGGGGAGAAATGCTGACTCCAATTCAGAGAAATGGGAGCTGCATTCAGTTGGGACGTGAATACGGGAACTGCTGTCAGAACCTTCTAGAAGGAGGAGCTGAGATCCCACTTTCTGAGTTCTGCTGGAGCCAGTGCCCTAGGTAAAAGCACAGAGTGTCCTCCACTTAAACACGCTTTTATTAATTTTCAATCGTATTTTTTCCCGACAATGTTACAGTAGTTGGAAATGACTGAAAACTTGACCGGTAATTGATGTCCTAAAACTTCCATTATTTTACTGTTAAATTTACACCTGAAACCTGATTTGTTATAATTATCCTTTCCTGTCTTCCTTGGAAGGAATCTCATCCATAATACCTTTCAAATGTACTCATTATCTCATCTCCTTTTCTTTCTTTCTTCTTCTTCTTCTTCCTTTTTTTTTTAAGATTTATTGCCAGCACCACGGGGGTGGGGTGGGGGACGTCAGAGGGAGAAGGTGACTCAACACTGAGCAGGGAGCCCCGCATGGGCCTCGATCTCAGGGACCCTGAGATCAAGAACTGAGAGAGACCCTTAGGTGAATCAATCACCCAGGCGCCACAGCTTATCTCTTTTCAACTGAGATTTACCATGTTTTCTAATTTCTCATGAACCCGTAACAATTTTCAATAGTTTTAAATTGGTTGCAGTTTACTAAAGCTCATTCACAGGATCCCACTGTGGCTTCTTCTGTTCAAAGTGTCAAGACCACTTCTAAATATATGGAAGATTATACTAACTAAGCAAAATTTGTGAATCACTGTTTGAAGAAAAAGCATGATGGTATTTTTTTTAAGATATTAAAATAAATTTTTACATCCACTGGTTCGTACACTTCCAACTTTTTTCTTTTATTTTCCTTTGTTGCTTTTTTCTATTTCAGATATTATATTCCTGTATCCTCCTGAGTTTTACATTCCTCACGTGTACTTTCAAGGATCCTTTCCGTCATTTGTCAGAAAGAAGACAGACCTTTTGATGAGCATGCCCCTTGGTATAATTTCAAGATTTGTTGTTTAGGTTTTTAGAAACTTTCCCGGCCATTTGAAAATATCATCCCACCTTGACAAGTAACATAAAAAGTGTAATCTCCTTGTATCTGTATGATTTCATTTCATTATACTGTGTTTCTTCATTTGATATTTTATATTTATGTCTAAAAGTTGAGAATATCTCATACGTTCACTGAATGTGGAAAACATATGAAATTTTGAAGGTTTCCATATTTGAACTCATAAATGCAGAGAGTTGCCTGTTAAAATAAAGCTATTTGCTGAGCAAGATGCAAGTGACATAATCATTTTGGGGGAAGAAATAATGTCTTCTATTCTTTTACAAACATACTACAGTTGTTTCATTTTCATATATCTGGATATGAGCAATTATTTTTTCTTTTCAATTTTTTATTTAAATTCTACTTAGTTAACATTCACGGTATGGATATGAGCAATCTTATGACAGTATCTTTTTATAATTTATTAATTTAAGAAACTAAACATATCATTTTTTTCTCCATGATAAGAAAAATCTACAGAAGTATCATTTCTTATGACACAATTCCTTGTTTTTAAGATTCTATTTAATAAATTGTGAGAGGAAGAGAAATCATGATTGGAAGGGGCGAGGCAGAGTGTGAAGATTAGTCCCTGCTGAGCAGGGAGCCCGATGCCAGGCTCGATCCCAGGACCCTGAGAAATGACCTGAGCCGAAGGCAGCTGCTTAATCCACTGAGACACCCGGGTGCCCCTTTATGACGTTATTCTTAATATGATATCTCTTGTAATCGAAGGTTTTCCTCATTGATGGGCTACATCTGTTTTACCATCAATAACCAAGAAGAAGCATTTTCTCTGAATATTCTGTTTTTAAATTATTTTAAATATTTTTTTTATTTTAATTCAATTAGCCAAAGGAATAGCTATCAATTACACTAAGCATTAGCCGTCATTAGTTTCAGAGGTAGATTTCAGTGATTCTTCAGTTGCATATAACACCCAGTGCTCATCCCATCATGCGCCTTCCTTAATACCCATCACCCAGTTACCCCATCCGCCTCACCCACCTCCCCTCCAGCAACCTTCAGTTTGTTTCCTATAGTTAAGAGTCTCTTATGGTTTGTCTCCCTCTTTGTTTTCATCTTTTTTAAAAAATTTTATATTCTTATGTTAATCACCATACATTACATCACTAATTTTACATGTATTGTTCCATGATTCACTGTTTGTGCATAACACCCAGTGTTCCACACAGAATGTGCCCTCTTTAATACCCATCACCAGGCTAACCCATCCCCCGACCCCCTCCCCTCTAGAACCCTCAGTTTGTTTTTCAGAGTCCATCGTCTCATGGTTCGTCTCCCCCTCCGACTTTCTCCCCTTCATTCTTCCCCTCCTGCTATCTTCTTCTTTTCCATTTTTCTTAACATATGTTGCATTAATTGTTTCAGAAGTACAGATCTGTGATTCAACAGTCTTGCACAATTCACAGTGCTCACCATAGCACATACCCTCCCCAATGCCTATCACCCAGCCACCCCATCCCTCCCACCCCCACCACTCCAGCAACACTCAGTTTCATTCCCGAGATTAAGAATTCCTCATATCAGTGAGGTCATATGATACATGTCTTTCTCTGATTGACTGATATCACTCAGCATAACACCCTCCAGTTCCATCCACGTCGATGCAAATGGCAAGATCTCATTCCTTTGGATGGCTGCATAATATTCCATTGTGTATATATACCACCTCTTCTTTATCCATTCATCTGTCGATGGACATCTTGGCTCTTTCCACAGTTTGGCTATTGTGGACATTGCTGCTATAAACGTCGGGGTGCACGTACCCCTTCAGATCCCTACATTTGTATCTTCGTGGTAAATACCCAGTAGTGCAACTGCTGGGTCGTATGGTAGCTCTATTTTCAACAGTTTGAGGAAGCTCCATACTGTTTTCCGGAGGGGTTGCACCACCTTGCATTCCCACCAACAGTGTAGGAGGGTTCCCCTTTCTCCGCATCCGCCGCCAACTTCTGTTGTTTCCTGACTTGTTAATTTTAGCCATTCTGACTGGTGTGAGGTTGCATCACATTGAGGTTTTGAGTTGGATTTCCCTGATGCCGAGCGATGTTGAGCACTTTCTTATGTGTCTGTTGGCCATTTGGATGTCTTCTTTGGAAAAAATGTCTGTTCATGTCTTCTGCCCATTTCTTGATTGGATTATTTGTTCTTTCGGTGTTGAGTTTGATAAGTTCTTTATAGATTTCGGATACTAGCCCTTTATCTGATATGTCATTTGCAAATACTTTCTCCCATTCTGTTGGTTGTCTTTTGGTTTTGTGGATGGCTTCTTTTGCTGTGCAAAAGCTTTTTATTTTGATGAAATCCCAATATTTCATTTTTCCCCTTGCTTCCCTTGCCTTTGGCGATGTTTCCAGAAAGAAGTTGCTGAGGCCGAGGTCCAAGAGGTTGCTACCTGTGTTTTCCTTTAGGATTTTGATGGACTCCTGTCTCATGTTTAGGTCTTTCAACCATCTGGAGTCTATTTTTGTGTGTGGTGTAAGGAAATGGTCCAGTTTCATTCTTCTGCATGTGGCTGTCCAATATTCCCAACACAGTTAGTTGAAGAGACTGTCTTTTTTCCATTGGATATTCTTTCCTGCTTTATCAAAGATGAGTTGACCATAGAGTTGAGGGTCCATTTCTGGGCTCTCGGTTGTGTTCCATTGATCTATGTGTCTGTTTTTGTGCCACTACGATATTGTCTTGATGATGACAGCTTTGTAATAGAGCTGGGAGTCCGGAATTGTGATGCCGCCAGCTTTGCTTTTCTTTTTCAAGATTCCTCTGGCTATTCGGGGTCTCTTCTGGTTCCATACAAATTTTAGGATTATTTGTTCCATTTCTTTGAAAAAAGTGGATGGTATTTTGATGGGGATTGCACTGAATGTGTAGATTGCTCTAGGTAGCAGTGACATCTTCACAATGTTGGTTCTTCCAATCCATGGACATGGAAAGTTTTTCCATTTCTTTGTGTCTTCTTCAATTTCTTTCATGAGTATTTTCTAGTTTTCTGAGTACAGATGCTTTGCCTCTTTGGTTAGATATATTCCTAGGTATTTTATGGTTTTGGGTGCAATTGTAAATGGGATCGACTCCTTGATTTGTCTCTCTTCTGTCTTGTTGTTGGTGTATAGGAGTGCCACTGATTTCTGTGCATTGATTTTATATCCTTCTACTTTACTGAATTCCTGTATGAGTTCTAGCAGTTTTGGGGTGGAGTCTTTTGGGTTTTCCACATACAGTATCCTATCATCTGCAAAGAGTGAGAGTTTGACTTCCTCTTTGCTGATTTGGATGCCTTTGATTTCTTTTTGTTGTCTGATTGCTGTGGCTAGGACTTATACTATGTTGAATAGCAGTGGTGATAGTGGGCATCCCTGCCGCGTTCCTGAACTTAGGGGAAAAGTTCTCAGCTTTTCCCCATTGAGAATGATAATCGCTGTAGGTTTTTCATAGATGGCTTTTATGATATTGAGGTATGTACCCTCTATCCCATACTTGACGAGTTTTGATCAAGAAACAATGCTGTACTTTTCAAATGCTTTTTCTGCATCTATTGAGAGGATCATATGATTCTTGTTCTTTCTTTTTTAATGTATGGTATCATGTTGAATGATTTGTGCATGTTGAACCAACCTTGCAGCCCAGGGATAAATCCCACTTGGTCATGTTGAATAATCCTTTTAATGTACTTTTGGATCCTGTTGGCTAGTATTTTGGTGAGAATTTTTGCATCCATATTCATCAAGGATATTGGTCTGTAATTCTCCTTTTTGATGGGTCTTTGTCTGGTTTTGGGGTCAAGTTAACGGTGGCCTCATACAATGAGTTTTGAAGTTTTCCTTCCATTTCTATTTTTTGGAGCAGTTTCAGTAGAATAGTTATTAATTCTTCTTTAAATGTCTGATAGAATTCCCCTGGGAAGCCATCTGGCCCTGAGCTTTTGTTTGTTGGGAGATTTTTGATGACTGCTTCAATTTCCTTAGTGGTTATATGTCTGTTCAGGTTTTCTATTTTTTCTTGGTTCAATTTTGGTAGTTGATACGTCTCTAGGAATGCACCCATTTCTTCCAGGTTATCTAATTTGCTGGCATAGAGTTCCTCATAATATGTTCTTAAAATTGTTTGTATTTCTTGGGTGTTGGTTGTGATCTCTCCTCTTTCATTCATGATTTTGTTGATTTGGGTCATTTCTCTTTTCTTCTTGATAAGTCTGCCCAGGGGTTTATCAATCTTGTTAATTCTTTCAAAGAACCAGCTCCTACTTTCTTTGATCTGTTCTACTGTTCTTTTGGTTTCTAGTTCATTGATTTCTGCTCTGATCTTTATTATTTCCTTTCTCCTGCTGGGTTTAGGCTTTATTTGCTGTTTTTTGTCTAGCTCCTTTAGGTATAGGGTTAGATTGTGTATTTGAGACATGTCTTGTTTCTTGAGAAAGGCTTCTTTTTCTATATATTTTCCTCTTAGGACTGCCTTTGCTGCATCCCAAAGATGTTGAACAGTTGTGTTTTCAATTTCATTGGTTTCCATGAATTTGTTTAATTCTTCTTTAATTTCCTGGTTGACCCATTCATTCTTTAGTAGGATGCTCTTTAGCCTCCATGTATTTGAGTTCTTTCTGACTTTCTTCTTGTGATTGTGTTCTAGTTTCAAAGCACTGTGGTCTGAAAATATGCAGGGAATGATCCCAACCTTTTGGTACCAGTTGAGTCCTGATTTGTGACCTAGGATGTGACCAATTCTGGAGAATGTTCCATGGGCACTAGAGAAGAATGTGTATTCCCTTGCTTTGGGATGGAATGTTCTGAATATGTCTGTGAAGTCCATTTGGTCCAGTGTGTGATTTAAAGTCTTTACTTCCTTGTTGATCTTTTCCTGAGATGGTCTGTCCATTTCAGTCAGGGGGGTGTTAATGTCCCCCACTATTATTGTATTGTTATCAATGTGTTTCTTTGCTTTTGTTAATAATTGCCTTATATAATTGACTGCTCCCATGTTAGGGGCATAGATATTTACAATCGTTAGATCTTCTTGTTGGACAGACCCTTTAAGTAGGATATAGTGTTCTTCTTCATCTCTTATTACAGTCTTTGTTTTAAAATCTAATTTGTCTGATATAAGGCTTGCCATCCCAGCTTTCTTTTGGTGTCTAGTATCATGGTAAACGGTTTTCCACCCCCTCACTTACAATCTGGGGGTGTCTTTGGGTCTAAAATGAGTCTCTTGCAGACAGCATATCGATGGGTCTTTTTTTTTAATCCAATCTGATAGCCTGTGTCTTTTGATTGGGACATTTAGCCCATTTACATTCAGGGTCACTATTGAAAGATAGGAATTTAGTGCCATTGTATTGCCTGTAAGGTGACTGTGACTGTATATTGTCTGTGTTCCTTTCTGATTTATGCTGCTTTTAGGCTCTCTCTTTGCTTAGAGGACCCCTTTCAATATTTCTTGTAGGGCTGGTATTGTGTTCGCAAATTCCTTTAGTTTTTGTTTGTCCTGGAAGGTTTTATCTCTCCTTCTATTTTCCATGACAGCCTAGCTGGATATAGTATTCTTGGCTGCATATTTTTCTCGTTTAGTGCTCTGAAGATATCATGCCAGTCATTTCTGGCCTGCCAGGTCTCTGTGGATAGGTCTGTTGCCAATCTAATATTTCTACCATTCTAGGTTACATATCTCTTCTCTAGAGCTGCTTTCAGGATTTTCTCTTTGTCTCTGAGGCTCCGAAGTTTTATTCTTAGATGTCGGGGTGTTGACCTATTTTTATGGATTTTGAGAGGGGTTCTCTGTGCCTCCTGGATTTTGATGCCTGTTTCCTTCTCTCATTAGGGAAGTTCTCTGCTATTATTTGCTCCAATATACCTTCTGCCCCCCTCTCTCTCTCTTCTTCTTCTCGGGATGCCAATTATTCTAATATTGTTTCGTTTTATCGTATCGCTTAGCTCTCGAATTCTGCCCTCGTGATCCTGTATTTGTTTCTCTCTCTTTTTCTCAGCCTCTTTATTTTCCATCATATGGTCTTCTATATCACTGATTCTCTCTTCTGTCTCATTTATCCTAGCAGTTAGTGCCCCCATTTTTTATTGCACCTCATCAATAGCCTTTTTGATTTTGACTTGGTTAGATTTTTGTTCTTTTATTTCTCCAGAAAGGGTTTCTCTAATAACTTCCACGCTTTTTTCAAGCCCAGCTAGTATCTTTAAAGTCATGATTCTGAACTCTAGGTCTGAAATCATATTAATGTCCATATTGAGTAGGTCCCTGGCTGACCGTACTACCTCTCGTTCTTGTTGCTGAGGCGATTTTTTCGTCTTGTCATTTTGTCCAGAGGAGAATAGATGAATGTAAGAACAAAATGCTACCAGGTTAACAACGTCCCCAGGAAATATACTCTGTAGAAATCAGAAAAGACCTGAAACCAGGGGAAACAAAAGGGAAAGAAATAAAAAAGAGAGAGAGAAAAAAACAAAACAAAAAGATAAAAACAAAAAACAGAACAATACAAAAAATGCAGAATATGATCAAATATGATCAGCCTAGTTTATTAGATGAGCGCCAAACACTAGATTTTGGGCGTATTTTGGTCTGTTAGAAGAAAGTGCCTCCTAAAATTTTGAAGGAAGAAAGACATATATGTACAAAATAAGGGTTGATACAATGAAGGGATAGAAGATGACTGTAAAGATGAAAATTATAAAAGATTTTATAATAGGAATTGATAACATAAGAAGTTGTTTGAAAAAAGAAAGAAGAAGGTTAAAAAAAGAGAGAGAGAAAAAAAGGGGAGAGAATGTGATCAGGTAGGAGAGTAGAACAAAGCCATACACTACTGATTTAGGGTATATTTTGATCTGTTAGAAGAAACTTTATCTCAAAATTTTAAAGAGAGAACAATTATACACACGCACACACACACACACACACACACACACACACACACGCCAAAAATAAGGGTAACTACTATGAAGGGATAAAATATGAGTCTAAAAAAGAAAAATAAAATTTTTTTAAAAAGGGTTTAGAAGATGTTGGTTGAAAAAGGGAAAAAGAAAAATTAAAAAAAATAGTTAAGAAATTAACTTTGAAAAACGAATGAATCATGGTAAAAAAAAAAAGCCATGAATTCTATGTGCAGTATTCCCCTAGCGCTGGAGTTCTCCCATTCTCCTTGATCGGCAAACTTGGTCTTGGCTGGCTGGCTGTTCGTGCTGATCTTCTGGGGGAGAGGCCTGTTGCTGTGGTTCCCATATGTCTTTGCCGGAGGTGGAATTGCCCCGCCCTTGTAGGTCCAGCCTAAGAAAGCTGCTCGGGTTTGCTCTCAGGAGTTTTTGTTCCCTGCAAGCTCTCGGGACAGCTTTGGAGGACCAGGGTGAAAATGTTGGCCTCCCAATCTCCACCTGGAGGAGCTGAGATCTCGGGGCCCCGCTCCTCAGTGCGCCCCCAGAGAAAAGCAGTCACTCCCGTCTCCCCAGGCTCTGGCCGCACTCCGTGCTCACCCGGCCTGTAAACGAGCGATTCTATCTCTGGCTCCCGACCACGTGTGGAGTCTCCAAACCCAGCAGATCTCTGTGGTGCGCTCCCGTGCCACTCTCCCCGGGGAGGAAGGAGAGTCTTCCCAGCTCTGCTGCTTGTTGAGTCCCTGCTGGAGGAGCAGTGGCCCGACTGTGCCGCGGATCACAGTTTATGGCAACCCCGAGCTGAGAGCCCACTCCCTGGGTCCGTCCCTGCAGCCGGCTTCCCCACTCCAATACGTGGGAGGTCTGCTGCACTCAGGCACCCCCAGTATTTCTGTGACCCCGAGGGTCCTGAGACCACACTGTCCCACGAGTGTTCCACCCCCCCGGCTTAGCCACTGGAGCGACAGTCCCTCAGCGGAGCCGACTTCTAAAAGTTCCGATTTTGTGCTACGCGGCTCTATCACTTGCCAGAAGCGGCAGAGGCCCCTTTGCCCGCCGTCTATCCTCCCGAATATCGCCTTGGATTCACTTCTCTGCACGTCCTACCTTCCAGTAAGTGGTCCCTTCTCTGTTCAGAGAGTTCTTGCTACTGTCTTTGATCTCCTGTTGAGTTCCTAGGTGTTCAGAATGGTTTGATCCCTATTCAGCTGAATTCCTGAGCCCAGACGAAAACCACGTCTCCTACTCCTCCGCCATCTTGCTCTGCTTCCCCTCTCTGAATATTCTTAATAGTGTTTTAGGTCTAAAATAATTTTGTAGAGGCATTACAAACTCTTTTTGAATTATATTACACAAATAAGACAAGATCTTATCTATCAATACCTTTATAGTTAGGCATATAGAAATTATAATAATCTACAATACTCAAAACTCAGAATCTTTCTTTTTTTTCATAAGATTTTATTTATTTGCCAGAGAGAGAACACAAGCAGGGGGCAGGGGCAGGTAGAGGGAGAAGCAGGCTCCCTGCTGAGCAAGGAGCCTCATGTGGACTTGATCCCAGGCCCCTGGGATCATGACCTGAGCTGAAGGCAGACTCTTAACTGACAGAGCCACCCAGGCGTCCCTAAATTCAGAATCTTTCTAGTGTTTGGGCTTTCAGTATTTTCCAGTGATCCCCTAAGATGTAAATTGTTTATTGCACAAAACGTGACATCAAAATCACTCCCAAAATATTCTTTCACTTTTAAATATTTTTTCACTTGCTGCAGAGCACAACAGAATAAATTATGAGTTTGCATAATTTTTGAACCCTTTGTTTAAAAAAATCCATCATGATGAAACATGATATGTTCATTGTAACTGATTCTTTTTCCCTCCTGCAATATCAGTGAGCCAGAGGTGACTCACTGTTTATTGGCAGGCTGCTACCCACTAGCTCAAACACCTGCTGCTGGTGCCAAACTCAGAATTGGTTTTGACACATCAGTCTTTTAAAAACATAACCCTGAAGAGCAGGTTTTTAGGCACTGACTGCCTGCGTGATTTCCATATCCCGTGAAACTGTGTCCAACATTTCCTAATCATAAATAAGATCAGTGAGTCAATCAATCAAGATCAACCGTTCAGCTCTAAAAGACCCTGAACTGCTGTTGGCCTTTTAAGTCTCTGATCCAGAACCACCCCCCCCCCAAGCCAAGGTGCAGAAAGACATCACTTAGGCACATAAGCACCTTCTTCAATGTCCCCAGTATTGGAAGGGTTAATACTGTGATGGATCTCCCCTCTTGCAAACTTATCAGTTCCCCAAGAAAGGTTGTTTCATGTTACTGCCACCTCATGGTCACATCTTTTTCCTTCAGCCTGAAACTCATTGAAATCACTCTACATTCTTTCAGTCTTTGAATGTCTGTTTAAATTTGAAATACCTGATTGTTCTACTACTGCTGAGGAGGATGAAGGGGGAGAAGATAAAAACGAGGATTCCTGAGAACAATTGAGCCAGCCACAATGAATCACTTGGCCATTTGTACATTTTTTGAACAGGTTCAGCCATGGTGTGAAATATCATATCCTCTAAAATCCAAATATTGCCCGTGATCTAGGATGACCGGCTTTATGCTCAACTAATCAATGACACTCCTTCAAGAGCACAAAACTATTTATTTACATACTATAAAATGGCATGTTATAGATATGTTATTATCTTAATATAAAATATGAGGTACAGATATTTGTGAATTTATATTTTGCTGTATTCAGTTTTGTTTGACATGCATGTTGTTATTTAAATAAAACAATTAGAAGAAAAATAAGAATAGTGGTCTGTTATTAGTAGTCCTACTAGAACTAATTATGCAATCACATGTGTTAGAAAAAATAAAACATTTATCACTAATAAACTTTTCATTGAAAATAGGCTTAGACTTACCAAAGAAAGGAGTCCATAAATGAAGGAATATTTTCTATGCATAAAATACTTGCATTATGTAGATACCTAGGTCTTCAAGAGGTGATACATAACTTGCCACTCTTTGAGATGTGCCTATAGTGACTTCACCAGAGGAAATATACCTTATGGACAGAGAAGAAACTTGGCCAACACACCCCCAGCAAGGTGATCAAAGTTAAACATCAACAGTGATAAGCCATCTTGAGAGGAAACATTCTTGATGTGAAGTGATAAGGATATTTTGTCTCTGTGATCTCCTGCCCCCAAACACATAACTCCCGTCTAGTCCTTTGAGAAAAACGTTAGACATAAACCAACTGACGATCTTTCTACAAAGTACAAGAACTGTGCTCCTCGAAAATTTCCAGATGATGAAAAATATGGAAAGTCTGAGAACTGTCATGGCCAAGGGGAGTGACTGAGGGTGATGTGCCAGCTGGGATGAGCCTGGAACAGAAAGGGTTAAGACCTAACCAAATCTGAGTAAAACTATAGCCTTTAGTTAATAATTACCTATTTTGAATAGTACTTGTGAGGATATACCAACTGAGGTGATATATTTGGCAGACTGCTCATTTGTTTGTTAAATTCACGTGAGTGAAATCATCTGGTGTTTGTCTTTCTCTGACTTCTTTTGCTTAGCATTCTATTCTCTAGGTCTGTCCACGTTCTTGCAAATGGCAAGATTTCATTCCGTTTTCTGGTTGAGTAATATTCCATTGTATTTGTATGCCACATTCTTTTTATCCATTCATCTGTGAGTGGACACTTGGATGGATTCCATCATGTGGCTGTTAAAGTGAAAAAATAGAGAGAGACAAACCAAGAAACAGGCTCTCTTTTTTCTTTTTTTTTTTTAAATATAAATTCAACTAACCAACTTATAGGTACATCATTAGTTTCAGATATAATGTTCAAAAATGATCAGTTGTGTGTAAGACCCAGTGCTCATCACATCATGTGCCCTCCTTAATGCTCATCACCCAATTAACTCATCCCCCCAACCCTTCTCCCCTCCAGCAACCCTCAGTTTGTTTCTTTTTATTTTCTTTTTCTATTGTTATGTTAATCCCCATACATTCCCTAAGTTTGTTTCCAATGATTAAGAGTCTCTGATAGATTTTCTCCCTCTCTGATGACTTTCCATTCTGTTTTCACTCCCTTCCCCTATGGTCCTGTGCCCTGTTTCTTATATTCCACATATGGTGGAAACTATATGATAATTGTCTTTCTCTGATTGACCTATTTCTGTTAGCATAATACCCTCCAGTAACATCCATGTCAATGCAAATGGTAAGTATTCATCCTTTCTGATGGCTGACTAATATTCCACTGTATATGTATACCACCTCTTCTTTATCCATTCATCTGTTATATGGATATCTGGGCTCTTTCCACGGTTTGGCTATTGTGGACATTGCTTCTATGAACATTGGGGTGCAGGTGCCTGTTCAGATCACTACATTTGCATCTTTGGGTCAATACCTATTAATGTAATTGCTGGGTCATAGGGTAGCTGAAGTTTTAATTTTTTGAGGAACATACCATTTTCCAGAGTTCCTGCACTGGTTTACATTCCCACCAGCAGTGTGGGAAGGTTCCCCTTTCTCCACATCGTCACCAATATCTGCTGTTTCCTGCCTTGTTAATTGTAGCCATTCTGACTGGTGTGAAGTGGTATCTCATTGTGGTTTTAATTTGTAAGTCCCTGATGCGAAGTGATATGGAGAATTTTTTCATGTGTCTGTTGACCATATAGGTGTCTTCTTGGGAGAAAAGTCTGTTCATATCTTCTGCCCATTTCTTGATTGGATTTTCTGTTTTTTGGGTGTTGAGTTTGAAAAGTTCTTTATACATGTTGGATAGTAGGCCTTTCTTTTAAAGATTCTATTCATTTATTTGACAGAGACAGCGAGAGAGGGAACACCAACAGGGGGAGTGGGAGAGGGAGAAGCAGGCTTACCCCTGAGCAGGATCATGACCTGAGCTGAAGACAGACACTTAACAACTGAGCCACCCAGGTGTCCCAATACTGGCCCTTTAAAAAAAAAATATTATGTTCAGTTAGCCAACATAGAGTATATCATTAGTTTTTGGTGTATTGTTCAATGATTCATTAGTTGCATATAACAACCAAATGCTCATCACAACACGTACCCTCCTTAATACCCATCATCTGGCTAACCCATTCCTCCAAACCCCTCATTTCTGTAGCCCTCGGTTTGGTTCCTGGAGTCCTGAGTCCGGAAACCTGACATGGTTTGTCTCCTTCTCTAATTTCTTCCCCTTCGGTTTTCACTCCCGTCCCCTGTAGTCCTCCGTGCTATTCCTTATGTCCCACATATGAGTGAAACCATGTGATAATTGTCTTTCTCTGCTGGACTTATTTCATTTACCATACTAGCCCTTTATCTGATATGTCATTTGCAAATACCTTTTCCCATTCTGTAGGTTGCCTTTTAGTTTTGTTGACTGTTTGCTTTGTTGTACAGAAGCCTTTGGTCTTGATGAAGTCCCAGTAGTTCATTTTTGCTTTTCTTTCCCTTGCCTTTGGAGATGTGTCTGGGAAGGAGTTACTATGGCTGAGGTTGAAGAGGTTGCTGCCTCTGTTCTCCTCTAGGATTTTGATAGATTTCTGTTTCCATTGCAGGTCTTTCATCCAGACTCTTAACTCTAGAGAACAAAGTGATGGTTACCAGAAGGGAGATGGTTGGGAGCATGGGTGAGATAGGTGATGGGGATTAAGGAGTGCACTTGTCCTGATGAGCCCTGGATAATGCATGGAAGTGTGGAATCACTCTACTGTATACCAGAAACTAATAGAACACTGTATGTTGACTGTAGTGGAATTAAAATAAAAGAAAAATCATTGGCCAACTGTGTTATGCATATGGAAGTCTCAATACTGTCTTCCCTAATTGATTTTGTTGATAAATCTAAACCTGTTATAGGGTGAAAAGTTTATTAGTCATCATTATGTTTTCTTTGTTAACACATAATGTTGCATAATTAGTTCTACCATTACTTACTAGTAATTGACACATATCCTGTTCTATTGTTTCATTTAAATAATATCATTTATATTACAAAAATTGAGTAATACACAACAATGTAGAAATCAAAGAATGATCTATTTTACATAGTTTATGTTAAGATAAATCCTATATTATAGCAAAGAAGTAATTGAATTCAACACAAATACATTGAACCCCAGGCTTTTGCCAGGCACTGGAAAGAGCACCAGCATATTTTGGGGAGGGTGGTGGTTGGGAGACACAATCAGTGCTTACGCCTTGCACTGAAAGTTGGTCCAGATATAAAGCCAGTAGCTAAAAAATGCGAGGAAAGAAAGGTAAGTAATAGGATGTCATGCTTATTGAGTGCTTTATATCAGGTGTGCTTCAAAGATCTTTACTAATCATTCTTCTCTCAGGCCACAATGCCCCACAGTACAAAAATCTCACTGTCATCCCCATTTTGGAGATGAGCATGTTGAGGCTCAGAGAAAGGCAGACAGCTTGTGAGTGAAGGAGCTGACATTCCAACCAATGGAAAACCTTCCCTTCTACTCAAGACTCTATGAGCTTTTATAGAGCCACATGCCACTTGATTCTTTCTGGTGAAGGGAGCAAAAGGGTATTTCAATCCTCATAGAACTCAAAATATTGTGTGTGGAGAAGAGAAAACAGAAAAAAAGGCCTACCCAGGAAAGAATAGATTCAGAGGGCCTGTCTTGGGGGAAGACTCAGCATTGACCTCAGGCCAGTGACTTCTTACTCCACCTCTGATAAGGTTATTTATCAACCAGAGCCTTTATCTGACCCATCAGGTTGTTCCCCAAACTTACTGGACTCTGATGTAGACTGAGAGATTTTTGTATCAAGCAGACGTGAATCCTTTCTCAGGCTCCGGGTTTCCGTGCTTGACATTCTGAGGACAGAGAATGAGGACCTCTTCATGTGAAAAGGATGCAGGGACCAGCTTGAAAGGGTCACCACTGTCCAAATCAAGACAACCTGCACATCAAAATGAATCATGGCAGGAATAGTTTCCCAATACTGAATGATAACCCGTGAGTCTAGAGAACTACTTAAGAAAAGCTTTGAAAATCAAGATTGACAGAAGGGAAAGATCTTTACAATGATTGCTCAGAATTAAAGATAGGAGTAGACAGTGGAAAGAAGAAATCACCTTTAATAAAAACATCATAACAGTTCAGCCACCAGTTATCAGTAGATGGTCTTTGGGTGAAATGATGTTAGGGCACAAGCTATGGACTGTGGGAACCACGGTGAACTTAACACCACTTACCTACAGTGAATCTAGACTGTTTCCATGTGGCTCATGAGGCAGGTTCAAAGTGAAGGGCATAATATCAGATAGTAACAGATTTTAAAAAGAGAAGAAAAAATAGGAAGGTCTGGACAAATAAAACGCACATCTTGAGATGGTAAATGTAAACTCAAAGAGAAAAAGTCCCTTTGAATGCAATGGACAAAAAGATCCAGATAAAAATCCACAACTTTCTAAACCAACGAACCGACCAACAAGTGTAAACTTTTGCGGCGACTAGGTGGCTCAGTCAGTTAAGCGTCTGCCTTCAGCTCAGGTCATGATCCCAGGCACCTGGGATTAAGCCCCACATCCGGCTCCCTGCTCAGCGGGAGTCTGCTTCTCCCTCTCCCTCTGTCCCTCCCCCCACTCATGCTGTTTCTCTCTCTCTGCTCTCACTTTCAAATAAATAAATAAAATCTCAAAAAGAAAAACTGCAGGAGAAATAAAATCCTCGAGAGGCAAATTTTCACAGCCCTCTCTCAGCAGCCCCCAAATTAGTAAGGATGCAGAAGATTTGGACAGTTAAAACATCTGAATGTAGAAGTAGATACATAATCATATAAAGTACATATGATATGGAGATACAAAATAAAGACATAAAATATAGGTATAATGTACATTTAGATATTAGATAAAATATAATTTAAAAATGAAACAATATTCTATACATTCGTTTACAATGAATATATACAGATACAGAACTATGTATATATATTAATACATACATTTATACGCAGAAATCTATAGGTTATTTTACTAAACAGATAAAAGAGAGTCATTATTTTTAAGGACATATCATATGTTTATAAAATTTAACCATGAATTGGACAGGAAGCAAGCATCAATATATTTCAGAAAAGTGAAACCCACAAAGGATGTTCTTTGATCACAATTGCAAATGTGCTGGATCATTGTAGAAATGATAACTAGAATTTCCACATATTTTTGGTAATGAATAGCCTATTGAACAAAACCACAGAAGGAAATCTCAAAGGAAAAATCGGTGTGAACTGAATGAACATGATACTGAATATATGGCAGTAAAATAGACCTCTTTCTGTCCTGGGAATTTGCCTTTGGATAGAAAGATTTATGGTGTTCAAATCATCCCATAATAACGGAGAAGCTGTTACATGTTAAACATTCCTAGAAATGCCACTTAACTCGGTCACCTCATTAGGTGTCAGTGTTGGGTTTAAATTATGCACATAAATGGAAAAACGCCAAGCTGAATCTCGTGCTTGCTCTGTGTGGGATCGCCATGAAAATTTTAATTCATAAAGTTCATAAGTTTCTCTCTCAAGGGACTCCTGGACAACACCCAGGAAGTGTGGCACCACCAGGAACCTGAGAGAGGGTGAGGAAGAATCAGAGGGAGAGAGGAGTAGAGAGAAGGGACAAAGAGGAATTGCAAGGAGGAAAGGGGGAGGCGGTCCAGGTGTGTGGAGGGGGAACCATGGACCAGGGAGGCCCTCCTGTACCAGTGGGGCCTTGCTCAAGTTCCAAAACCGGGCCCCAGGTCCTACAGCCTGGAAATGGCACAGATGCATTGCTGATCTCGACCCAGAGTATTCGAGAATAAGGTCCGTATTCTCCCTCTGGAGCTAGCAATGTGCAGCAGGTTGGGGAGGGGGTTGCTATCTCTGTGTCAAAAAAATCTTAAAACAAACCAACAAAACCCAAAGAAACCCCAAGCATTCTCTTACGTCATACTTCATCAAGCTTCTAGTTGTGAAACGTCATACTTCATTAAGCTTCTAGTTGTGACCAGGTGGCAATTAGTATTTGAAGGTAAAATTGGTTCCTTACCAGACTGATGGAAACTATTTCATCCATCTGCTATGTCTAAAGCACTTTTCATTGAAAATATTATGACATGAGACATGCAGTAATTCATAATGCATGTGTAGCTACCTATAGGTTTGCATTTTGACCTTGTCACCAATGTGTCCTCAAACACTTGATTGGCAAAGTCAAAAATGCGCTGTCCCAATTGAGATCGTGGTGCTAGTTGATGTCTTGTATAAATGGAATTTCAGCATCCTGACCTGACCAGAAATTATTCTTTTTTTAAGAGGAAGAAGAATGAAAGCAAAATTAAAATAGTGTATGGGGCGTCAGTGTTTTATGCACTAGGAACCTTTTGGTGGGTAAACCCAATCATGTGAGTTTGCATTATGTCCATTTGCAGTCTGTGTTTTGGAGGGGAATGGTGACAGCCCTAGCCGTTTCCTAATGACATTGACAAAATCGGTTTCATTCTTCAGTGACACAGAAAGGTAAAGGAAAAGATGTCTTCGTGCCCGAGGCACTGTCACAAGGACCTGTCCCGGTGTAGAGAACAGGCTTGGCGGGATCCAAGCACCCTCAGTACCTGCACCTGAGCAGCCTGGGTCTTAAGCATTGTAGGGATTCCCAGGGCAGCCGGCAGAGGGCGCGCGCGCACCTCACCCGGGAGGGGCGGTTTCCCCGCGTGCGCAGCAACCGCCGGCTGTCAGAGGACGCCAAGGCGTTACCTGACCCAGGGTGCCTCAGGGCAGGAGAGGTTTCTGCCGCCCCCTTGGGACCCAGCGCCCCTCCGAGAGCCAGACCTGCGTTTCCAAGAAGTTCTGCAGCCGGCCCGGGAGAACCTGGGCCCTTTGCAGCATCTTGGTGCCTCCTGAGGAGCGACGGAGAAGCTGCCTTGCTGACTGAGTGCTGAGGAGGGGGCTCTGGGCGGCTTCCCTGGGACGTACTGGTAGGTGAGCAGCACAGTCGCTTGCATTTTGGGGCTGATCCCCTGGTTTGGTCCTTATTTTCCCTGAGGGTATTTGAACAAGAGGTATTTTACTCAGGGATCCGTGGATTGAGGGGTCCTGTGACGCCACGTCAGAGATGCTGTGGTTGGTTTGGTAGAGGCAGGTTTCTTTCTGGGGAGAAATCCTGACTCAAATTAGGGGAAGGGGAGCAGCATTTAGTTAGGAGGTGAATACACTAACTGCTGACTCTCAGGACCTTCTAGAAGAATGAGCTGGGATCCCACTTTCTGATTTCTGCTGGAACCAGAGCCCCAGGTAAAAACAGAAACTGCCGTCCAGTTTGTAACCTTAAAGGTACAAACTCTCAGGGAATTATCAGACAATGTCGGCTTTCTTTGGAAGGATGGAGACTTGAATGTAGGACAGAGAAGCTGTGATTAAACCTTAGGCATACTGGGGAATATAAGAGAGGCTCGCTGTTTTCAGGAGAAAAGGGGGCAATTTGGAAGGCTGTTAAGAACCAAAGGTCCAGGGGCACCTGAGTGGCTCCGTCATTGAGCGTGTGACTTCGGCTCAGGTCATGATCTTGGGGTCCTGGGATCGAGCACCACATCGGGCTCCCTGCTCGGCAGGCGGCCTGCTTCTCCCTCTCCCACTCCCCCTTCTTGTGTTGCCTCTCTCGCTCTGTCTCTTTCTGTCAAATAAATAAAATCTTAAAAAAACAACAACCAAAGGAACCAAAGTTCCTTTGGCGGCATCTGGTAGTTCAAAGTGTTGTAGCTCCTCATGGATGAGTCCTGTTGGAGGAGGTGCGGGGGGTATAGAGATGAGAATAGAGTTCTGCTAGCTGGAATAGTGGAGTATCCATGTGCGAGGTCAAGACCATGTCTTCCTGTTGGGTCCCCAAATTATTTGGAGTGGTAGTGTGTGAGAGCTCCCCCTGCCCAAACCACCAGCCTGTGTTTTGTGACATTTCCTGTTATCAGTTTTCAAATTTACCCTTTTTTAAAATTTTATTTTTTTTATGTTAGTCACCGTACAGTCCGTTAGTTTTTGAAGTAGTGCTCCAAGATTCATTGTTTTTGTGTAACACCCTTACTCCTTCTCATCAAGATTTCCTTTGATGAGCAAAATAAAGCAGTCAGAGAAAGACAAATACTATATGATTTTACTCATCTGTGGAGTTTATAAAGAAAAAAAAGAAAAACCAAATGAGCAAAGAGAAGAATAATGAGTTAAACCGAGAAACACCCTCAAGTATAGAGAACAACCTGTTTTTCCCAGAGGAGAGGTTTTTGGGGGAATGGGTTGAATAGGTGACAGGGATTAGGTCATGCACTTGTGATGAGCACCAGGTGTTGCCTGGAAGTGTTGAATCGCTAGATTGTACACCTGAAATGAATATAATAGTGTATGTGGACTAATTGTAAATAAAAATTTTAAAAATGTTTCCTTGGAAGAATTTCTTTTTCTTTTTAGGATTTTAATTATTTGTATGTATGTGTGTGTGTGTGTGTGTGTGTGTGAGAGAGAGAGAGAGAGAGAGAGAGGCAGAGGGAGCAACAGGCCCCTGCTGAGCAAGGAGCCCAATGTGGGCTCAGTCCCAGAACCTTGGGACCATGACCTGAGCCACAGGCAGATGCTTAGTCGACTGAGCCGCCCAGGTATCCCTGGAAGGCTTTCTGATCAACAGTCAAGGTCTTTATATTTCGTGGTTTTGTGTTTCAGTGCCAGCAAAGCTTTTTCAGATTGGCATGTCTCATGTTGGAGGGAATGTGCATTGCAGTTGTAAACTACTCAAGTGACTCTTGAGGAACAGGGAGGATTAGAAGGGAGAAACTCACATGAGCATCCCACTGAAGACTGTATTTGCTCAAGATTGAGACCAGTGAGCCAGCATCACCTCACTGGGACAGCGTTTCTACAAAGGACTGAGAGACAGCAAATACAGAATCAAAAACAAGATGACAATTCCAAACCATATGTTGGTTTTAATCTAGGACCCTAGGTCTGAAAGGAGCCAACTGAAAATATTTATTGGCATTTGTTTGGACTGAAGGCAAACCAGGAGTCCTGTATGCCTCCTGGAAGTGTCCTCCTCCAGTGGCTAGGAGCAAAACAGTCAAATACTGCGGGAATGCACTGCATGAAATCATTGAGCACATTTGGGAACATAGAGTACACTGAAGAACATGAAGTAAGAGAGAACTTGTTTTAAGAATAGGAACACTGACAGGATATTTCAAAACAGTATTGTTACTTCAAAAGAATTGTTTAGAACTATATGGGTTATCAGTAATGGTCTGTTGTGTTGTAAATTCAGAAGCCATGCATTTGGATTAGAATCAGGATTCAGTTAGTAGTTTCGGTAAAAGACAGACTTTTGAGGTGCTGCCTCCGTGTCTTCAAAAGGAGTTGCGGTAGCTGACCTGGCATGATATTTATCCTTGTCCTCCTTTAAATAAGAACCATCAGGAAAGCATGAAAAGTCTGCCTCGGTTAGACCAGTTTGCTGTAAATCATCACAGGGAGTCAACAGTTGATCTGTCAGTGTGAAGCAGCTACGATGGATTTCATATGTGAAGAAGGGGAGAAGAGTGCCAGGGTTGAGGCTATTGGAACCAGAAAGAGTTATGTGAGGAGTGGTAAGCAGGAGGATTTCATAGGAGGTGAGGTGACTGGAAAATATTGAGTGTGAGGAGAATTCAGAAGGGCTTCTACTACATGGGGCCCAGGGGTGGTTAAAGGGGAGGCTGTGATGAATTCTTCAGTGGCCTTATCCCAGAGGGCCGTGGCAGGAATGGCTCTGAGGTAGGGGGTACATCCCCCAGCCACAGCATCTCGCCGTTGACTCTAATAATCTATGGGGTGATGGTGGTTCCCGAGTTTGGTGTTGAGCACTCCAAGGGCATTCCCTTCCCTGTCACATAGAGAGAGGAAAAAGGGAAATTGATAATTAGGAAGTTGGAGGTCAGGGTCTGTTGTTAGACTTTTGTTTAAGGTTTCAAAATCTATGTCATCCCCCTTTTTCTGAATAATTGTGTTAGGTTTGTCATTTTTTAGTAAACTGTATAGCAGCTGAGCCTTACGAGATAAGTTTGAAATCCATTGTTAACAGTAGCCAGACAGTCCAAGAAAACCTGGTCATAGGTGCTTAAGGTTGTTGGAAATTGAGGATGCCTTGGGTCTACCTGTTTCCAGCTGTCATCCTTGTTCTGAGATCAGGTGTCCTAAATACCTAACCTGAGTTTGAGCAACTGGAGTTTTTCTTTGGAGACTGGATGTCCCTTTGAAGGCCAAAAGTTTTCACAGGGAAATGCTGTCTTCTTGTGCAGAGGTGTGAGGGGGGGAGCAGAAATGCCAATCACCTACATATTGTAACAAAGGAGAGCCACAGCACACATTTTATCATCCAAGTCAGCCATTAAGGTTTGTTGGAAATAGGAGGCATTCTGTGAAACCGTGGGCCATTACAGTCCATTCTCTAAGGTCAAAGCAAATGATTGTGGCAGTCCTTATCAACTGGAATACTAAATACAGCACATTGGTCAATTACAGTGAGGACTTTGGTGTCAGTTGGAATGGATGTCAGGGTGGGAGGGTTGGGAAAAAGGGGATGGCGACCGTCTACAGTGTTATTTATTGCTTAGAGGTCTGGACAAAGTCCCGTCCTCAGTGGTTGGGTTTTCTGACAGGTATAATAGAGGTGTTACATGGAAGGGTGCAGGGGATCATGAGGCCCTGATACTTGTAACCCTCTATTAGGGGGTTGATGCTTTGAAGTCTTCTTAATTTATAGAATTTACTCTGCTGAACTACACCATTATTATACCATTAGATTATCATTTTGATTGTTTTGTCATAAAGTATAATTTTGTTAAAAAATATGTTTTCTCCATCAACTGCAATTTTGTTTCTCCCTCTTCTAGGTAAAGACTCAAGCATTTGAAGGTAAGATTTCAGTGTTCTGTTTTCCTGGTAGTCTTTTCCCTTTTTTTTTAAATTAAATTTTATTATGTTGTTAGTCACCGTACAATACAGCATGAGGTTTTCATGTAGTGTTCCATAATTCATTGTTTTCGTATAACACCCAGTGCTCCATGCAATCCATGACCTCCTTAATTCCCATCACTGGGCCAACCCATCCCCCCACCCCTCTCCCCTCTGAAACCCTCAATTTGTTTCCCATAGTCCATAGTCTCTCATGGTTTGTCCTCCCTCTGATTTTCCCCCTTCATTTTTCCTTTCCTTCTCCTAATGTCCTCCATGGTACTCCTTATGTTCCACAACTAAGTGAAACCATATGATAATTGACTTTCTCTGCTTGACTTATTTCACTTAGCATCATCTCCTCCAGTCCCATCCATGTTGATGGAAAAGTTGGGTATTCATCCTTTCTGATGGCTGAGTCATATTCCATTGTGTTTATGGACCACATCTTCTTTATCCATTCTTCTGTTGAAGGGCATCTCGGCTCTTTCCACAGTTTGGCTAGTGCGGACATTGCTGCTATGAACATTAGGGTGCATATGGCCCTTCTTTTCACTACATCTGTGTCTCGGGGGTAAATACCCAGTGGTGAAATTGCTGGGTCATAGAGTAGCTCTATTTTTAATATTTTGAGGCACCTCCACACTGTTTTCCAGAGTGGTTATGCCAACTTGCATTCCCACCAACAGTGTAAGAGGGTTCCCCTTGCTCCACAACCTCTCCAACATTTGTTGTTTATGGCCTGGTCACTGTTTGCCAGTCTAACTCGTGTAAGGTGGTATCTCAATGTGGTTTTGATTTCAATTTCCCTGATGGCTAATGACGATGAACATTTTTTCATGTGTCTGTTAGCCATTTGTATGTCTTCTTTGGAGAAGTGTCTGTTCATTGTCCTCTGCCCATTTATTGACTTGATTATTTGTTGTTTGGATTTGAGTTTGGGAAGGTCTTTATAGATCTCGGCTATCAGCCCTTTATCTGTAGTGTCATTTGCAAATATCTTATCCCATTCTGTGGTTTGCCTGATAATCTTTTTTTTATGTAAAGATTTTATTTATTTGATAGACAGCATGAGCAGGGAGAAGGGGCAGAGGGAGAGGGAGAAGGGGCAGAGGGAGAGGGAGAAGGGGCAGAGGGAGAGGGAGAAGCAGATTCCCTGCTGTGGAAGGAGCTCAACATGGGTTTCTTTCTTTCTTTCTTTCTTTTTTAGTATTTTATTTATTTATTTGACAGAGACACAGCAAGAGATAAAGCACAAGCAGGGGGAGTGGGAAAGGGAGAAGCAGGCTTCCTGCTGAGCAGGCAGCCCGATGCAAGGCTGGATCCCTGGACCCTGGGATCATGACCTGAGCCAAAGGCAGATGCTTAAAGACTGAGCCACCCAGGCGCCCCGCCTGGTAATCTTTTCTTAATACAACTGTTTGATGTGGTTTCTAATCCAGCTAGAAGTAAATACATTGACGTATCTGATCAGGTTAGCCCCTTAACTCTTCACAGTTGCTTTTCCTGGTTTGAGGCCCAGGTGACAGCACAGGTTGGGTTGCCACCAATTGACACAGGTGACCAGGTGGAGGAACAGACTACACAATTAGGGAGAAGCAGATGAGTTTACCTCTGGTTAGAAATGTTTAAGAAGCCAGTGACTATGTGAGTGTGAAATATGGCAGGTGTATGTTGACATGACTTGGCTATTGGGGGAAATGTACAGATTAAGGGACTCTGAGCCTGTCAGGAAGCTCAAGGCTTAGAGAAGAACCAAATATTGCCAGACAGAGTGTGTGTCACAAGAGAAGTTTAAAAAGCGTGTGTTATGAGTCTTGAGGGGAGTGAGACTAAGGCCAGTGGAGAGAGAGGGTAAGTGGACAGGATGCAAAATGGGGATAATGAATTGTGTATGGGCTTCAGGGACTGTGATGATTAAGTGAACTGGCACATAGTAGGCCCTCAAATGCTGGCGTTTCTATGGTGAGTACAGTATTGATGGTATAGAAAAGGTGACCTCTGGGCCACAGAGCTCTCCCACTGTACAGAAAGAAGATCAGTTTGCAGTTTGGGGTACAGCAGTAGAATTAAATCCATGTGAGAAGATTCTGGAGTCTTGGGCCCGGTTCTGGGTGCTTTACATGTGCTATCCACTTGTAAGGTGTGCGTTTCCTGGGTGTTGTTTACCGGTAATGCAGGTGGTGACGTTTGCATTTTGGACCTTCAACATCTTGTGATTTAGGAAGATGAGGAATTGACCGGCGCCTCTAGCCACTAGGTGGAAAAGCAGACATTGCACCCAAGTGTGTTTGATTCCAAGACCATGTCCATCTGTGCGTCCCACTCTCGTTCTCATGGAGGGGACTCTCCTGGGCAGCAGAAAGACATTGGAGGTCTCTGAGTACCAAACAAGTGACATTTAGAATAATTACTCTCTCTCTGTTTTTCAAGGCATGGGGGTGAAAGTGGGGGAAAACCTGGAAGAACTTAGGTGGGTTATTTTTAATAGGGATTTTGATTTTTAACCTCTGTTTTTAAATTAATTGCACTGATTTATTTATTTGAGAATGGAGGAACAGAATATAAGGAAATAGGGTACTTGATTTTTGTCCATTTCTCTGCTGGTGATGACAGCAATTTGAACTGTTCATATATTCTAAGATGAGTGATGCTTAATGATGGGATATTAGTCTAAGAGCTTTTACTGTGTTTACCCTAAAGATTAACCTCATTGAAATGAGGTTCTTATTTTCATATTTGTTTCCAACATTTAATGCTACTAACTAAAACGTGCTTTCTTCAAAGACCACAGTAATGCTCAAATGTTACATGCGCCCATAGTGCAGGATCACACACCTTTTCTGTTGACGCAGTGGGTAATTTGATTTTATTGGTTTTGGTACTCATCTTAGAGATCACCTTTTTATCTTTTTGGTTAATTCAGATCAAATTTCTGAGAAGATTAAGAATTGTATGAAGGAAAATGTAGAACTTGCAGAAACAATATGCATTTTTGAACAGAAGGTACAATCACCCCCCCATTTTTTTTCATTTTTATGGTTTCACGTGGAATGATGTCCACTTCCAGGTCACTGATTTTGCCATCTCTCTTTCATCCTAATGCCCATTTCATTCCATTCTATACCAGGCCGAATTTAAATCAAGCATCACATATGTAAAGTGTTGCTTCCTTTATTTCCATAAAGACTTACCCACGGGAGATCGGTTTTGCTGTCACCATAATTAATTTTTTGAATTCTGAATCCTCTATTATATATTTGTGTAGATCAATGAAGCAAAGAAATGTACTCAAGAAACCATGTGGCCAAAGAAGCTTCCCTCTTATGGAGCCCATATACTTAAGGTAAAAAAAAAAAAAAAAAAAAAAAAATCCTTTCATTGTCCTGGATTACACTCTCAAAACAGAGGTAAAAGTAATGAGTATTTATTCCTGATGTCTGTATGTTCTGTTGAAGAATGACCTGGACACACTTGAGAGCGCTAATGCAATCCTTAGTGACCTCACTCAAAGTGTGCATGCTCAGTTGTAATGTGAGAGAGATCAGAATGTCATAGTCTCATGACTGCCATATGTCTATCATTGTTAAACTCTAGATGTTGGGTAGAAAATATCTGGAGAAAAACTGAGGTGCACCCTGATGGTATCTTGCTGCAGACAAGATGGGAGTTAATGGCTGGCAGGTGACTGGGGGGTGCCAGCAGTCGCAAATCCTGTGAACTAAGTTTTCCTTCCTTTCCTTCTTTTCTTTTCTCTTCTCTTCCCCTCCCCCTCCCTTCCCTTTCCCTTTCCTTCCTTCCTCCCCACCTCCCAGCTAAAATCCTTTTCCAGGATACAATATCCTGACAGTGGAGCAATTCAGATCATTGTTTTTGTTGTTCAGCATGGTTTGCATTCTTCTCAACTAGTGTCTTTGAGGTAGGTGGCACGAGTTCCCTTGGGAACTGTACGAAATGTCCAGTAGTTAATAGCACAGTGTTAATGACACCATGTCCCGGAGAGGTGTCTCTATGACAGTGTCATGGCCCCAGGCTTGAACTGAAAATTCAGGGCTCTCAAGAGAACCTAGACGAGTCAGGAAGCCCTGCTTCATCCTTATGCGTTTAGTAGTGATGATTTGGTCAGGCCTGGTTTCCTATATTGTAATGAAATACGCTTATGCAATCCCAATCACCAGGGCCTGGGCGGACACATAGTGCATCTCATATGTGCTTTTTATATTTATTTGATGTATTGATGAGTAGCAATAGGGAGCTGTGAAGAGGAGCTCAGAGCTACTGAAGACTTGCCAGCAGGCTGAAGTTTGAGTGGTTTTAGGCCCTTATTGGGGGGCGAGGGCATCAATTCATCCCTGCGATTGGGTTTGTGGATGTTGTGTTTATGGGGACGGTATGTGGGGACATTCGAGTCCTGCCTTCAGATTCCTGGGAAGGAAGAATGGCAGAATTCCACATGGGCTACCAGGTATAGATGTTTCCTTTCCCTCTTAGGAAGTTGGGACTGAAAGAATGTGAGCAGGGGGCAGGGGAGAAACTGAAATTAGTTGCAGAAAACATAGGGAACCACAAGGTAATTCAGCTCCTATCCCCAGCGGTGAACGCTGATGGATGATTCTGAAACTGGGTATGGTGTTTAGACCAAGCTCACACACAAATAACCACCACTGTTCAGAAGACACTTAGAGATTTTATATGTGAAAAAATATTTTCCAGATGTTCAGTTGAAAATATTCAACAGTTAAGTTACCAAAGGTTTCCTGATCCCCAATGCTGGCCAGACTATGTGGAACTGTGGTTCCCAGACATGCTTCTGGAGGTGGTATAAATGATTATAAACCTTAAGAAGCAGTTTGGTGTAGGACAAATCACATCAACAAAAAGGACCGTGCCATTTTAGAGACCCACTTGTTGTAGCCCGGAGAAACACGAGAAGGATATGAGGAAAAGGAGAATCAAACTTTATGATGAAAGATACTCATTGCAGGATAAACTAGGGAGCTGTCATGACTGGTAAGGAGACCTTATCAGCTCAGATCCCCACAAGCATTAAATAGTGAATACAAAATGACTTAGCAACCGCTTCGAGCCTACCGTATTTTGATAATTATGTGAAATATGTCTTATATGATTGCAAAATATATGTGAGAGTTCAGTTCCAATAACAGGAACCTGGGCAGACTAAAAAGCCCTACTCCACATTGTGCTCCACCTGATGAAAGCATTTGACACTCGCAGGAACACAAAAGAAGAGATGTAAGAACAGGTGCAGCAGCAAGAGCTCCCCCTTTCAGACACCAGGGAGCCCACAAGATCTGCCCAGTGTTTTCTCAATCCTGCAGCACGTAATGCAGACGATCAAAGGCCCACTGAATCTCTGCACGTGGGTTTTTGACTGATGTGCTGACTCTTTCAGATCACTCTTCAGGAGAAGGTGGCTCGGGACAACTGGGTAAGAATGTTTTTCTCTCCTCCTCTTGTGCACACTCTGCCCCAGCTGAACGTGGGTGTGTTTCTCTCCCACATCTCGGGGCTCCTGATCTGGATGGGGTGATGGTGGGGTGGAGCAGAGCAGGGAGTTTGCCCACTTGAAACACCAGTACAGGAGTTTGACCTACTTCGGTTAAGGGTGTTGTGAGGTTTCTAGGGAGAAGCTGTTTCTTGTCCAGGGGAAGCCTGGGTGTGGTAATTCTTAGTGAAATTGATTCATCTCCATCTTCCAAGACCGGAAGAAATCCAAAGACAGAGGCCACCAGAGGAATCGAGGAGGCAGAAACCAGTGCCAGGAGAATGTGACAAGGACATTCCTCCCTGGACAGGTAAGGAGCACGATGTGAAATGCAGCAGTTTAATTTCTGCTGCAACATCCCCTCGATTGGCTTCTTGTTCCAGTGGGCAATCGCTGTGTCTCCTGGAAATAATCACAAGAGGTTACTAGAGGAAACAGGTGGTCTCGCAGAGGTGACAGGACTCTGTTTCCTCAGAAGTCCCCAGGCAGCAGGGCTCTTTGGGTCTGTCCCTTGTGAGTGGTGGAGCTCACGCCCCGCTGCTGACTGTCCCCCTCCCCCCCCCAAGCAACCTCTCTGTTACACTTAACTTGAGAGTGGGTGTGAGAACAGACATGGATCAGGGCCCCTTCCACCTTGACACAATGTTGAAGTCTGTGTTTTTCTTTGATTTGAGAAAAATAACATGAATAGAATTAGAGATGAGAGGCTGTATGTCCTGGTAAGCTTTCTTGATTTGTCTTTGCGGATAAATATTCCATAGACAATCTGCTTTAAGAAAGCAGACATTTCTTTCCTCTTTATGGAGATCCTTTTCCTTTTCAAAAAAAAATTTGTATTGTCAACTACAGTTCCCCAATAGGGAAATGAACCCTTGTGTAATTTCAGTCCTCTACTGTTATTTTATTAGGTAGTGTCGTGCTAAAACTTTGCAAGAAATTCCACGTAGAGACTAATACTATAGTAATGAGGAAAGATGAATTCTTTGAGGTAATTTCTGGTCATGAATACTTACATCTTCCCCTGTCAGATACATAGAGCAGATAATATACAGTAAAACACCTGAATAACCCACCCACAGCTTGTAGAAAGAACAGGTGCTGTCTGTGCTGATGACTTACTGCCTGAGGCATGGGTAATTTTTAATCTGATAAATTTTCATTTCCTGTGTTGTGTATCAGGAAACCTTTGTTTCTTTGTTGATTTCCAACTAGTTGATCTCTGACCTCTCCACAGTTGATTATCAAATATCCAACCAAGGCCTTCTAGAGCCTTCCTTAAGACTGCAGGAACCGGTCTCTCCATAGTCCAAAGGGGTCACCTGAGGCATGTGGGAAACCCTCTGTCTCTCGCAAGGGAACAGAGTGTAGGAAGCAGTGTTAAGATGGTGAAAGCCATGGAGGGTTTTTGTCTTTTTCCACCCAGTCTATGCAAATCAGAATAAACCTCCATCCCTTCTCTGGCTGCTATCAAATGCAGGACCTGGTGCAGCTTCCACGGGAAACAATACCTCGGTCCTTAGTATGGACACAGAGAGGGCCAAGGTAAATGCTGTGACAATTTTACGTTGTAACTATTTCAGGAAACTTTAATCTCTTTATACAGTGCTCTCTCCTGGCCTCGTCTCTAGTTTGTGTGTTCTAGGATGGATCTACTGTATTACTTAGAGTAATTAATTACTTACAGGGACATCTTGATGGGCTAATGAATAATCAGCTGATGATCACACATAACTGTGCTGTCATACATTTGGTATCTTTTAATTTTTAGTGCGGAAAGGTGGTATCAGTCAGCTAGGACCATAAGGTCTCACACAGTCAAATAATTTGTAGCTGGGCTTGAGTTGAACGTTACTTAGCAACATCACGTAACCATAAGCTGTAATAAGTGGTCACAAGATAGAATTTTAGAGTAGCATGCATACGTACTTGTAACCCTATAGAACAGATTAAAAAGTAGCTTAACCAGCCCCCTACCCCATAACCTTAAAAGGTACACAAAAACTTACTGTTGTCCTGCCAAATCCCAAAAACACAACTAAGTATATGCAACAGATATAAGGTTAAACATCTCAAATTTTACATGATTGACTACATAATCCCAATCACTCATAACACCAGCATACTATTTTAGTTGAGAATTTTTCTATAGACAGACAACCTTTAACTCTAAATCCCCCCTGTTGCATAATCTTACCATGATAGGCCTCAACGACCAATGCTTAAATTTCCCAACATAATACTACAAGCCATGACAGATCTTCACAAGGGACACCTGTTACTGTAGCTTAATACAGAAAGCAAGGCACTGAAAATGCGTATGTGAGTCATTAGAATCCATAAGCACAAAGGTACGGTCCTGGCCTTGCCATGAATTCTTCATAAGATCACACATGCCAGCCTCTGCCTCCCAGTGAAAATGCCCTCCAAATCACAAATGATTAAAAGGAGCAGGGATCAAGAACACTATACAATAGCTCGCAACGCCTTGCTCAAGCACACCCCCACGGGATACAGCAGTCATAAAATAGGCCATGAATGAAAGTTCAACTAAGCTCTGTTAAAATAGGTTTGGTAAATTTTGTGCCAGCCACCGCAGTCATTTGATTAACCCAAATTAATAGGCCTGTGGTGTAAAACGTGTTAAAGATATTTCCATACAAAAGTTAAGACTTAACTAAGCCGTAAGAAGCTACAATGACCACAAAAAGAAGCTACGGGAGTGACTTCAATCCTTCTGACTACACAATAACTAAAACCCAAACTGGGATTAGATACCCCACTATGCTTAGCCCTACACATAAATAATTCACTCAACAAAATGATTCGCCAGAGAACTACTAGCAACAGCTGACAACTCAATGGAATTGGCGGTGCTTTATACCCCTTTAGAGGAGCCTGTTCTATAATTGATACACCCTGATAAACCTCACCACCCCTTGCTAATTCAGTCTATATACTGCCATCTTCAGCAAACCGTTAAAAGGGAAAAGAACTAACCCCAAACATTACACAGGAAGAAGTTAGGTCAAGGTGTAACCCATGGGGTGGGAAGAAATGGGCTACATTTTCTACTTAAGAACACAACACCCAGGAAAGTTTTTATGAAACTAAAAACCAAAGGAGGATTTAGTACTAAATAAGAATAGAGAGCTTAATTGAATTGGGCCAGGAAGCACGCACACACAGCCCATCACCCTTCTCAAGTCATTGAATCTAAATATCACATATTAAAAGCACTAAAACACAAGAGGAGACAAGTCGTAACAAGTTTAGCATACTGGAAAGTGTGCTTGGGTAAACCCAAGTGAAGCTTAAATACAGCATCTGGCTTATACCCAGAAGAGTTCATAATAAAGGTGACCACTTGGAACCAGAGCTAGCCCAAAGAACTATAAATTACCACAAGACAAACAGTTATAAAAATATAGGAGAAATTTTAATTGGAGCTATAGAGAAAGGACCATAAGGGAATGATGAAAGAAAAATTAAAAGTACTAAATAGCAAAGATTAACACTTTTACCTTTTGCATAATCAATTAGCTAGACTAACTTAAAGAGAATTTAAGCGAAGCCCCTACCCCCCACCAAACCAGAGGAGCTACCTATGAATAATGCACCAGGATGAACTCATCTATGTTGCAAAATAGTGAGAATATAGAGGTGAAAAACCTAACGAGCCTGGTGATAGCTGGTTACCCAGAATAGAATATCAGTTCAACTTTAAACTTTACGTAAAAAACCTAAAAACTGTACTGTAAGTTTAAAATATAGTCTAAAAAGTGGCACCTGGTTGGCTCAGTCGTTAAGCGTCTGCCTTTGGCTCAGGTCATGATCCCAGGTTCCTGGGATCAAGCCCCACATCAGGCTCCCTGCTCAGCGGGAAGCCTGCTTCTCCCTCTCCCACTCCTCCTGCTTGTGTTCCCTCTCTCACTGTGTCTCTCTCAAATAAATAAAATCTTAAAAAAATAAAATAGAATCTTAAAAGTTACAGCTTTTTAGAAAAAGGTACAACCCTGTTTAGAGTGAATAAATACACCCATATAGGCTTAAAAGCAGTCATTAAGAAAGGGTTCAAGCTCAATAAAGTTAATACCAAAAATATTTAACTCCTTATCTAACACTCAGTTAATCTATTAATGTGGAAGCGATAATGTTAACAGGAGTAACAAGAATTCTTTCTCCTTGCATAAGCTTATTTCAGAGGAGATAACCACTGAGAGTTAACAAAATAAAATGTATCTAACAAATCACTTATTCAAACTGTTAATCCAACACAGGCATGCAATTAAGGAAAGATTAAAAGAAGAAAAAGGAACTCGGCAAACACAAACCCTGCCTGTTTACCCAAAACATCACCTCCAGCATTTCCAGTATTGGAGGCACTGCTGCTCATGACATTCATTAAACGGCCATGGGATCCTGACCCTGCAAAGGAGAGCGTAATCATTTGTTCTCTAAATCAGGCCTTGTATGATTGGCCACAGGAGGGGTTAACTGTCACTTCCTTCCATTCAGTGAAATTGACCTTCCTGTGAAGAGGCAGGGATTAAAAAAAAAAAAAAATAGACCAGAAGACCCTTGAGAGCTTGAATTAACTAGCCCAAAGAAATTCCTCAATTTAACTGACCAGCAACAATAATCTACTATATGGGTTCGCAGTTTAGGTTGAGGTGACCTCAGAGAACAAAATAAACTCCAAGTGATAGACCTAGACTCGCCAGTCAAAATATTATTTGTTGATCCAAAAAATTTTGATCAATGGAACAAGTTACCCTGGGGACAACAGCACAATCCTATTTGAGAGTTCATATTGATATTGGATCAGGACATCCTAATGCTGCAGCAGATATTAAGGGTTCGTTAATTCAACAGTTAAAGTCCTATGGGATCTGAGTTCAGACTGGAGTCATCCAGGTCAGTTTCTATCTATTAAATAATTTCTCCCAGTCCGAAAGGACAAAAGAAATAAGGACTAATTATTGAAGCGTCTTCGACTACTAGATGATACTATCTTAATCTAACCAGGTGACTGTATACTCTGGTTTCTCGTCAGATCGTATACATCTTTTGTCTTTAACCAGTTGACTTTAAATCACACCCAAGACGCCTGGGTGGCTCAGTCGTTAAGCATCTGCCTTTGGCTCAGGTCCTGACCCCAGGATCCCAGGGTCCTGGGATCGAGCCCGTCATCGGGCTCCCTGCTTCGCGGGAAGCCTGCTTCTCCCCCTCCCATTCCCCCTGCTTGTGTTCCTTCTCTCACTTTGTCTCTCTCTGTCAAATAAATGAATAAAATCTTAAAAAAAAAAGTCACGCCCAAGAGAAGGGCTTGTTAGGGTGACAGAGCCTGGTAATTACATAAAACTTAAGCCTTTATTCCCAGAGTTTCAATTGATCTCCCTAACATAATGTGTGTGTAATCAGCATTCTCTCGCTAATCATTCCTAGCCTTCTCACTGTGACTTCTGAACCCTAGTAGAACGAAAAGTACGAGGGTATATACAACTAAAAAGTACGAGGTATATACAATACAAGACCAAATAACTGGAGGCCCGTGTGGCCTTCTACAACCCATTGCTGATGCCGTAAATGTTGTCACTCGAGAACTGCTACAACCACTCCTCTATATCCATATTTATTACGGCACCCATTTTAGCCCTAACAATTGCTTTAACTCTATGAATTCCCCTACCCACACCATACCCACTGAATATAAACTGAGGTGTGCTATTCATATTAGCTGTATCATGCCCCCGTGTTATTCTCCATCCTGTGATGGGGATGAGCCTCAAACTCAAAATGTAACTCAACTGGAGCTCTTCGAGCCACAGCTCAGAAAATCTCATGTGAAGGAACACTAGCAATTATCCTTTTATCAGCCCTACTAACAGATGGATCTCTCACACTATCAACACTAATCATTGGCCAAGTACACCTATGATATATCTTCCCCGCTTGACCATTGTCCATAATAGGATTCATCTCAACCTTAGAAGAAACAAACCAAGCCCCCTGTGACCTAACAGAAGGAGAATCCAAACTAGGATCTGGGTTCAACCCTGAATATGGAGCAGGCCCATTTGCCCTATTCTTCCTAGCTGAATATGCCAACATCATCATCATAAATATTCTCAGAACAATTATATTCTTTGCAACATTCCACAGCCCGTATATACCAGAACCGTTATATACCATTAATTTCACCATCAAAACTCTGCTCCTAACAATCCCCCTCCTATAAATTCAAGTATCCTACTCATGATTCCGATTAAGATCAACGAATACACCTACTATGAAAACATTTTCTACCCCTCACACTAGCCTTATGCATGTGACATGTATCGCTACCCATCACTACAGCAAGTATTCCAGCTCAAACATAAGAAATATGTCTGACAGAAGATTTACTTGGATAGCATAAATAAGAGAGGTTTAAATCCTCTTATTTCTAGAATGATAGGAATCAAACTTCATCTTAAGGAAAAAAAATGTCAAAAATCTGTGCTACCCATTTACACCATATTCTACAGTAAATTCAGCTAAATAAGCTATTGGGCCCATACCTTGAAAAGGTTGGTGCCTATCCTTCCTAGGATAATAAAACCTAATAAAACTTATTCTCATTACCATTATAGCAACCTTCATCTCAGGAACTGTCCTTCTAATATAAAGTTCACAATGACTCATAATCTGAATCGGTTTTGAAATAAAGATATTAGGTATTATCCCTATTCTTATAAAATAATTTACAAGCCACTGAAGCATCTACAAAATTTTTAACACAGACCACTGCATCTATGTTCCTAATAGCAATTATTATTAACCTATTGTTCTCCAGACAATGTACATTCTCAAAAATTCCTAACCCTGTTATTCAACCACAATAACTATTGCCCTAACAGTAAAACTCGGATTGTCCCCATTCCACTTGAGTTCCGGAAGTAACACAAGGAATTTTGTCATCTTCAGGCCTAATCTTGCTAACGTGACAAAAACATCACACCACTAGCCATTCTATGTGAATCTCACCATCCATCAACTCCAACCTATTAATAGCAATAGCCATTACATCTATACTCCTAGGAGGTTGACGAGGACTTCACCAAACTCAAATATGAAAAATCTTAGCCTACTCATCAATTGCCCATAGGATGAATAGCAGCCATTAGAGTGTATAACCCCATGGTGACCCTTAACTTGACAGTTGACATCATAAAAACACTCACTACATTCATATTATTTATATAAAATGCATCCACAACAACACTACCATTTTCCCACACATGAAGTAAACTACCACGTATTACCTCACTAACCTTCATATTAATACTATCACTGGAAGGCCTCCCCCACTTTCAGGTTTCATCCCCAAATGAATAATCATTCAAGAAATAAAAAATGATAGAATTATTATCCCAGCACTAAGAGCTATTACAGCATCACTAAACCTGTTTCTACATTCAACTATCCTACACTACAGCACTAACTATATTCCCTTTAATGAGCAATATAAAACGACAATTTGAAAATAGAAAAAAGATAACCTTCTTACTGCCACTGATTTTAATCTCAACCATATTGCTCCCACTAACCCTACTGGTATCAATTCTGGACTAGAGGTTTAGGCTAAGAAGACCAAGGGCCTTCAAAGCGCTAAGTATTATCAAACTCCCGAACTCAAATTTAAGGACTGCAAGAATCTATCTTACATCAGTGGAATGCAGATTAAACACTTTAATTGAGCTAAGCCCTTACTAGATCGGTGGGCTTCCATCCCGTGAAATCTTAGTTAACAGGTAAATACTCTAATCAGCTGGCTTCAATTTACTTCTCCCATCGTAGGGGAAAAAATGACAGAAGAAGCCCCAGTGGAATTGAAGCTGCTGCTTTGATTCACTGTGATATTACACCACAGAGCTTGGCAGGAAGAGGGCTAAACTTCTGTTCTTAGATTTGTAGTCTAATGCTTTTCTAGCCATTTTATCGATGTTCATATATTGTTGATTACTCTCCACAAACCATAACCCTGGCACTGTTTAAGTCTTATCTGGTGTGTGGGCTGGCATGGGAGGTGCCACTCTTAGTCTCGTAATCCGTGCTGAATTATTTCAGCCCCATGCTCTACTAGGAGACGACCAAGTTTATCATGGAATCTAACTGCCCATGCACATGAAATAATTTTCTTTGTAGTTCTACTGATTGGTGGTTTTGGAAATCGACTAGGCCCTCGAATAACTGGCGCTCCAGATGTAGCATTCATCAAATAAGATAACCTTCTGTTTACTCCCACCATCTTTTCTGCTATTACTTGACTCTTCTATGGTGGAAGCAGGTGCCAGAACCGGATGAACTGTCTACCCTCTTCTGGCCGGCCGTCTAGCTCACACAGGATCACCCGTGCATCTAACAATTTTCTCACTACATCTAACAGGTGTGTCCTCAATTCTAGGCACTCTTAATTTTATTACTACTATTATTAATATAACACTCCCCCCCTGCAATCCCAATACCTAACCCCCTTATTCACAGGATTCATCCCAATGACAGCAGTTTTGCTGCTCCTATCACTACCATATTGGCACCTGGAATTGCTATACTATTAACAGATTGAAACCTTAATACTACACGCTTTGTTGCAGCCAGAGGAGGGGACCCCAGTGTTTATCAGCATCTATTCTGATTCTTTGCACACCACGAAGTAGGTGTCCTCATTTTACAAGGTTTCAGGATAATCTCACCTACTATTCATGCAAAAAAGAGCCCTTCAGGTATGTGGGAATAGTCTGAGCAATAATATCTATTGGTTTCTTTGGCTTTATCATATGGCCCACCGTATGTTTCCTGTAGTGATAGACGGTGAAACACGAGCATACTTTACATCAGCTACTATAATTATTACTATTCCAACAGGAGTCAATGTATTCAGCTGACTTGCCACCCTTCATGGAGGAAATACCAAGTTATCTCTTGCTATCCTAGGAGCCCTAGGCTTTATTTTCTGATTTACTATAGGAGCCCTAACAGGCATTGCATGAGCTAACTCATCCCTAGACATTGTCCTCCACGACACATATTATTGTAGTAGCACATTTTCAATATGTTCTACCAATAGGACTGCTATTTGCTATCATGGGCAATTTAGTTCACAGATTCCCTTTATTCTCAGAATATACTCTTAATAGCACCTGAGCAAAAATTCACTTCATGATCATGTTTGTTGGCATCAACAGAACATTCTTTCCTCAACATTTTCTTGGCCATTCCGGAAAGCCTTAATGTTATTCTGATTACCGAGATGCATACACAACATTAAATATGGTCTCCCCTATGGGCTTATTTAGTTACTTAACATTGGTAATATTAATGATCTTTATAGTTTGAGATGCCTTCACATCCAAACGAGAAATAGCAAGAGTAGAACTTACTACAACAAATATTGAAAGACTACATGGAAGTCCTCCTTTGAAGAGGCCAATCTTAGTGCCGGCAATATGTCCTGAAGTGTAAAATGCTGTGAACAGTCACATACTGTTATCTCCATGCAACAGATTTAAGATGGAAAACTATGAACTGCATGGAGTCAACCGACTTTAACAAGACTGAGTTCACTGAAATGAAAGCAGCAAAGGAGGATGCTTAGAAAGGCCGGTTTGCTGTGCTGCCCTCAGACTCTTTTGTTCATGGTGTTGGTTTAACCACTTTCAACAGGACACCGGATTTACTCAAGAACACATGCAAAAAGACTCTTAGAAACTGAGTCAAAAGCTCTAGACAGAGAAAGACACCTGCATTTGCTTCTGGTCTCTCAGGCAATCCTTCAGCAAATGCCTTCTGGAGCGGCTGTGATGGAGTGCCTCAGGTGGAAAGTGTAGAAGACAGAAAGGTGGTCAGGACACTGTACCCACCCCCAAAAGAACTTACCAATGAACAGAACCAAGATGCCAATGACACAGAGCAGCCCCCACCCCCGGTGTGGGATGGAATAACACAAAGCTGAGTCTCCAGGGAAGACAGGGACAGTTTTACTTTTCCACGTGAATGAGGGACTCTAAGGTCCTGATCTCCTTCTGAGAAAATAAAAGAAACACTGGACAAAAGAGCCAACTCGTATGAGTGAATGCACCAAATTTCTATGGAGCACATGAAGAACCATGAGAACCACATGGAGAAGAAGGAAGCTTAGGAGAAAGGCAGCCTGGCAGTGGGAGCCAATCTCCCCAAGACACATCAATACATTCTGGAAGACGCAAGTGAAATATAACGAAGCTGAACAACTTTATGGGCTTAGAAAGAAACAAATGAAGTTCAGGGTCATCCAGCAAAGGTGTGCCCTAGTGAAACCGCAGGCTTTGGCTGGGACCCAAGAGAGTTACACCTAAAAAGTCAGGTGGAGGGCAAATACCATGGCCTTCTTAGGGACTGGGCTACAGTGAGGGATGTCAGTTGTACACTGGATGAAGGGATCCGGGACTGCTGGAGCCCCAACCCACTTTCCACAAAGAAACCCCCAGTGTTACTGCAGCAAGACAATTCCATTTTTCTATCCACATTATTGACCCAGGACCCGTACTGAACCAAAATTGACTGAATTCAGGGCTGATGAGAACATATGATGACACTGAAACCTAAAGGACAATGCAGACAGACCCAGAGGGGATCCAGGGATGAAAGTTGGTAATGATGGTACCTTCCCTCTTCTACTCCAAGGAGTCAAACAACAAGCGCAACAAGCAGTTAGGGAAATGCAGGTTACACACATCAAGGCAGGACGGCCAGGCACAATTCTACAGAATGCATTTGGCAAAAACACTCGAGATCTAATTCTAAAAGAAATACAAGTATCTAGACAGGCCATCACATAACTTCATACAACAGTATTTGTGACAATTCACACAGGAATAGCTTACTCTTCTGCAGCCACCTGTCTTTGTTTAGAGAAATCCACCACAATATCCACTTTCCTCCTCAGCATGTTCAATTCAGCTTCTTGAGCTGTTTTCAAAGAACTCAGGGCATTGTAGTGGTCATTCATTAATTCTTCCCATTCTGGAAAAGAATGTGTGTGTATGTGCACATGACCTGAGAACTTGGGTTTGATGGGGAAAGGAGAAGGGCAAGACCTTGAAGGCAGGAAGGCATTCTTTCCCTTCCCAATGCCAACTCATTGCCACCGTATGGGGATTTCTTCCCCCAAAATAACATAACCTGCAGTGCTCGTTTTTTGGCCCTCAAGGCTCTCTGCTCTCCATCCTCCAATTCTTCTTGGCCCTTTAGGACAGATATGAGAAAAGACATTCAAGAAATCATGATCACAGAACAATGTGAGGATGCCTAACAGGACAGGGTCATGCAGTGCAACAAAGAAAGCCCTTAAGGCCTAAGAGAATCAGGAGAAAGTAAGCAATGTGGAAAATAGTTCAAGTCAAAGAACTCACAAATGGCTTTCTTAGTGACTTTCCTTCATATATATATCCACGTACATACATATATACACATCTTCCCCTCTTCACATTGAAAATGCTCTGTTTGGCCTTAAGAGGAAGGCACTGTACAATTGGGCCAGCCATTGCCCTTCATCTCCCAAGTATCTTGTTGGGATTTTCTATAGATCTTGGAGGGCAAGGCTGAATGATGGGTTCATTACCTTGCCGTGAAATCATCCATACTTCCTAGTCCTTGAAAGAGCAATCCTCATCATGGTGGTTCTAAGTGAATCCCAGCTCACTGTCCCATAGCATTTTCAGTGCCCAGATGCCACCTCTCTACTGTAGTAAACAGCAAGTGACGATGCTGCACTCACGTCACCCAGTGAACCAAAAGGCTCCTGGAGCCACATTAAGGTAAAAGTCAACAGCCAACTCCTACCACGTCCTGATCCTTGACCTTCTCTCTCTCAGCTTGCAAGTGAGCCAGTGCCCAACGAAGGGGTTCATTTATATTTTCATTAACTGCCTCAACCTTTTTGATGTTCTCTTCAACAAAACCTTTTGAGTGAGTAATAATAATGCATTCCTTGGGGCACATGGGTGGCATCTGGGTGGCACCATCGGTGGAGTGTCTGACTGCTTTCGTTTTGCCTCAACGCCTAATCTCACGGTTATGGGATTGACACCTGCATCAGGCAAAAAACTCAGCATGGACTCTGTTTGGGATTCTCTCTCTCCCTCTGCCCCCCACCACTCACTCTTTCTCTCTCTCTCAAAGCAATCAATCAATTAATCTTTAAGATGTTGATGATGATGATGATGATAACTCACTAATTTTATTTCTGTTTTTATGACACAGTTCAGGCAAAGAAGGGATTCTTACCTTCAATTTCAGAACGTCCTCAGTGAGAAACTCGTGTTTATTCAGAGTTTCTGCAAGATGTTTCTTGCCTTCCCTGATCTATAAAACATGAAATAAGGAATCAGAATTCAAAAATAGCATCGTGTAAGACAAACCTATCTACTAATATGTGACTCCTTTCAAAATAGAGAGGGAGTGCTCTGCATTTTTGAAGCTTCTCTCGATTCAGGACTGTTTGTGGACCACATGAAATAGGTCAGTAGGAAGAACTACAAGAGGTGGAAGTAACCAAAACGAAATCACAAAAAGTATTTGAAAGGGTCCTGATACCTTCAGCTTCCAAAGGGTGTTTCCTTGGCAAGCTCCCTGTTTCCTTGTCTAAGTCGATGGATCTTCTCATTTATTTGTTGTAAGGTAACTAAAAGGAGAAAAAAGAATCTCTAAGATAATTAGCAAAACCAGTGACATTGAATATCCCAGGATATGAGCTCAGGAGACATATTCTCTGACACTTGGGTGAAACTAACTTGTTAGCATTCTCATTGTACCCGAGGGATCAAGCTTTACCAGCATTTGAAACCTAAGACAACCTATTTCGGGGAGATTCCTACTTAAAATTGTTTTCAAAAATAGAGAAAAGCAATCAAATGTCTTCTAAGTTTTCTCCCATCTGTAAGCACTATTCTTGGAAAATGCAACCACTGCAAATGCTGATGTCATCCCCAGATATGTAACAGAAAAAACAAGCGTGCTGTCAACTAACTTTTCTCTCCTCCAATGATTAAGGTGTAAAAATAGGTCCCTGCAAACCACCCAAAATGAACAAAACCATCCTTTGCTCCTGCTCAGCGCCACGTCCATTTCCAGGTCCTCCTTGGAATTCCACACAAGGAAAGCTCAAAATGGCAATTGAGTGACAACTCCATGGCCTTCAGTGACTTCCTGCTGTTCACAGATTGCCTGTCATGAATCCTAGGTGGGGGCTCTGGAAGACAAGATCTTTGGAATCAAACACAGTTGGGGACAAACTCCACGTTACACCATCTCCGGAGGGCCTGGATAACTCACACTCCCTGGAACACAAGCTTTTCCCATCCCAACATGAGAAGGTTACCCTCCACCCTGACAGGAAAACAACACTCATGAAGCACCCCATCACAGATGGATAACACATCAGAGGTCGAGTACACAGACTCCTCTAACTGGCACTTAATTCTCTCATCCTGGGGCACCTGCGTGGCTCAGTCGGTTAAGTGTCTGCCTTCAGCTCGGGTCATGATCCCACATCGGATCATGATCCTACCTCGGGCCCTGGGATCCCACATCTGGTTCTTGGCTCAGGGGGTACACGGTTCTCCCCCTCCCTCTGCCAGCCACTTGGTCTGCTTGGCCTCTCTCTCTCTGTCAAATGACTAAACAGAATCTTTTAAAAAATAATACTTCTCTCATCTTACCTCAAAGTGCAAACTTCTCTTCTATTGGCCCAATGTGAGCACTCCCGTGCCCTGAGATCTCTCTTCTCACCACCCCCACTGCCGCACTCCCAGGGGCGAACACCAGCATTTGACGGTTTGCTAAGTGCCAGGCAGCCACCATGGCCATCAACAGACAGCACCGCGGAATCACCACAACCTCTGAGGCACGGCCACAACATGTCACCCGCACTGGCACACGTTCCTTTCTACTCATTCATCCCTGGCAGGAAAGGCTCCCTCCACCTCAGACTCAAAACCATGGTTCCAACCTCTCTTGTTACACACACTCTGCCTGGCAATATGTGGCTTCTTCTCTAAGTGTGGCCTGCTTGCTAGACTCAAAGAGTGTTTTCTCATCTCGACATTTCACCAAGAGCCAGGTCATGGCAAAGTACTCACTCCAGACCTCAGGTTCCTATCATTTCTTGCCTCCTAAACATCTCTCTGAACAATTACTCTTTCTATTCTCCCCCTTCCCATGAGGTGTTCCTCCCCCTGGTCTCAGAAGTTATGGCAACACCCTCCACATTGTCATTTAGACTCCACATGGGGAAGAGAATGATTTTCAGGAGTGAACAAGTCAATTAGACATCAGAAGTCACCATATTTACCCCTCATCTAATTATACCCACGTCAAACACCGGTACTGAGAATTTAGGACAAAGAAAACCAAAGCCAAAACACTTACCATCATATTGTCGAGGCTGTATCTAAGAGACGAAGAAACAAAATTAAGTTTGATGTCAAAACGTATTACTAGTAAAAATCTCTAGTTTAGGTCGATACCGGAAAAGTCATCCAGTAAAATTACAATAATCATTTTGTTTAGAAGAACGACTTCACAGGAGTAAAAAAGAAGACAAAATGGGAATTTCCTGATTAAGTCATCATAGTTCACAATCCATTTCTGATAAAGAGCACAAAGGTATATAACTTATTTTTGACGCCAAATCTATTCACATTCTAGGAAATGAATGTTCAGCCTGTTCAATTTTGACAGTGTATCATGCAGACATTTAAAAAATATTCATTAATTCATCATTTCCGGAACTTTACTGCAACCCAATATCCACACTGAAGTTCAGAACCTGGGATTATTATAAAATCCCGAAAGAAAGGAAATGGAAGGAAGGGAGGAAGGAATGTAGGAAGGAAGGCTGGCAGGTGACTAAAACTCTGACAAAAATTATGCCTTTTTCCTTGTCCAGAAAGCTTCTCTGAACTCTCACTAAGGGTTGGCTGTTTGCTGAATTCACACACAGTTACAGCACATCAGGTGCTATGCTTGCCGGCCCATCTGTAATAGACCCTTTCATTAGTTTGGTATTAACTCTGCCAAGCCTTTGGGGCAGATTCCGTGCCTCTGTAGAGTTGCAGACATATATTAACATGTGGTGACAGTAGTTTATCCCCATTGCATCTGTTCACCCCAGGCCATAGGTGGGACGCAGGACACAGGTAACCTCTGGCAGTGATGCTCCTGTCTTGGAATGTGTTGGTGGAGGTTTCACGTGCTGAGACTTGTTTCTTTGGGTTTCAGCTTTTGTTGGTGGTGTTACTTTTCTGTCTCATCTCAGCCTATAGTTTATTTTGTGTGTGTACATCTGTATGGATGTACAGGAGCTTCGTCATTTCCCGAGACCACCCTGCGGGCCTTACCCCAGCGGTCCTACCTTATCACCGTTGCTGTACTATGGGCCACGTTCACAGCCTGCACCCTGCTGGCCTCATGAACCTCACTGACCACCTCCACCTCCTGCATTTGGCAATGTGATCCGAACAGTAGGTCTTGACTTGCAAAGCATATCCATCTTTCTCCACAAGGAGACTTTGGAGAAGATGTAGAAGTGGTACCCTAGGGCTTTGTATTGCAGGGGTTCCCCTGGCTAAAGACATTCCAAGATTCAGCAGTTTCTACGCTATTACTACATTGCGGGGCTGTGTCGTTTTTCCATTTTGATCTGAGTAACAGTTGTCTCTTGTAGAGAGAGAAAGACATTTTACAGAATGTCAGACATAACGTTTTTCAGCCAGGGAATTTCCCACATTTTGGGCTGTTGAGGGATGAAGCACACTGCTGAGTTCATTTCCTTAAATAGATTTTATTTATTTATTTGACAGAGAAAAAGAGAGAGAGCACAGGTAGGCAGAGCGGCAGGCAGAGGGAGAGGGAGAAGCAGGCTCTCCGCGGAGCAGGGCGCCCGATGCAGAGCTCAATATCAGGATCCCGGGATCATGACCTGAGTCAAAGACAGACACTTAAGGGACTGAGCCACCCAGGCGCCCCAGCTCAGTTCATTTTTAGCTGCTTGAGCCAGGACTGTTTTTTCCTTAGCTATGGAAACACCTGAAGGAAGGTGGCGGGCTGTGGTCCCTTCTTTGAGGGGGAAGGACAGGTCTTCCCCTTGTATTCAGGTGTCAGCAGAAACATGTGTGAAATGCTCTATGTCTGAGAAGGGACCCGAGATTGGGAGCGAAGGAAATGTGATGGCAGTAGGTTTGGAGCGTTTGTTTGAATTCTGCACAGTCAATGCCGGCCTGAATCCACCTCCATCGGTTCTAGGGCTTTGGTCTGATGCTGAAACTGCTGGGGCTCCCATGAGGAACAGGGGCACCGAGGCTCATAGAGGTCCAGGGATGGGCAAGATAACTACTTTGGCCTCTACCAGGTGTTCCAGAAACTTCCCTTAGTGAACCACATCCAGTCCTGGCCTTGTGTCTGTAGTGTGGGTCCTGTAGTTTGTCTGTGGCGTCGTTTACCTTTCAATATGCGAGCGATTCACCCAGGGGCTGACAGGATTCTTCATTACAAATGATCAACTTCGGTGGCACCTTCCAAAGCCACAGGTGCTAGGAGATGAAGGATGGTGGGGCGCTCACTGTGTGTGCGTGTGTGTGTGTGCATGTGTGTGGGTCCATCCACCTCTGCCCGCCCACAATGCCTGTGGGGTGAATTAACTTCAGAAGGATGACACCTCACTTCAAGGTGAAGTCTCTGGCCAATCTGACTCCCAGTCAGTAGATGCGATTGGTGTAGTGTTCATGTTGGTGTTAGATGATTAAACTGTGACAAGGTCTCTGGTAATCCTCACAACTGGAAACTAGGGGAACCTCTTCTCCATTTTATAGTGTTTGTTTTGCAGTTTGGAATGTCCTTAGGTAGGGCAAGATTCATAAGTCATCCATGTTTTACTTCTGCTGGTAAAAATGCTGTGCAGAATCCCTCTACTTGTTACCCTTTCTAAAACTGTTTTGAATTTTCAAAGCTGTTGGGTGGACTGGCACACAGGTTCTGAAGGGGGGATGTCAGTGATTAGCTGTGTGACCAGTGGTTCACAAGCCCTTCCGTTGGGCTTCTAGGAGCAGGTCGTTTTGGCCCTATGTCACTGTGAGAGCTGGTTTCTTGTCTCATCACACGCTCTGCAGTTGTCCATCAGAAAGCATATATATTTTTGTGAATTCTCTTATTTAGCCTTCCCATCTTAATTTGCCACTGGACAAAATTGCTCAGGATCTCAGTGTGTGGAAATTTCTGAAGAGTGTGTTTTAAGATAAACACAGCTGCTGCACATAAATAAGGGCTATTGGTATCATGTTCCTCTCAGAAAACCATTTCCAGGCCCCCTGTCAGAACACAGGCCCCTCATTCCTCCAGTGTCTTTGTGGCCTTGGACAGAAACTGCAGAGAGTAGAAGACCGCTTTGTCAGGAAGTGAGGCAGGTGGGGACAGTCAAGGCCTTGGCAGGCAAAGGATTCAGCTCGAGTGGCTCGGATTCCTTGTGGAGAAAGGGCATTCAGTTTCATCACATTCTGTCTCTTCTAAACAAACCCAAAACTATGGTGGTTGAAGAGGAACGATCAAGTGTTACCCAGGAATTCGATGCCTCCGTGTCTGGAGTATGCTGCTTTACTCGTATCCACTGATCCCTTTTCACCTTTTAAGACACTACTTCTTGGTAGTGAACATTGGCAGACAGGGGTAGTGATGTTTGGTGACAGTAGGTTATTCCTGTAACATCTATACCTCTGCTCCCTGCCTTATTATAGTTGGTACCAAATGAGAGGGATAAAGTTTTCTAGCATGATGTGGCTCTTCTGGAACGTGGTATTGGAGAAGGAGCCAGATGCTGAGAGCTTGCTCTTTGGGTTTCATCTCTTGGTGTTGCAACTTTTGGCTGTCTTAGCCGAATATTTTGTCCTCTGTTCTGCAGGTCGGTATGGAATTGAGAGGGTTTCCTCGTACTCCAAGGCCCCCTGATATGCCCTACCACATGGGGTGGAGTTTACCAGGCTTCACTGGCTATGGGCTACCTCAGCCTCCTCCACGTGGGTGGACAGGGGTGCGTCACCCACAGCTCGTTCCTCCAACACGTGGTAAGATGATCTGAATTGGCTGACATGAGTCACAAAGTATATTCCTAGTTTAAGTACTTCTGTCAGTGGAGAAGATGTAGAGGAGGTACCACAAGGCTTTGGGATGCAAGGATAGACCTGAGTGAGGACATACTAACATTCCTCAGCTTTCTGTGGACGTCCATTTCATGGACTGTCTTGTTTCATCCTACAGAACTGGGCACCAGGTGTCTGCCATGGAGACGAAAAGTGACATTTTGCAAAAGACAAACATGAAAGCATTGCCCAGGTGCATAGCACAGACACAATGGTTTGGGCTCTGGGATGGATGGAGTGCAACCTTCCCTTCACTCTTTTTGTAGAGGCCTCAGTTGTCCAGTGTTATTGAATAGTTATGAAACCATCTGTCCCTGGGTGGAGTGGTCAAATCCTCAGGGGTGAGGGATTGGTCTTCTCCTTTGTCCACAGGAGTAAGAGGAGACGTGTGAGAAACTCTCTGCATCTGGATGAGACGTGGGAGTGGGAGAGAGTGGAATAGGGTGGGGCAGGTGTAGACCGTTGGCTTACATCCTGCATGGTCAAGGCCAGTCTGAATCCACCTCCATCCCTTCTAGGGCTTCAGTCATATTCAGAAACCTGTGGCACTCAAGGGGACAACAGCGGCACCCCGCCCAGAAAGGTCCCGCAGAAGGACCAGTAAATACTGTGGCTGTTTTTAGTTGTAATCATTTCTGGAATCCTGTTCCTGTCTGGGCAGCACCCTGTCCTGAACTTGTATCTGTTGGGTTTGTCCTAGGATCTGTGTGTGGTGTCATTTACCTTTCAAAATGCTAAGTCTTCATTCAGGGCCTACAGGCTTCTCTGTTTCCAGATCATCACCTTAGGGTTGTGTCGGTGGAAGAAACACAGAGTTTTGCCGAAGCCTTGACATTACAAGGGGAATCCTGGCTAGGCACGTTTTAACATCCTGAAGTTTCTCAGGACATACATGTGTTGTGGTACCTATTTCCATGCACTGAGCAGTGGGGGAGGTGCCGTTGTTGCAAAGGAAGTGTCTTTCTTACCCAATGGAGACATATATTTCTTACCATCGTGCACGTCCTGTGTCCACATTTGTTGTCTGAGAGGGATGATACACACCTCTCACTTTGTTTGCAGCGTGTTGAGTTTGAGCTGTCATTTCATTCGTTATATAAACACCCGAAGCAAGGCTACTGTCCCTTGATTAATCGTTAGGGTAGGGGTCTGTTCCTTGTCCTCGCCAGTCAGTGGATACTTGTGGGAAACCCTCTTGTCCGGAAAGGGTGATGAGAATGACAAACAGTGGCAGATGCTCTAGACAGGTGTAGACGGTGTGTTGGAATGTTGCTGAGTCACTTCCAATGGGATGGTCTTCTGTCTTTTCTCTGACGCGGGTCAGATACAGACGCTGGGGCATCCTCCATAAGGAATAGCAGTCCTGCATGCAGGCCTCTTATGTTATGGGAGAGTGAACATGATAACATTCTTCAGGTTGCTCAGGAGATACATTTGATGCTCTTTGTCTTTTACTCATACTGAGGTGGTTGGCAGGTCCCGTTGTGGTGAAGGAGAGCCACTCTTCTCTGAAAGCTGGGCACAGCGGGTATGTGCACGCACACTCTACAGAGACAATATTCCATGCTCCGGGAAGGATGACGCCTACTCTTTTTTTTCTTAATTTTTTATTGTTATGTTAATCACCATACATGACATCAGTAGTTTTGGATATAATGTTCCATTGTTCATTGTTTGTGCATAATACCCAGTGCTCCACGCAGGACGTGCCCTGCTTAATACCCATCACCAGGCTAACGCATCCCTCCACCACCCTCCCCTCTAGAACCCTCAGTTTGTTTCTCAGAGTCCGTCGGGGATGACTCCTACTCTGCAGGTTATAAATTTAACGTGTCTGAGAACAGGGAGGGACACATTCGTTAAACAACATAGATGTTGTGTTCCGTAAAAGGGAAGCACCAGCGATGGATCTGAAGGACAAGAGAGGGAGCCATGAGTCACTAGAAACAGGAGGTTGTGGATGAGAAGGATGGAGGTGCTCAGGGGAGTGGATGGGACTCTCTCGGGTAGAGCGTGGGCTGTTCCTGGCAGGCTAGGAGCCTGAGCAGTGAGTGTGAGGACACCGTGAGATCCACACCGAGTTGCTTCCTGTGTCCGTCACACAGTGTGGATAATGCAGTTATTTGTACTAGAACGTCACTGTTGCCGTAAAGCTGTTCCTTCATACTCTATAAAGATTGTTGTTTCCGCTGGATTTCTGAAGGTTCTGAACTGGGTGACAGAATGTGGTGGAGATTTGGGAAATTTAACTTGGTTCCTTTGGGGATTCTTGTCTGCCTGAGTTTGTGGGCCCCAGTGAGAAAAAGTGAAGACGGGACCGAGATCAGCAGAGTGGCTGCCTTGGCCTTCAGCCTGAGCCAGAATCTTCGTGGGGAATTCAGGATTGACCAGGATCCACCCTAGCTGGATTCCTGTCACTACGCCTCTGCCTCTGAATCACCACTCTGGCTGCACTTTTCATCTCCCTGAACGTCGTCACAGCATCCTGCGGATTTACCCGTGTGCCTGATTTCTCAGCCCAGATGCCAGCTTCCAGTGGGGTCTACTTAGAGCCTCAGCTTTGTTATCTGTGAAAGGGGAGTATATTGGTTTCTGAGGTGATTAGAAGAATAGGAGTTGAAGTACATGAAGAATCTGCAGGGGCCCCTGGATGGCTCAGTGGGTTAAGGATCAGACTCTTGATTTCTGCTCAGGTCATGATCTCAAGGTTCTGAGATCGAGCCCCAAGTCATGCTCGGCGTTGAGTGTGGAGCCTACCTAGGAGTTTCTCTCTCCCGCCACCCTCCCCGTTCGTGCACAACGTTGCCCTTTCTCTGTCTCTGTCTCTCTGTCGGAAAAAAAGAAAAAGAATATGTAAAACATCTGGGCTGTTGGCCACGCCCCCTTCTCACTGTTTAAATGAAAATAGCACCATGCAGATGAGTATGAAAAGATGTTCACTTCCGTCCACACCATTACACTGAGAGTATAACACCTGAGCCCAGAGTTTGTCAATCCTGATTTCAAAAATAAGGCAAAGACCCCTTTTTATGTTCTAAAAAGTTTTAGGTCCTAGCTAAGAATGAAGTAAAAGATCATTACAAGATCCTGTACATTCAGAGATCTATACCTGGGATGTGAAGACAATTGTTTTCTATTACATATAGACTCGTGGAGGCAGCCACACACTCAGGTGTCCATTCAAGGCTTCAAATAGAGTATAGGAAGCAAATGCATTTAGGAAAACAGAAGGTCACAGTGTACTAACCCAAATCTATTTGCCTTACAGGACACTACATTTGAAATTTGAAGACCTCCCTGAGCAATTACAACCAGGCTGTGTGTGTATAAATTTAGAAAATTGTCAGATCAGCCTAATGTCCTGAATGCTGTCCCTGCCCATCCTGTCCCCTGTGCTCTGTCTCTCCTGGTATCCCCCAAATAAACCTTTCACAGTTCAGTCTCTGCATCAGCGTCTGCCTTCAGGAGGCCCTACACTCACTTCCCTTCGAGTGCACAGTGTGAATCCCGTACCCAGAACAAACTGGCAGCAATGGTGGTGATGGAGGACAGTAGCAGGATTCCCCGTTGTCGTATCTTTCCTGCACAGGGCGCAAGAAATCCTCTGGGGAGGCGGACACATCTTGTATTTAGGTCTGTTGGTGGTTGTATTAACTCAGGTGATAGATACTCTTGAGCACATGGCACCTGCTAGTTTAGGGTGTGTGTGTCGATCGGCAGGACAAGAGTCTGTCCCCAGGCAGCGGTCTGTTGTGATGGTGAGGAATGAATGAATCATCCCTAGTGGCCCTGAGAGACTGGTGAGGAGGCTCTGCATTAATCCATATTTTGTGCACTGGTTTCGCGTTACCAGCTGCCCCCCAACCGCAGGTGGGCTCTGAGTGGGGTTGAATGTGGCAGTTTTCTTGGTAAGACCCATGATGCCCCTAATCCTCCCCAGTGTCCTTGTTCGGGGATGGGCAGGGCAGAGGCCAATTACAGGAGACCCATTCCTCCCTCACCACACAGGAGGATTTGGGTGTATGCCTCCGTCACTTTTTAGGTTGTTTACTCCAATCCATTCTGCACCAGAGCTCCTGGATCTTGCAAAGCCCTCCTTCTTCCCAGGTTATGGAAGCAGCCATTCTCCAGTATCTTGGGGTCATGGATGGGCCACTAAGGTGTCCAGGGTTTCTGTCCAGAAGTGGCTGGTTACTGCACTGCTGCAGTCAAGTTCAGCCTGAGGAGGCTTGGTAAATCAGATGGTCATACCCTGTGAGCAGGGCCTGGGCCAAATGATGGCAGCAGAGAGGGGCAGACAGGAGAGGTGTTTCCCTGTGGTCGTGGACAGGGCTGCACAGAGCAGAAGGCCTGAGGGCCTGGGGAGAGAGAGGGAAAGAGACTGTCAGGGAGAGAGACACTGAATGAGTGGAGGGGGGATTGGGCAAGACCTAGAAAGTGAGAGGAACAAAGAGAGAGATGCGGTAGAGAGAAGCAGAGACCAAGAGGAATTTCAAGGATGAAAAGAGGTTGCTGGTCTAGGTGTTGGGGGTGGGCCATACACCAGGGTGGAGGAAGTCGATGTAGGCGATCCGAATGTTGGGACCAGAGAAGGTGGGAAAGCAGGCGATCAGATTTCCCTGAGAGGAAAGCTCCAACCTCCCCAGGGCTGAGCTTTGTAGAGGCCATTTCACTTGGGAAGATGGGTACATCCTTTTGCTTGGGGTGTGGGGCCAAGCCTCAGGATCTGTCATGGAGAGAGAGGGCTTGGCTGGACCTGAGCATGCTCTGTCCCTCCAGCTGAGGGGCCATGGTTTTGAGCATTCTAGGGATTCCCAGGGCAGCCAGCAGAGGGCACCTGCGCACCTCCAACCCAGAGGGGGAGGTGTCTTTGCTTGGCCTGACCCAGGGTATCTCAGAGCAGGAAGGACTTCTGTAGCAGCCCAAGGATCCAGCCCCACTGTGGCTGCCCCAGGATAGAGAGCCAGAGCTGCGGTTCCAGTAGGTTCTGCTGCCGCCCTGTGGGAGACCCTGGGGGCTTTGCAGCCACTTGGTGTCTCCTGAGGTGCGACTGAGAAAAGCTGCTTTTTTGGGTGAGTGCTGAGGAGGGGGCTCTGGGCGGCTTCCCCAGGATGTGCTGGTACGTGCGCAGCACAGTCGCTTGCATTTGGGGGCCTGCTCCCCTGGTTCATTCCTCCTTTTCCCTGAGGGTATTTGAACAAGACCTGTTTTACTCAGGGATCCGTGGATTGAGGGGTCCTGCGACGTCACTTCAGAGATGCTGTGGTTGGTTTGTTACAGGTGCAGGCTTGTTTCTGGGGAGAAATCGTGACTCCAATTCAGAGAAATGGGAGCTGCATTCAGTTGGGACACGAATACAAGAACTGCTGTCAGAACATTCTAGAACGAGGCCCGAGATCCCACTTTCTGAGATCTGCCGGAGCCAGAGCCCCAGGTAAAAGCACAGAGTGTCCTCCACTTAAACATGCTTTTATTAATTTTCAATCGTTATTTTTTGCCGACAATGGTACAGTAGTTGGAAATGACTGAAAACTTGACCGGTACTTGATGTCCTAAAACTTCCATTATTTTACTGTTAAATTTACACCTGAAACTTGATTTGTTATAATTATCCTTTCCTGTCTTCCTTGGAAGGAAACTCATCCATATTACCTTTCCAATGTACTCATTATCTCATCTACTTTTCTTTCTTTCTTTCTTCTCTTTCTTCCTTTTTTTTTTTTTTTTTAAGATTTTATGCCAGGACCACGGGGGTGGGGTGGGGGACGGCAGAGGGAGAAGGTGACTCAACATTGAGCAGGGAGCCTGGCATGGGACTCGATCTCTGGGACCCTGAGATCAAGACCTGAGACAGACGCTCAAGTGACTGAATCATCCAGGCGCCCCAGCATATCTCTTTTCACCTGAGATTGTGAATCACTGTTTGAAGAAAAAGCATGTTGGTATTTTTTTTTAAGATATTAAAATAGATGCTTACATCCACTTGTTCATGCACTACCAAATTTTTTCTTTTATTTTCCTTAGATGCTGATTTCTATTTCAGATATAATATTCCTGTATCTTCCTTAGTTTTACATTCCTCACATGTACTTTCAAAGATCCTTTCCGTCTTTTGTCAGAAAGAAGACAGACCTTTTGATGAGCATGCACCTTTGTATAATTTCAAGATTTGTTGTTTAGGTTTTTTGAAACCTTTCCCGCCCATTTGAAAATATCATCCCACCTTGACAAGTTACATGAAAAGTGTCATCTCCTTGTATCAGTATGATTTCATTTCATTTTACTGTGTTTCTTCATTTGATATTTTATATTTATGTCTAAAACATGAGAATATCTCATAAGTTCACTGAATGTGGAAAACATATGAAATTTTGAAGTTTTGCATATTTGAACTCATAAATGCAGAGAGTTGCCTGTTAAATTAAGGCTATTTGCTGAGCAAGATGCAACTGACATAATCATTTTGGGGGAAGAAATATTGTCTTCTGTTCTTTTACAAACATGCTACAGTTGTTTCATTATCATATATCTGGATATGAACAATTATTTTTTGTTTTCAATTTTTTATTTAAATTCTACTTAGTTAACATTCAGGATATGGATATGAGCAATCTTATGACAGTATCATCTTATAATTTATTAATTGAAGAAACTAAACTTATCATTTTTTTCTCCATGATAAGAAAAATCTACAGAAGTATCATTTCTTATGACACAATTCTTTGTTTTTTAAAATTCTATTTAATAATTTGTGAGAGGAAGAGAGATCATGAATGGAAGGGGCGAGGCCGAGTGTGAAGATGAGTCCCTGCTGAGATGGAGCCCGATGCCGGGCTCGATCCCAGGGCCCTGAGAAATGACCTGAGCCGAAGGCAGCTGCTTAACCCACTGAGACACCCGGGTGCCCCTTTATGACGTTATTCTTAATATGACATCTCTTATAATTGAAGATTTCCTCATTGATGGGCTACATCTGTTTTACCATCAATAACCGAGAAGAAGCATTTTCTCTGAATATTCTTTTTTAAATTATTTTAAATTATTTTTTTTATTTAATTCAATTAGCCAAAGGAATAGCCATCAGTTAAACTAAGGATTAGCCATCATTAGTTTCAGAGGTAGAGTTCAGTGATTCTTCAGTTGCATATAACACCCAGTGCTCATCCCATCATGTGCCCTCCTTAATACCCATCACCCAGTTAAACCCTGAGCCTCACCCACCTCCCCTCCAGCAACCTTCAATTTGTTTCCAATGGTTAAGAGTCTCTTAGGGTTTGTCTCCCTCCTTGTTTTCATCTTTTTATTTAAATTTTGTATTGTTATGTTAATCACCATACATTACATCATTAGTTTTACGTGTAGTGTTCCATGATTCATTGTTTGTGCATAACACCTAGTGCTCCACGCAGAATGTGCCCTCTTTAATACCCATCACCAGGCTAACCCATCCCCCCACCCCCCTCCCCTCTAGGACCCTCAGTTTGTTTTTCAGAGTCCATGGTCTCTCATGGTTTGTCTCCCCCTCCGACTTACTCCCCTTTATTCTTCCCCTCCTGCTATCTTCTTCTTTTTCTTTTTTCTTAACATATGTTGCATTGTTTATTTCAGAAGTACAGATCTGTGATTCAAAAGTCTTGCACAATTCACAGAGATCACCATAGCACATACCCTCCCCAATGCCTATCACCCAGCCACCCCATCCCTCCCACCCCCCACCACCCCAGCAACACTCAGGTTCTTTCCTGAGATTCCGAATTCCTCATATCAGTGAGGTCATATGCTATGTCTTTCTCTGATTGACTTATGTCACTCAGCATAACGCCCCCTGTTGCATCCACGTCGTTGCAAATGGCAAGATCTCATTCCTTTGGATGGCTGCATAATATTCCAGTGTGTATAATACCACCTCTTCTTTATCCATTCATCTGTCGATGGACATCTTGGCTCTTTCCACAGTTTGGCTATTGTGGACATTGCTGCTATAAGCATCGGGGTACGTGTACCCCTTCGGATCCCTACATCTGTATCTTTGTGGTAAATACCCAGTAGTGCAATTGCTGGATCGTATGGTAGCTCTATTTTCAACTGTTTGAGGAACCTCCATACTGTTTTCCAGAGGGTTTGCACCAGCTTCCATTCCCACCAACAGTGTAGGAGGGTTCCCCTTTCTCCGCAATCCCGCCAACATCTGTTGTTTCCTGACTAGATAATTTTAGCCACTCTGACTGGTGTGAGGTGGTATCTCATCGAGGGTTTGATTTGGATTTCCCTGATGCCAAGCGATGTTGAGCCCTTGCTCATGTGTCTGTTGGCCATTTGGATGTCTTCTTTGGACAAATGTCTGTTCATGATTTACACTACACATTTGATTGCCACTGCCCCTGAGGCTCCATTCTTGTTCTGCGCTGCAGGTGTTGAAGGCCTTTATTGTCCTGACAGTGGAATTCGTCTCCCATGTCAGGGACCAGCTCATGGAGGAGCTGCAGCAGCATCTGAAGTCAGTGACAGCCCCGCATAAGTACCCCAGGAAGGTGAGAGAGGGCAGAGGGATGGCATTTGGTCCCCTCCAGTGGGCCGTGGGCTCTGCTGCCCCAAATGTCATAGGGTGGCTGGGGTGGAGCTTATGTAGCCCATGGAGTGAGCATTTTTCTCTACTGAAGAATCATTCAACTTAGGGATTTGGGGGGCTACAATTCAATCAGCGGGAACCTCTATCCTGTGTCAGCAAACGAAAAGGGATCCATGGCTCACAAATCAACCTACAGAAAAAAAAATCAGATAAGTGTCTAGAAATATCCAGAAAGTATATTTGTAATCTTTCTTTCCTTTTTTAAAAGATACATTTATTTATTTTTGAGAGGGAGAGAGTGAGAGGAGAAGGATAAAGTGGGAGGGAGAGAGCGAATCTCAGGTAAGATTCTCTATGGAGCATGGACCCTAACGCAGGGCTTGATCTCATGACCCTGAGATCAACTTGAACCAAAATCAAGAGTCGGACGCTTAAGTCAGCCAGGCGCCCCTGAAGGCTATATGTCATCTTTCAAAATTTGAAAAAGAAAAGCCATCAGGGAAATTCAAATCTAAACCCCATTAAGGTACCACCTTACAGTTAGAAGGGGATAAATTAAGAAGGCAGGAAACAACAGATGTTGGAGAAGTTGAGGGGAAATGGGAACCCTCTTACACTGGTGGTGGGAATGAAATTGGTGCAGCCGCTTTGGAAAACAGTATGCAGGTTCCTCAAAAAGTTACAATTAGAGCTACCCTATGACCCAGCAATGACACTACTGGGTATTTACCCCAAAGACACAGATGTAGTGAAAAGAAGGGGCACATGCACCCCAATGTTCATAGCAGCAATGTCCACACTAGCCAAACTGTGGAAGGAGCCGAGATGCTCTTCAACAGACAAAGGGATAAAGAAGATGTGGTCCACAAACACAGTGGAATATTACTCAGCCATCAGAAAGGATGAATGCATTTGTATCGACGTGGATAGAACTGGAGGGGATTATGCTAAGTGAAACAAGTCAAGCAGAGAAAGACAGTTATCGTATGGGTTCACTTATTTGTGGAACATAAGGAATAGCATGGAGGACATTAGGAGAAGGAAGGAAAAAATGAAAGGGGGGAATGAGAGTGGAAGATGAACCACGAGAGGCAATGGCCAAAGAAAGAACACAAAACAAAAAAACAAATCAACAACTGCCACACATTTTTCAAACCATTAGTCATAGTAAGGAATACATTTTCTTTTTTTCTTTTTTCTTTTTTAGGTTTGGATTAATGTAAATTCAGTTATTCAACATATAATGTAGTATTGGTTTCAGAGGTAGAGGTCAGTGATATCAGTCTTATAGAACACACAGTGCTCCATACATCATGTGCCCTCCTTATCGCCCGGCACCCAGACACCCCATCCTCCACCCTCCTCCCCTTCAGCAGCCCTCATTCTCCTTTCTATGATTAAGGAGTCTTTATGTTTGTCTACCTCTCTGATTTCGCCTTGGTTTATTTTTCCCTCTTTTTCCCTATGATCCTCTGTTTGGTTTCTTAAATTCCGTATACTAGTGAGATCATATAATCATTGTCTTTTTCTTTTTTTTAAGATTTTATTTATTTTATTTGAGGGAGAGAATGAGAGAGAATGAGATAGAGAGCATGAGAGGGGAGAGGATCAGAGGGAGAAGCAGACTCCCGGCTGAGCAGGGAGCCCGATGCGGGACTCGATCCCGGGACTCCAGGATCGTGACCAGAGCCGAAGGCAGTCGCTTAAACAACTGAGCCACCCGGGCGCCCTATCTTTTTCTGATTAACTTATTTTGCTTAGCATTATACCCTCTAAACATCCACATTATTGCAAGTGACAGGATTTCATTTCTTTGATGGCTGTGGAATATTCCATTGTGTATATATACCACATCTTATCCATTCATATCTCCATGGGTCTCTGGGCTCTTTCCATAGTTTGGCTATTGTGGACATTGCTGCTATGAACATTGGGGTGCAGGGGCCCCTTCAGATCACTACATTTTCGACTTTTGGGTAAATACCCAGTAGTGCAATTTCTGGGTAGTAGGGTCGCTCTCTTTGCAACTTCATGGGGAACCTTGATACTGTTTTCCAGGGTGGCTGCAGCAGCTTGCATTCCCACCAACAGTGTAAGCGGTTCCCCTTTCTTCACATCCTCGCCAACATCTGTCACATCCTGACTTAGTAATTTTAGCCATTCTGACTGGTATGAGGTGGTATCTCATTGCGCTTTTCATTTGTATTTCCCTGATACCAAGTGATGCGGATCATCTTTAAATGTGTCTGTTTGGCCATTTGGATGTCTTCTTTGGAGAGATGTCTATTCATATCTTCTGCCTATTTCTTGACTGGATTATTTGTTCTTTGGGTGTTGAGTTTGAGAAGATCTTTACAGATCTTGGATACTAGCCCTTTATTTGTAATGTCATTTACCATATCTTCACCCATTCTCTCAGTTGTCTTTTAGTTTTGTCGACTCTTTCCTTTGTTGTGCAAGGGCTTCTTGTCTTGATGAAGTCCCAGTAGTTCATTTTTGCCTTTGGGGATGTATCTAGCAAGAAGTTGCTCTGGCCGAGGTCGTAGATGTCATGGCCTGTGTCCTCCTCTAGGATTTTGTTGGTTTCTTCTCTTACATTTTGGGATAGGGATTGCATTGAAGGTAGAATTTGCTCTAGGTAGCATAGATATTTTACTACTATTTGTTCTTCCAGTCTATGATCATGGAACGTTTTTCCATTTCTTTGTGTCTTTCTCAATTTCTTTCATGAGTATTCTGTAGTTTTCAGAGGACCGGTCCTTTGTTTCTTTGGTTAGTTTTATTCCTTGGTGTCTTCTGATTGTAAGTTCAGTTGTATACGGGATCAACTCCTTAATTACTCTTTCATTGTTGGCATTGTTTGTGTATAGAAATGCAATTGATTTCTGTGCATTGATTTTATAGCCTGCCACATTGCTGAATTCCTGTATGTGTCTAGCAGTTTTGGGGTGTGGTCTTTTGGGTTTTCCATATAGAGTTTCGTGTCATCTGCAGAGAGTGAAAGTTTGCTTTCTTCTTTGCTGATTCAGATGCCTTTTATTTCTTTTTGTTATCTGACTGCTGAGGCTAGGACAATGTTGAACAGCTGTGGTGATAGTGGACATCCCTGTCATGTTCCTGTCCTTAGGGGAAAAGCTGTCAGTGTTTCCCGATTGAGAATGAATGGGCTCTTCATAGATGGCTTTTATGATATTGAGGCATGTGCCATCTATCCCTACACTGTGAAGAGTTTTAATCAAGAAAGGATGCTGTACTTGTCCAGGGCTTTGTCTGCATCTATTGACAGGATCCCATGTTTCTTACCCTTTCTTTTATTAATGTTGTGTATCCCACTGATTGATTTGCACAGGTTGAACCATCCTTGCAGTCGAGGAATAAGGTCCACTTTGTCGTGGTGAATAATCCTTTTAATGGACTGTTCGATCCTTTTGGCTAGCATTTGGTGAGAATTTTTGCATCCATGTTCATCAGGTGTATTGGTCTATAATTCTCCTTTTTGGTGGGGGGTCTTTGTCTGGTTTTAGGATTGAGGTAATGCTGTCCTCATAGAAAGAGTTTGGAAGTGTTCCTTCCATTTCTGTGTTTTGACGGCACTTTAGAAGAATGGGTATTAATTCTGCTTTAAATGTTTGGTAGCATTCCCCTGGGAAGGCGTCTGGCCCTGCGCTCTTGTTTGTTGGGAGATCTTTGATTACTGACTGCTTCAGTTTCCTTGCTGGTTATGGGTCTCTTCAGGTTCTTTATGTCTTCCTAGTTCAGTTCTGGTAGTTTAGACTTCTCTAGGAATGCATCCATTTCTTCCAGATTGCCTAATTTGTTGGCATTTAGTTTCTCTTAATATGTTCTTATAATGGTTTGTGTCTTTGGTGTTCGTTTTGATCTCTCCTCTTTCATTCAGGATTTTACTTATTTAGGGCCTTTCTCTTTTCTTTTTGATAAGTCTGGGCAGGGATTTCTCCATCTTATTAATTCTTCCAAAGAACCAGCTCCTAGTTTTGTTGATCTGTTCTACTGTTCCTTTGGTTTCTATTTCCTTGATTTCTGCCCTAATCTTATGTCTGTTCTCCTGCTTGTTTCAGGCTTTAATTGAGGTTCTTTCTCCAGCTTCGTTAGGCGTAATGTTAGGTTTGTGTTTTGACACCTTCCTTGTTCATTGAGAAAGGCTTGTAGTGGTATCTCTTTCCCTGTTAGGTCTGCCTTTGCTGCATCCCAAAGGTCGTCAGGAGTTGTGTTTTCCTTTTCATTTGTTTCCATGAGTTTTTAAGTTCTTCCTTAATTTCCTGGTTGTCCCATTCATTCTTTAGCAAGACGCTCTTTAGTCTCCATGTATTTGAGTACTTTCCAAATGCCCTCTGCTGATTGAATTCCAATTTCAAAGGATTGTGGTCCAAAAATACGCAGGGACTGATCCCCTCTTTCGTTACCGACTTGTGAGCCAGTATGTGATCAATTCTTGAGAATGTTCCATGTGCACTTGCGAAGAAGGTGTATTCTGTTGCTTTAGGGTGGAATGTTTGAATATAACTGGGAAGTCCATCTGGTCCAGTGTGTCATTCAAAACCCTTGTTTCCTTGTTGATTTTCTGCTTAGATGATCTGTCCATTGCATTGAATGGGGTGTTAACATCCCCTGCTATCCTTGTATTATTACCGATGTGATTCTTTAATTTTGTTACTAACTGGCTGCCCCCAAGTTCAGGGCATACATATTTACAATTGTTAGAACTTCTTGTCGGATGGACCCTTTAATGATGATGCAGTGTCCTTCCTCATCTCTTCTTACAGTCTTTGATTTTAAATCTAAGATAGGGATTGCCACCCCAGCTTTCTTTGGATGTCCATTAGCATGACAAATGGTTTTCCACCCCCTCACTTTCAATCTGGAAGTGTCTTTGTGTCTGAAATGAGTCTCTTTCAGACGGCATATGGGTGGGTGTTGTTTTTTCGTTCAATCCGATCCTCTCGGTCTTTTGATTGGGGCATTTAGCCCATTTACATTCAGAGTAACTATTGGAAGATACAAATTTAGTGCCATTGGATTCCCTGTAATGTCACTGTTTCTGTATACTGTCTCTGTTCCTTTCTGGTCTGTGTTACTTTGGAGCTCACTCTTTGCTTCATGGATCCCTTTTAGTATTTATTGTAGGGCTGGTTTTTTAATCAGAAGTTCTTTTCGTTTCTGTTTGTCCTGGAAGCTGTTTATCTCTCCTTGTATTTTGATGGACATCCTAGCTAGCTAAAGTAATCATGGCTGCCAGTCTTAGGTGTCTCCCATTGTAGGTTAAGGACCTCTTGGCCTGAGCTGCTCTCAAGTGTTTTTCTTTGTCTCTGAGATTTGCAAGTTTCACTATTATCCGTTAGGGTGTTGACCTATTTTCATTGATTTTCAGGGCGATTTTCTGTGCCTCTTGGAATTGGATGCCTGTTTTGTCTTCCAGATTAGGGAAGTTTTCTGCTACAATTTGCTCCAACCTGCCTTCTGCCCCTGTCTCTCTCCTCTTCTTCTGGGATCCCAATTATTCTATTATTGTCTCACTTTATGGTATCAGATATCTCCCGAATTCTCCCCACATGATCCAGTAGTTCTTTATCTCTCTTTTCCTCAGCTTCTTTATTCTCCATCATTTTGTCTTCTTTATCCCTTATACTCTGTTCTGCCTCATTTATCCTGGGGCTTAGAGCCTCCATTTTTGATTGCATCTCATTAATAGCCTTTTTGATTTTGACTTGATTAGATTTTAGTTCTTTTGTTTCTCTAGGAAGGGATTCTCTAGTGTCACCTATGCTCTTTTCAAGCCCAGCTAGTTATCTCTCTAATCATTATTCTGAACTCAAGTTCCAACATCTTACTTCTGTCCATACCGATGAGGTCCCTGACAATCAGTACTGTGTCTTGTTCTCTTTTTTTGAGGTGAGTTTTTCAATGTTATTCTGTCCGGCAAATGATTGATGAATGAGAGAACAAAATACTAAAATGCCAACAATGACCCGAGAGAAATATATAGTAAACAGTGTACTGGATCCTGTGTGGATTTTGGTCTGTTTCTTAGAAAACGAGATCCCAAAGTTGTAAAGAAAAAAAAAAAACTTATACATGTACAACAATTAAGATGAAGACCATGTGAAATCTAAAATTGAACGTAACTATAAAAACGAAATTTAAGTAAAAAAAACAAGGAGAATAAAAGAATATACACACAGGTGAATAGAACAGAGTCATAAACTCTAACCTGAGTGTATTTTGTTTAGTTTGTTAGAGGAAACTACATCTCAAAATTGTAAAGAAAGAAAAGCTTATATATACAGAAATAAATTTTTCTATTATGTTCCGTTAGCCACTGTATAGTACATAATTAGTCCTTGATGCAGTGTTCAGTGGTTCATTAGTTAAGTATAACACCCAGTGCTCATCACACCATATGCCCTCCTCAATACCCATCACACTGTTACACCTCCTCCCACCGTCCTCCCGTCTCAAACCTCCGGATTGTTTCTTGGCGTCCATAGTTTCTTATGGTTCATCTCCCTCTCTGATTTTACTCCCGTTGGATTTCCTTCCTTTCCCCTATGTCGTCTGTGCTACCGCTTATGTTCCACCTATGAGAGAAACCGTATGAGAATTGTATTTCTCTGTTTGACTTACACCACGTAACATAATCCCCTCCAGTTCCATCCATGTCGATGCAAAGGGTGGGTATTCATCTTTTCTGATAGCTGAATAATAAATTAAATACATTGAAAAGATTGAATGTATCTGTAAAGATTAAAATATTCCAATTCAAGAAAACAAAACAAACCCCCCCAAAGAAACAAAGCAAAAGAAGAGGGGGCAATAAAAGAGAATATGATCAGACAATGAAGAGAACGTTAGCCATACATTAGGCTCTGGGTATATTTGGTCTGTTAGAGGAAACTGCATCCCAACACTGTAAGGAAAGAAATATGCAAATATTTCCAAAAACAAAATTAAATGCAGTGGAAGGCTAGAAGGTAACCGTACACATGAAAATTTAAAAAGATTTTAAGAAAAGAGTGGATATGGGGCACCTGGGTGGCTCAGTTGGTTAAGCGACTGCCTTCAGCTCAGGTCATGATCCCAGGGTCCTGGGATCTAGCCCTGCATCGGGCTCCCTGCTCGGCAGGAAGCCTGCTTCTCCCTCTCCCACTCCCCCTGCTTGTTTTCCCTCTCTGACTGTCGCTTTCTCTCTCTGTCAATTAAATAAATAAATAAAATCTTAAAAAAAAGAAAAGAGTTGATAAAATAAGAAACTGGTGGAAAAATGAAAGAGCAAAGAAATTAAAATAGAAAGACTCAAGAATCCTGGGGAAAAAACATGAATCCTACATGTTCCCTAGCACTGGAGTCTTGCAATTCTCAATGATTGGTATAATTGTTCTTGGATGGATGTTCTTCCTGATCTTGGGGAGGGACTTGTTGCATTGATTTTAAACTGTCTTTTCCAGCGCGGAATTGTACCGCCCTTGCCAGAGGGCCGGGCTAAGTAACCTGGTCTGGTTTGCTCTGTGTGGCTTTTGTTCCCTAAAGGCTTTCCCGGCTGCTTTAGAGGATGAGAATGAAAATGGCAGCCTCCCAAACTCCAACCCCGGAGGCAAGAGCTCAAGGCCCCACTCCTGAGTGCTCCCTCAGGTAAAAGCAGTCAGTCACTTTTGTCTCCCTGGTCTCCGTCCGCTGTGTCTGTTCACCCAGCCTGTGACTGAGCAGTTGTATCTCATGCCGGGAACTCGTTTGAGTCTCCAAACCCTGCAGACTCCTGTGGTGAACACCTTGAGCCTTTGCTCCCCAGAGGAGGCCTGGGGGGGGGGCTCCCTGGTTCTGCTGCTTGCTGGGCCCCTGCTTGGAGAGCAGTCACCTGAACATGCTGTGGTTCATGGTATATGGAATCCCTGAGCTGAGAGCCCACTCCTGGGCTCGCTGATTCCAGCCGGCTTCTCCTGCTTCCACACCTGGGAGCTCTTCCCCACTAAGGCACCCCCTGTTATGTCTGTGATCCTGGGGATTCTGAGGTCATGCGGTCCCACCTAGGATTCTGCCCTGTTTTGCCACCTGGGTACTTTTCAGGCAGGGACATCCCTCACTGGAGCTGACTTCTCAAAAGTCTGACTTGGCATTCTGCTACTATGTCACTTTCTGGTAGCCAGCTTACGGAGGTTCCCTCCCCCTGCAGTCTATCTGCCCACATATGGCCTCGCATTCACTTTTTCGCACCTCCTCCTTATAGAAAGTAGTCACTTTTGTATTTGTAGAGTTGCAGCTTCTCCTCCATTCCATTCTGGTTGAGTTCACAGGTATTCACAATGGTTTGATAGGCATCTAGCTGAATTCCTGGGAGCAGACGAAATGACGGTCTCCTAAACCTCCACAACCTTAGCCTCTCTCCAGGAACGCAATTTAAATTGCAACCCGATATCTATAGAGATACATCACAAAGAAAGGTTAACAAAATAATATTTACTCAGGCCTGTAATACATTATGATAGACTTTATTCTATTTCATTTGTGTTTGATTCTGTGCAACCTATGAATGTGTCCAACATTAGAGAAATGATTGACTTATTCATGGTATTTAGTATTATATATCTTAAAACATGATGCAGATATTTATTTGTAACCTAAACAGAGTACAGTATCTTGTTGAGAGGAAAAAGGCTGTGAATGAATGTAAATATCATGCTGTTTGTTGAAAAACAAAGTTTGAGGGGCTACACAGGCCCCAAGGTTAACGTGTCTTTATTTTGTACAATTACAGTGCTGTGCTTTCTGTGTGTTTCCCTTTGAGACATAAAGGTAGAGAGCTAATATTTATTGACCATTTACTATGTGTGCCTGGTGCGGGACTCAAAGCTTTCCATGAATTATGATTTCATTTAATCCCTCCCCAAACCTGAGATGGTATAACCATCCATATGACAGAATGGAAACAGGGGAGGCTCAGAGACTCACAGCAACTTGCCTGAGGTTGGAGTGAAGGAAAGGGCAGAGCTGAACCCAAACCCACGTGTATCTGACGACAGAGTCCATGCTTCGCACGTAAGGTTCTGCTGCCTGCTAGAGAGTAGACTGGAGGATGCATGCCACTTAGGATGGGCTAATGTTACTGTGAGTAACTAGACGCCCCTCGTCTTAGTGGCTCCTACTAGGGAAGTATCTTATTTTGCTCCTGCCACATGTTCGCATGGTCTCTCTGGGAGCAGGATAAAAGAGTACCCACCATTGGTAACAGCCAGGTGCTAGAGGAGATGGACAGAGGGGGTGCCAGACCCAGTTGTCCTAAGTGCTGTGTTCGAGATGGCACGCCTCACTCCCACTCACACCTCACTGGTCAGAGCACGTCAGAAGGCTGTATCAAACTTCCCGGTTCAGGGGACACTCTGACATGCGTTCGTGGAGCCTACTGTGGCCACCACATGGTGCCAGCCCATCTGGGGTACTGTGCAGGGGCAGAGGAGGAGTCTGGGGCATGGGTAAGAAATGACAGCAGGACTAAGTCAGGATGGGTTTGCTTTATCCTCAATCAGGTAAGATTTGTACTTCTCGGTCTATAAGGTTTGATTTTCAGACCATGCAGTCTTCTCACACCAAGATTCCAGGATATTCCCAGCCAAAGACATTTTTGATGACAATTTTATCATGCTCATATCATTCAGTTCCAATATAGCGCATTTTCTTTTGGATTTCTTTACTCCTATTTCATTTTAGAGGTACTTCAAAAATAAATTGTTTTTAAGATATATTTATTTGACAGAGAGAAACACAGTGAGAGCGGGAACACAAGCAGGGGGAGTGGGAGAGGGAAAAGCAGGCTTTCTGCAGAGCGGGGAGCCCGATGTGGGGCTCGATCCCACCACCCTGGGATCATGACCCGAGCCAAAGGCAGACGCTTAAGGACTGAACCACCCAGGTGCCCCGAGGTACTTCTCAATTTCTAAACACATGGGAATTTCTGGTTAGTTTTTATCCATGATTTCTAGCCCATTATATTACCACAAAATGCTCTGTGTGATTTCATGCCTCTGAAACATGCTGAAATTTCCCCTTGGCCAAAATAAATCGGGTGCATTTTTGTAAGTGTATCCTATATGACTAAAGTTAATGTGTCCTCCACTGTGGCATAGGGTTGTGGACAGACATATGGATATAGCTGTGGGATTCAGATGATTTGCTATCAAGGTCTACATGTTATGGATATTCCGTCTGCTTTGAGTCAGTGAGAGAGGGTTGAAACCTCCCACTCTGCTTGTGTAGTTGCTCGTTGTTGCAGTTCTGTCCTGCTTTGCTTTCTATGTTGTTCAGCCAATGGCTCTAGGACAGGAGTTCTGGAAGCAAGGAGAGCGTGCCCAGAAGAGGGGAACAGGCACTTGGGTTGGGAGGGAGCAGAAACAAGAAGGACGGCCACAGTTCCAGAGAGAGGACCTGTTATTGGGATGGCGCGGTGGTGGGGCACCAGGTGGGAAGAGGCTATTTAAATATGAGGTCACGCGGGGTGTCCATTATGATCTACCAGGGGCAAAGGCAGCTGATTGCTTGAGAGAGTATAAAGCCTCTGGGTTGCTAAGGAATGGTTCAACCAGGGGAAGGCTTGGAGATCGGTGGATCCTCCTCCAATCCCTTAACCTGCTACTGTTTCGTGCTGACCTAGTGATTTCCTGACGTAGTGATTTACTCACCTGCTGACCTACTCCCCTTCCTGAACCTGCCCTCGAGGACTTAATCTGACCCTGACACTGTCCTTGACCCCTTCTTCTCCTGACAAACGCCTTCCCCAATCCCACCCTCTATTTCTACCCTGCTCCCATCCCTCCTTAAAACCCTGTCCCCTTCCCACCCCTCCCTACCCACCCACCCCTCCCTCCACTCCACCCCCATCTCCACCTCCTCCCCGTCACGCCAGCGCCCCTTGAAAGGACCAAGACATGATGGTTCAGAGGCTGTTGTTCTGGCTGCTCTTGCTCCGGTGTCCCAGTTCCCCAAACCCAAATGTGAGTAAACGTGGCACTTCACTGGTGTCTCCTATTGAAAGAGAGAGGGCACAGGTGTGGGGGGAAGGGAAGAGGGGGAGGGAGAGAGAGAAAACGCCAAGGCAGCTGCGCAGTGAGTCCAGAGCCTGAAGAGGGGCTCATCCTCAGGACCATGGATCATGACTTGATCCAAACCAAGACATCGTTACTTAACTGACTGAGCCACCCGGTGACTCAAAGCTGCTGGTGATGTCTTCCTTCCTAATGGGTTCTTTCCCATGCTGGTTAAATAATAGCTTTTTCATGGGGTTCTTGGTGGGCACTCCAGAAGGAATGCAATTCTTCCTGAAGAGCGAGCACCACAGGGCAGGTTTCTCGGTCAGCCTGAAGGGTTTGTGGCCACAGCCGTCCACATCAAGTTCTGGGTCCTGTCTGTGCTGCTTGGTCCAAAAAGAGTAGCTTTGGCAGGATGGAAACCTGAGCATACTAGGTTTATGGTGTCAAGAAGGAAGAATTTGAGAAGATACAAAAAGGCATTGAGTACTTTGTCTTCAATAAGGCGCTTGCGTGATAGGTCTTTTAAAATGTCAGGAACTCCATAGGACCTGTGGGTATTAGACTGGCAACTGGAAGCCCAGTGAAGATCCTGCCTCAAGCCTTGCAGGTTTAGGGTCCATCTTCCATGTAGTTTGTTTTCCTATCAGCACATTGTTCATATTTATGAAGTTTGGCAGCCCTGGGAACAGTGGCATCTTACACCTTGGTGTTGGGACTCGAGTGTTAACAAGTGAAATGTCGTTTGTGCTCTGTGCTTCCTGGTTGGTTGATTTTGAACAACTTCTGAGTCAGCTCTTTCCTTCTGGCCTTGGAGGCTGTCCCCGGGGACTCTGTGTCCCACCAGGTCCGTGGGATCCCCGAGAAGCCCAGCGGACACTAAGTGACCGCATCTTGCTGGGACTTTTGTCACAGGAGAATCTGATGGAGTGATGTGATCAGGAAGTGAATGAGTTGTTATCCTTTCTTTAGCCCAGTATGTACAGAGTATTGATTTCCCCAAAGTTAAAAGCTCCTGATGTCCTTAGGAATGTCCAAAGATAAAAGAAATACCTGGTTCCTAGTGTGACTATTTCACTCCTTAAAAAGTAAAACCCTTACCCCCAGGAGAGAGAGACAGACAGGCAACACCCTAGAAATAAGCAGACTTCTTTAGATCAGCCTACACCAGATTCTTAGAGAGGGATCTGTAAAGTGGGAGTAGTCAGGAAGGACCCTTGTGTTGAGGCCGACTCATCCCACATGAATACCTCCAGTCAAAATAGACTCAATTCTGTTTCTTTTGAGTCTTCAAAGGAGGGAATTTCTTGGTAGTCTTTATTGGAAATATTCCCGTCTTCCTAGGCTGCATCTCATAGATCAGTTCAGCTTTCTCACCCTCCCTCATCTCTGAGCTCTTGCATAAACTAACTGGTCTTGCATTTCCCTCCTCCCCCTGCTCATGGCCATTGTCTGTGAGAACCTAGTGTTATTGGCCCCATTGGATGTCATCTAGTTAAGAGTCAGCTACTGGTCAGCATCCACACAGCTGCCAGATGTACCAAGTGCCCACGATTGGGGGCATTTTTCATTTGTGACAAGATGGCTTCTTTCTTTTGGGCATTTGATTCCCATGATCAACCATTGTGCAGATAGGTAATGTCCTCTTTCAGACAGCGGCTGATCAAGGACCGTGCATGTTTACCACCAGCACACGTGTTTTTGACCTCAGCTGTGAGGGCTGAAGTTGAAAATGTTATCGATTTCAGGGTTATTTTCTAGAGAGTTGTGTTTGCACAACATTCACGATTCGTGTGAATTAGTATGAATTGCATTGTGAGCGTCTTGTCTGCTAAAATACTTGGAACTCCAGTTTTTGTAAAATGAGATGCGTTCTTTGTTTTGGTGTCCATATGCAGGGATTTTGTATTCTTTTAGAAATGAAATTTCATGGTCACCTGGGTGGCTCAGTCAGTTGAGCTTCTGCCTTAGCCGTGGGTCATGATCCCAGAGTCCTGGGATTGAGCCCTGCTTGGGCTCCGTGTTCAGCCGGCAGTCTTCTCTGTCTCCCTCTACCCCTTCCCCTGCACCGTGTTTCACATAAATAAATAAAATCTTTTAAGAAATTAAATTTTAGAGTTGCTATTGACTGATTTAGTTACAATACTAAGAAATAGGAGCATGAATGCCTTTCACTGGCTGTTTGGACATAGGTGTTCAAGGAACTGAAAATGTCACAGGTATCATCCAAATAAACAAGATCACCAGATTGTGAAAATCTTTATGGACTCCTGATATCTGACAGTTTGGGCTGTGATTCTGAAGCAAAGTGGGCATTGAACGAAAACATCAATGTTTTCAGAAACTAAACAATAATTCTATTTGATTTTTGTTGGAATTATAATCCCATATTATTCTAATAGAAGGCTCCTGTCTCTCTCTCACTCATGTCTTTATCTATAAACATCTCCGTCCATAGAACATTCTCATTTATATGTCTAGGACATTTTTTATTCTTCCTTTCTCTCATCCTTCCATAAACTTGGGGCATGTTTTTGGAAACGTTCCAGAGTAGTTTATCCAGGTCCTTCATGGATGTACAATAGAAGTCAGTGACTTCTTACCTACTGTACATTTACATTTACTTACTTGTCTATTTTATGTTGGCTTATAAATTCTTCAGTTCTGTTAGCTATAGAAGATGTATTTGCCACGTGTTTGTAGTCAAAATAAAACCTCTTAATATGTGCCTATTAGATTTTTCCTACAGCTTCGGTGTGATATATTGTATATATGATCACAACATCTTTTTCAAGAATACAGTTTGTTGGGGGGCGCCTGGGTGGCTCAGTTGGTTAAGCGACTGCCTTAGGCTCAGGTCATGATCCCGGAGTCCTGGGATCGAGTCGCACATCGGGCTCCCAGATCGGCAGGGAGCCTGCTTCTCCCTCTGACCCTCTCCCTTCTCATGCTGTTTTTCTCTCTCTCTCTCAAATAAATAAAAAAAAAATCTTAAAAAAAAGAATACAGTTTGTTGGTATGTGACATAGGTAAACACAGTGAAACCATCAGCACGGTAAGGTAGTAAACACACTCATCACTCCAGAAAGTTTACCCTTGCTCCTTTGTAATCCCTCTGTGCCCCTTCTCCTTCATGGGGAGGCAGTTAAGAGATGTGCTTACCTGGGGGAGGCTGGTTGAGGGTTTGTAAATTTGATTGTTTGGGACAGAGACATTTTAAATCTTTGAGATTCCTCATCGTCTCACGTGTTATTTCAGCTTGTCCGTGTTGTGCCTGACTATTTCCCTCTTGGCCCTGATGGGGTTGGAGTTCTATGGAAACTTCCCGTTATCACTGCCTCCTTGGGAATTTGTCTGTTTCTCCTTAATATCTGGAGAACCATCCTCGCTGTGAGTATACTAAAGTAGCTTGTATATACTGTTCTTCATAAATGAGCAGAAAATTGTATAGTCACTGGACCTTTCCTATCCATTCATTAATATAAATTTCCCTCTAATACATCAATTTTTATGATCACCTAGATTCAAATACATTTAAATTTGTGTTGCAGTGCCTTTTGTGATCCATGTGTTCTTTTTTTTTAAAGTTCAAACATAATTGGCAAACAGTGTAATATGAGTTTCAGGTGTACAACATGATTCAGAAACTCTATACATTTCTCAGTGCTCATCACAGCAAGTGTACTCTTAATCCCCTTCAACTCTTTCATCCATCCATCCACCCACAACCCATGTGTTCTTTAGAAGTGTGTTGTGTACTCTCCATTTTTTGGTCATTCTCCAGCTATCTTTCAGTACTTGATGTTTAGTTTTGTCATTTGTGGTCTGAGAACATACTTCCTGTTGATTTCTTAAAGATTAACTGATTGATTGATTTGAGAGAGAGAGAGAGAGTGAGTGATGGGGTCAGAGGGAGAGAGAGAATCCCAAGCCGACTCCATGCTGCGTTTGTAGCCTGATGCAGGGGTCAATCCCATAACGCTGAGATCAGGCCTTGAGCCCAAACAAAAGCAGTCAGACAATCCACCGACGGTGCTACCCAGATGCCACCCGTGTGCCCCAAGGAATGCATTATTATTACTCACTCAAAATATTTTGTTGAAGGAGAACATCAAAAAGGTTGAGGCATTTTATGAAAAGTTAAATGACACCCTTTGCTGGGCACTGGCTCACTTGCAAGCTGAGAGAGAGGAGAAGGTCAAGGATCAGGGCGTGGTAGGAGTTGGTTGTTGAGTTTTACCTTTATGTGGCTCCGGGAGCCTTTGGGTTCATTGGGTGAGGTGAGTGCAGCATCCTCGCCTGCTGTTTAACACAGTAGAGAGTGGGGATCTGGGCACTGAAACTTCTACAGAGCAGTGAGCTGGGATTTCACTTAGAACCACCATGATGAGGTTTGCTCTTTCAAGGACTAGGAAGTATGGTTGACTTCACGGTGAGGTAATGAACCCCTCATTCAGCCGTGCCCTCCAAGATCTGTAGAAAATCCCCACAAGATACTTGGGCGATGAAGGGCCATGGCTGGCCCAATTGTACAGTGCCTTCCTCTTAATGCCAAACAGCATTTTCAATGTGAGGAGGGGAAGATGTGTATATATGTATGTATGTGGATATATACTTGAATGGAAGCCACTAAGAAAGGCATTTGTGAGTTCTTTGACTTGAACTATTTTCCACTTTGCTTACTTTCTCCTTATTCTCTTATGCCTTAAGGGCTTTCTTTGTTGCACTGCATGACCCTGTCCTGTTAGGCACCCTCACATTGTTCTGTGATCATGATGTCTTGAATGTGTTTACTCATATCTGTCTTAAAGGGCCAAGATGAATTGGAGGATGGAGAGCAGAGAGCCCTGAGGGCCAAAAAACGAGCACTGCATGGTATGTTATTTTGGGGGAAGAAATCCCCATGCGGTGGCAATGAGTTGGCATTGGGAAGGGAAAGAATGCCTTCCTGCCTTCAAGGTCTTGCCCTCTCCTTTCCCCGTCAAACCCAAGTTCTCTGGTCATGTGCACATACATACACATTCCTTTCCAGAATCTGAGGAGCTATGGGAAGACCACTACAATGCCCTCAGTTCTTTGAAAACAGCTCAAGAAGCCGAATTGAACATGCTGAGGAGGAAAGTGGATATTGTGGTGGATTTCTCTAATCAAAGACAAGTGGCTGCAGAAGGGTAAGCTCTTCCTGTGTGAATTGTCACAAATACTGTTGTATGAAGTTATGTGACGGCCTGTCTAGATACCTGTATTTCTTTTACAATTAGATTTCGAGTATTTTCGCCAAATGCATTCTGTAGAATTGTGCCTGCCTGTCCTGCCTTTATGTGTGGAACCTGCATTTCCCTTTCTGTGCTAACTGCTTGTCGCGCTTGTTGTGTGACTCCTTGGAGTAGAAGAGGGAAGGTACCATCATTACAAACTTTGATACCTGGATCCCCTCTGGGTCTGTCTGCATTGTCCTTTGGTTTCAGTGTCATCTCATGTTCTTATCAGCCCTATATTCAGTCACTTTTGGTTCAGTACGAGACTTGGGTCAATGATGTGGGTAGAAAAATGGAATTGTCTTGCTGCAGTAACACTGGGAGTTTCTTTTTGGAAAGACGGTTGGGGCTCCAGCAGTCCCGGATCCCTTCATCCCGTGTACAACTGACATCCCTCACTGTAGCCCAGTCCCTAAGAAGGCCAGGGTATTTCCCATCCACCTGATTTTTTTAGGTGTAACTCTCTTGGGTCCCAGCCAAAGCCCGCGGTTTCACTAGGGCTCACCTTTGCTGGCTGACCCTGAAGATCATTCGTTTCCTTCTAAGCCCATGCCCATAAAGTTGTTCAGCTTCTTTATAGTACACTTGCCTCTTCCAGAATGTATTTATGTGTCCTGGGGAGATTGGCTCCCACTGCTAGGCTGCGTTTCTCCTAAGCTTCCTTCTTCTCCATGTGGTTCTCATGTTTCTTCATGTGCTCTTTAGAAATTGGGTGCATTCACTCATATGAGTTGGCTCTTTTGTCCAGTGTTTCCTTTATTTTCTCAGGAGGAGATCAGGACCTTAGAGTCCCTCATTCACGTGGAAAAGCAAAACTGTTCCTGGTCTTCCCTAGAGACTGAGCTTTGTGTTATTCCATCCCACATCGGGGGTGGGGGCTGCTCTGTGTCATTGGCATCTTAGTTCTGTTCATTGGTAAGTTCTTTGGGGCATAGGTACAGTGTCCTGACTATCTGTCGGGCTTCTACACCTTCCACGTGAGCCACTCCATCACAGCCGCTCCAGAAGGCATTTGCTGAAGAATTGCCTGAGAGACCAGAAGCAAATGCATGTGTCTTTCTCTGTCTAGAGCTTTTGACTCAGTTTCTAAGAGTCTTTTTGCATGTGTTCTTGAGTAAATCCGGTGTCCTGTTGAAAGTGGTTAAACCAACACCATGAACAAAAGAGTCTGAGGGCAGCACAGCAAAGCAGCCTTTCTAAGCATCCTCCTTTGCTGCTTTCACTAACAGTGAACTCAGTCTTGTTAAAGTCGGTTGACTCCATGCAGTTGATAGTTTTCCATCTGAAATCTGTTGCGTGGAAATAACACCCTGACTATGTGACCGTTCGCAGAGTTTTATACTTCAGGACATATTCCCGGCACTATGATTGGCCTTTTCCTCCTCCAGGATCTTCGAAGGAGGCGGCGGGGTTGTATTTCTAGATCCTAGAAATGTCTGGGATTGAGTCGCCATGCCAGTGAAGCCATATTCTGGAAGCCTTCTTTTCAGGTTGATTGTCTGTGTCAGGCACAGCCTTGGTCTGAGGATCAGGGTTGCCCATGGAGGTGTAAGACTAAGGATCGTCCCTTGCTTCATCCTAATGGGTATAGTTGGTCAAGCATGGTTTTTCGCTTTGATCTGAAAGGAGCCCTCACCGTCTCAGACAAAAGACCAACTCTGAGATGGCACAAAGTGCAATGTTATTTGGGGGCTTCATGATGAATGAATTGAAGGAGAGGAGTATAAAGACAACTCTGATTGCCGGAGCCTTGGCAGCTTCCAGAGTTTGATTTTTCTTTAACACTAAATGGGGCCTTCAGGTTGTTTCCCTCATTGTGTTGTCAGTCTGTGCATTTATGGGGGTCATTTGAATCTAGGCCATCAGGTGTGTTGGGAGGACAAACAGCAGCAATTCAGGACCTTGGCTACTGGACTGTGTATATACCTTTCCCATCTTAGGAAGCTGGAAAGTACACACTGTGAACTGAAGGCACAGAAGAGTCAACTGGCAGCTGCTGAGGAAAGTCTGAAACTGGTTACCGAAGAGATAGACAAGTATAAGTGAGTTCAGACACTAAATATTAGCGGCTCCTGAAATCCCTGTTCACTTCCTATTTTTAATCTTTGTACATGGTTTTGACTCAATTAACAAGTAATATAAACAAAAATTCAGAGGCCATATCCAGAGAGAATTAACAGACACAAAAAGACAAGTTTTAGAAAGAACAAAACGATTATGTTACTAAACATGTCCGGATCCCCAGCGCTGGCCTGACTCTGTGGAATCTTCCGCCATGCCATTCCACCCCCCAGGGGTGGTTTCAGTGGTCCTAATCTTGAGGAAAGCAGTTTGTCGTAGGATGAATCCTGCCCATGAACGCGGTAGTGCCATCTGATGGCGCGGTCTTTGCAACCCTGGGAACCATGGCGAGCATAGAAGTTAATGGACAATAGAGCTTCATGGGAAAAGCTCCTTGTCATGTGATAAATCAGGGAAAGATTGATATCAGGGAGGGAAATTATGTCAACTCTGAACCCTGCAGGTGTGGAGAAACGAGTAAGGAGAGGATGTAACGATAGCTTTGTTCCTACTGTACATTTATTATCATGGGAAAGTGTTTCCTGTGTCAGGAAAAATCGTATGAGGGGACAGATCCGAGGAGGATGGCCACATGGGCAGGTGATTTAAAATCACACCCAAGGGGCGCCTGGTGGCTGTCGTTAAGCGTCTGCCTTCGGCTCAGGTCATGGTCCCAGGGTCCTGGGATCAAGCCCCGCATCGGGCTCCTGCTCTGCGGGAAGCCTGCTTCTCCCTCTCCCACTCCCTCTGCTTGCGTTCCTTCTCTCACTGTGTCTCTCTTTGTCAAATAAATAAATAAAATCTTTAAAAAAACCTAAAATCACAGCCAATATTGGGCTTTATCTGACAAAAGCAATTATATCTCACAGACGAGAAATTGGAGAAATGCAAGATCGGCTACAGAAGGCAGAGCTCAACTTCAAACTCAAGGTAACCTAGGTTCTGCCCCTACATACTGGCCCCTCCGTGCCTCCTGCAGGGGATGGAAGTGGCCCTTAGATCCCTGAACATGGGCTCTTGGTGAATTGATTTTTCAGGTCGCAGCTCATGAGAGAAGTGCTCTAGATAATTGGGTAAGTGTTTTCTTTTTCCTCCTCTTCGTTTGGGGCACAGTCCGGCACAACTGAGGGTGGATGTGTTTTCCTCCCCCAGGTTAAGGCTCGGTGTTGGGAGAGGAAGATAGTGCAGCAGAGCAGGGAGAACACCTACATGAAACACAGGTGTGCGAGTTTGACGTGCCTTTTTATGGGTGTCCTGAGGGGTCAAGGCTAAGCTGTTTAGTGTCTGGTAGAAGACATGGTGTTGTAATTCTTATAGACGTCCATTCTTTTTCTGTATTCAAGCCTGCACATGATGAGGAGAGACACGCCTCCTGAGGGATCCATGAGGCAGGAACCGATGCCGGGAAGATCCGAGATATGGAACCGTGTGCAGAGAGGTAGGGAGCAAGCTGTGAATTGCAGCAGCCTGATTTCTGCTGGGAAAGCACTTGATGTCCTCCCTCTTCTTGTGGGTGATCGTTGTGTGTCCTAGAGGGAATCACAGGCACTACCTAAGTACAGCAGGTTGTCTGAAAGCGTGATGGGAGGGTGCTTTCCTCAGGTGCCTACTGGAGCTCACACCCCTCCCCTGAATGCAGACCCCCACCCCCACCCCCTCCACCATCCCCCTACTGAAGAGCTGAGCCTGGAGGAGTTGTGAGCCTGAGCTCCCTTCACACCTTGACGCAATGGTGAAGCAATTTGAAAAAAAAAATAAGATAGTTTGAGAAAAATGACATTTACCCCTTATGGAGATTCTTTTTTTTTGTTTGTTTTATTTGTAATCTACAGTACTATATTCATCAATGAAATTCGTGCATTTTACTCCTCTAATGTTATCGGAATAATGCCACAGCTTTACTTCTCAATCCGCCTGTTTTTTTCTTTGCTCCTGACTGTACGATTAGTCTACTCCAATTCTTCTCTTCAATATTTACGTAATGGCCAGTCACACAGGCTAGGCCTCATCTAGAGACCGAAAGATTGCACCATTAACTGGCGGCCTGAGGAAAGAATGCATGGCGTTCGTGTTGCGGGTGTGTGGATATCACCCACTCAAGGCTATTCTCACTTAGATTTTTAATCTATGAAGAAAAAGTGATTTTTTTCGATTTGTATTCAGCACCCCAATTTCAGTATTAATTTCCAGCCAGTTGTACCCCAATCTGTCCACTGTTGATTGATTACTTATGGAAACACTGGAACCAGGGTCCTGGAGTGTCTCCCGCAAGAGTCAGGTGACTGGTATCTCTCTTAGCAAAGAAGTCGCTTGAGTCATGTGGAGAAACCCTCTCTTCAGATCAGGGACCCGAGTGTGGGAAAGAGTGTGAGATGGAGGAAGAAGGCACGGAGGGTATGCAAACCACAATAAACCTCCATCCTTTGTCCCATCCAGAATCTAGACCGGTTCCCAGGATGAACAGCAGCACCAGCCCGAAAAAGGACCCGGAGATGGCTACGGTAAATGCTACGGGCGTTTTAGGTTGTGCCTGTTTCTGGAAGTTACTCCTGTAGGGACAGCACCCTGTCTTGGCCTTGCGGCTGTTGGGTGTGTTCTGTGATGTATCTGAGAAATCCTTCCCCTTTCAGAATGCAAGCTGTTTACCCAGGAGCCTCCAGGCTTCCTCATTAGAGATCCTCAGGTTACGTGCTTCCTCCCGAAGTTGTAGATGCTTAGAGGCAAATGATGGCAGGATGCTCACCCCAAATGTGTGTGTGTGTGTGTGTGTGTGTGTATGTGTAAACCCCTGGAGGAGGGCAACACCTCACTCCACACTGAAGTCGGCCAGTCCCGCTGACTCCTTTCAGTTTCCTTTCCCGCGGGAGCAGTAGTGGTGTTGGTTTTTGGGTCAGGAGACTGACCTGGGAGAATGTCTGCGGTAATCCTCACAGCTGGCAGCGGGAAAAGCCATGCCCTGCCTCACACTCTGTACCATGTGCTTTGGGCAGCTGTGAGTGTTTTTGGAGAAGGTGAGCTGCGACCTCTTGTGCGTTCCTTTTGTGTGGGTAAAGACATGACCCAGAATCCCTCCAGTTGCACCCTGGGTGAGATGAAGGTGAATTCTGCCAGGTGCCAGGTGCCAGGTGTGTGGTGGAAAACGCCCCCGGAGCACAGCTGTCAAGAGGGAATCCCAGTGACTCCTTGCAGGGCTCCCACCTCACACATGTTTCAGCTGTACTCCTGTGAGCGGGTTCTGATGCGGTTTGGTGGCTGTGCCAACTGATAGCGTCTCTCCTGATCCATCCTGGGAGGGTCACACCTGCTATGCAGACACATTGGTTTGCATCCGGGGATGCAGAATCGGCCGTTCAGTGGTTCTTGGCCCCAAGGATGATGCATTTGCTCTGTGCCTGAGTTAAGGAGCATCAGAATATCAGTGACGCAGATCCACAGAGCTGCGTCTCACTAATTCATAGGGATCGTGCACCTTTCAGCCCTTTTCCAGGTCCGCTGCTGAACTGCAGAAATTCCTGTCTCCTGAGCAGTGTCCGTGGCCATGGACACACTTGGGATAGTAGAAGTCTCCTTTGTCATGAGGGAATCGGAGCGGGATCAGGCGGCGGCTGGTGGGCAGCAGTTGGACCCATGATGTGCTGATCTTCCATCTTGGACACTGGGCTTCCCATTGCCCCTCATTCTGTCTGTGCTCAGTATACAGAAGGAGATTCTTTAGTTGTCACGGCGGGTAAAGTGTGGTCCTGGACGTTGATGCCAGCCCATCTCTAATAGACCCTTTTATTTGTTTGGTATTAACTCTGCCAAGGCTTTGGGGCAGATTCCGTGCCTCTGTAGAGTTGCAGACATATATTAACATGTGGTGACAGTAGGTTATCCGCATAGCATCTGTTCACCCCAGGGCATAGGTGGGACGCAGGAGATAGGTAACCTCTGGCACAGATGTTCCTGTCCTGGAATGTGGTAGTGGGGAATGTTTCAGGTGCTGAGACCTGTTTCTTTGGGTTTCAGCTTTTGTTGGTGGTGTTACTTTTGTGTCTCATCTCAGCCTATAGTTGATTTTGTGTGTGTATGTCTGTATGGATGCACAGGGGCTTTGTCATTTCCTAGGACCACCCTGCGGGTCTTGCTCCGGGGATCCTACCTCATCACCATTCCTGTACTATGGGCCACGTTCACAGCCTGCACCCTGCTGGCCTCATGAGCCTCACTGACCACCTCCACCTCCTGCATTTGGTAAAGTGATCTGAACAGAAGGTCTTGACTTGCAAAGCATCTCCATCTTTCTCCACGAGGAAACTTTGGAGAAGATGTAGAATTGGTGCCCTAGGCATTTGTATTGCAGGGGTTTCCCTGGCTAAAGACATTCCAAGATTCATCAGTTTCTACACTATTATTACATTGTGGGGGTTTGTCATTTTTCCGTTTTGATCTGGGTAACAGGTGTCTCTTGTAGAGAGAGAAAGACATTTTACAGAATGTCATACATAACCTTTTTCAGCCAGGCTATTTCCAGGGACCACATTTTGGGCTGTTGAGGGATGAAGCATACTGCTCGGTTCATTTTTTTTTAAACCTTTTGTTTATTTCTTTGACAGAGAAATAGGGAGAGAGCACACGTAGGCAGAGCAGCAGGCAGAGGGAGAGGGAGAAGCAGGCTCTCTGAGGAGCAGGGTGCCTGACGCAGGGCTCAATCCCAGGATCCCGGAATCATGACCTGAGTCAAAGGCAGACACTTAACGGACTGAGCCAAACAGTGCCCCAGCCCAGTTCATTTTTAGCTGGTTGAGCCTGGACTGTTTTTTCCTTAGCTATGAAAACACCCAAAGCAATATGGAGGGCTGTGGTCCCTTCTTTGAGGGGGAAGGACAGGGCTTCCCCTTGTATGCAGGCACCAGCAGAAACATGTGGTAAATGCTCTATGTCTGAGAAGGGACGCGAGAGTGGGAGAGAACGGAATGTGAACGCAGCAGGTTTGGAGCATTGGTTTGAATTCTGCACAGTCAATGCCGGTCTGCATCCACCTCCATCGGTTCTAGGCCTTGGTCTGACGCTGAAGCTGCTGGGGCTCCCATGAGGAACAGGGACACTGAGCCTCACAGAGGTCCAGGGCTGGGCAAGGTACCTCGTTTGCCCTTTTCCGGGTGTTCTGCAAACTTCCCTACTGAACTGCACCCAGTCCTGGCCTTGTGTCGGTTGGGTGGGACCTGCAGTTGGTCTGTGGTGTCGTTTACCTTTCAAAATGCAAGCAGTTCACTCAGGGGCTGACAGGCTTCTCCATTACAGATCATCACCTTCACTGGCACCCTCCAAAGCCACAGGTGCTTAGAGGTGCAGGATGGCAGGGTGCTCATTGTGGGTGCGTGTGTGTGTGTCTGTTTCCATCCGCCCCTGCCCGCCCACAATGCCAATGGAGGGAGTTAACTCGAGGAAGATGACACCTCACTCCAAGGTGAAGTCTCTGGCCGGCCTGACTCCGGGTCAGTAGGTTACGATCAGGTGTGATTGGGGTAGTGTTCATGTTAGGGTTAGATGATTAACCTGTGACAAGGTCTCTGGTAATCCTCACAACTGGAAACTAGGGGAAACGCTTCTCCATTTTATAATGTCTTTTTGGCAGGTTGGAATGTTCTTAGATTGGGGAAGTTTCATAAGTCATCCATGTTTTACTTCTGCTGGTCAAAATGCTGTGCAGAATCCCTCTACTTTTTACCCTTTCTACAACTGTTTTTGAATTTTCAAAGCTGTTGGGTGGACTGCCACACACGTTCTGAAGGGGGGATGTCAGTGATTAGCTGCGTGACCAGTGCCTCACAAGCCCTTCCGTTGGGCTTCTAGGAGCAGTCATTTTGGTCCTCTGTCACTGTGAGAGCTGGTTTCTTCTGTCATCACACGCTCTGGAGTTGTCCATCAGAAGGCATATACACTTTTGTGAATTCTCTTATTTAGCCTTCCCATCTTAATTTGCCATTGGACAAAATTGATCTGGAACTCAGTGTGCGGAAATTTCCGAAGAGTTTGTTTTAAGATAAACACAGTTGCTGCACGTAAATAAGGTCTATTCGTATCATGTTCCTCTCAGAAAACCCTTTTCCAGGCCCCCTGTCAGACCACAGGCCCCTCATTCCTCCAGGGTCTTTGTGGCCTTGGACAGAAACTGCAGAGAGTAGATCGCTTTGTCCGGAAGTGAGGCAGGTGGGGACAGTCAGGGGCTTGGCAGGCAAAGGATTCAGCTGGAGTGGCTCGGATTCCTTCTGTAGAAAGGGCATTCAGTTTCATCACATTCTGTAACTTTTTTTAAATTAATTTTTGTATTGTTATGTTAATCACCATATATTATATCATTAGATTTTGGTGCAGTGTTCCATGATTCATTGTTTGTTCATAACACCCAGTGCTCCATGCAGAACGTGCCCTCCTCAATACCCATCACCAGGCTAACCCATCCCCCTACCCCCTCCCCTCTAGAACCCTCAGTTTGTTTTTCAGAGTCCATCATCTCTCATGGTTCGTCTCCCCCTCTGACATACTCCCCTTTTCCTCCTCTTCTATTATCTTCTTCTTTTTCTTTTTTCTTCTGAAACAAATAACGCAACATTCTGTATTTCTTAACAAACCCAAATCTACGGTGATTGAAGAGGAATGATCAAGTGTTGCCCAGGATGTCGATGCCTCCGTGTCTGGAGTATGCTGCTTTACTCATATCCAATGACCCCTTTTCACCCCTTAAGACACTACTTCTTGGTAGTGAACATTGGCAGACAGGAGTAGTGATGTTTGGTGACAGTAGGTTATTCCTGTAACATCTATTCCTCTGCTCCCTGCCTTATTATAGTTGGTACCAACTGAGAGGGATAAAGTTTTCTAGCACGATGTGGCTCTTCTGGAACGTGGTATTGGAGAAGGAGCCAGATGCTGAGAGCTTGCTCTTTGGGTTTCATCTCTTGGTGTTGCAACTTTTGGCTGTCTTAGCCGAATATTTTGTCCTCTGTTCTGCAGGTCGGTACGGATGTGAGAGGGTTTCCTCGTGCTCCAAGGCCCCCCCATATGTACTACCACATGGGGCGGTGTTTACCAGGCTTCACTGGCTATGGGCTACCTCAGCCTCCTCCACATGGGCGGAGTGGGGGGCCTCACCCACAGCTCATTCCTCCAACACGTGGTAAGATGATCTGAATTAGCTGACATGAGTCACAAAGTATATTCCTAGTTTAAGTACTTCTGTCAGGGGAGAAGATGTAGAGGAGGTACCACAAGGCTTTGGGAGGCAAGGATAGACCTGAGTGAGGACATACTAACATTCCTCAGCTTTCTGTGGACGTCCATTTCATGGACTGTCTTGTTTCATCCTACAGAACTGGGCACCAGGTGTCTGCCATGGAGACGAAAAGTGACATTTTGCAAAAGACAAACATGAAAGCATTGCCCAGGTGCATAGCACAGACACAATGGTTTGGGCTCTGGGATGGATGGAGTGCAACCTTCCCTTCACTCTTTTTGTAGAGGCCTCAGTTGTCCAGTGTTATTGAATAGTTATGAAACCATCTGTCCCTGGGTGGAGTGGTCAAATCCTCAGGGGTGAGGGATTGGTCTTCTCCTTTGTCCACAGGAGTAAGAGGAGACGTGTGAGAAACTCTCTGCATCTGGATGAGACGTGGGAGTGGGAGAGAGTGGAATAGGGTGGGGCAGGTGTAGACCGTTGGCTTACATCCTGCATGGTCAAGGCCAGTCTGAATCCACCTCCATCCCTTCTAGGGCTTCAGTCATATTCAGAAACCTGTGGCACTCAAGGGGACAACAGCGGCACCCCGCCCAGAAAGGTCCCGCAGAAGGACCAGTAAATACTGTGGCTGTTTTTAGTTGTAATCATTTCTGGAATCCTCTTCCTGTCTGGGCAGCACCCTGTCCTGAACTTGTATCTGTTGGGTTTGTCCTAGGATCTGTGTGTGGTGTCATTTACATTTCAAAATGCTAAGTCTTCATTCAGGGCCTACAGGCTTCTCTGTTTCCAGATCATCACCTTAGGGTTGTGTCGGTGGAAGAAACACAGAGTTTTGCCGAAGCCTTGACATTACAAGGGGAATCCTGGCTAGGCACGTTTTAACATCCTGAAGTTTCTCAGGACATACATGTGTTGTGGTACCTATTTCCATGCACTGAGCAGTGGGGGAGGTGCCGTTGTTGCAAAGGAAGTGTCTTTCTTACCCAATGGAGACATATATTTCTTACCATCGTGCACGTCCTGTGTCCACATTTGTTGTCTGAGAGGGATGATACACACCTCTCACTTTGTTTGCAGCGTGTTGAGTTTGAGCTGTCATTTCATTCGTTATATAAACACCCGAAGCAAGGCTACTGTCCCTTGATTAATCGTTAGGGTAGGGGTCTGTTCCTTGTCCTCGCCAGTCAGTGGATACTTGTGGGAAACCCTCTTGTCCGGAAAGGGTGATGAGAATGACAAACAGTGGCAGATGCTCTAGACAGGTGTAGACGGTGTGTTGGAATGTTGCTGAGTCACTTCCAATGGGATGGTCTTCTGTCTTTTCTCTGACGCGGGTCAGATACAGACGCTGGGGCATCCTCCATAAGGAATAGCAGTCCTGCATGCAGGCCTCTTATGTTATGGGAGAGTGAACATGATAACATTCTTCAGGTTGCTCAGGAGATACATTTGATGCTCTTTGTCTTTTACTCATACTGAGGTGGTTGGCAGGTCCCGTTGTGGTGAAGGAGAGCCACTCTTCTCTGAAAGCTGGGCACAGCGGGTATGTGCACGCACACTCTACAGAGACAATATTCCATGCTCCGGGAAGGATGACGCCTACTCTTTTTTTTCTTAATTTTTTATTGTTATGTTAATCACCATACATGACATCAGTAGTTTTGGATATAATGTTCCATTGTTCATTGTTTGTGCATAATACCCAGTGCTCCACGCAGGACGTGCCCTGCTTAATACCCATCACCAGGCTAACGCATCCCTCCACCACCCTCCCCTCTAGAACCCTCAGTTTGTTTCTCAGAGTCCGTCGGGGATGACTCCTACTCTGCAGGTTATAAATTTAACGTGTCTGAGAACAGGGAGGGACACATTCGTTAAACAACATAGATGTTGTGTTCCGTAAAAGGGAAGCACCAGCGATGGATCTGAAGGACAAGAGAGGGAGCCATGAGTCACTAGAAACAGGAGGTTGTGGATGAGAAGGATGGAGGTGCTCAGGGGAGTGGATGGGACTCTCTCGGGTAGAGCGTGGGCTGTTCCTGGCAGGCTAGGAGCCTGAGCAGTGAGTGTGAGGACACCGTGAGATCCACACCGAGTTGCTTCCTGTGTCCGTCACACAGTGTGGATAATGCAGTTATTTGTACTAGAACGTCATTGTTGCCGTAAAGCTGTTCCTTCATACTCTATAAAGATTGTTGTTTCCGCTGGATTTCTGAAGGTTCTGAACTGGGTGACAGAATGTGGTGGAGATTTGGGAAATTTAACTTGGTTCCTTTGGGGATTCTTGTCTGCCTGAGTTTGTGGGCCCCAGTGAGAAAAAGTGAAGACGGGACCGAGATCAGCAGAGTGGCTGCCTTGGCCTTCAGCCTGAGCCAGAATCTTCGTGGGGAATTCAGGATTGACCAGGATCCACCCTAGCTGGATTCCTGTCACTACGCCTCTGCCTCTGAATCACCACTCTGGCTGCACTTTTCATCTCCCTGAACGTCGTCACAGCATCCTGCGGATTTACCCGTGTGCCTGATTTCTCAGCCCAGATGCCAGCTTCCAGTGGGGTCTACTTAGAGCCTCAGCTTTGTTATCTGTGAAAGGGGAGTATATTGGTTTCTGAGGTGATTAGAAGAATAGGAGTTGAAGTACATGAAGAATCTGCAGGGGCCCCTGGATGGCTCAGTGGGTTAAGGATCAGACTCTTGATTTCTGCTCAGGTCATGATCTCAAGGTTCTGAGATCGAGCCCCAAGTCATGCTCGGCGTTGAGTGTGGAGCCTACCTAGGAGTTTCTCTCTCCCGCCACCCTCCCCGTTCGTGCACAACGTTGCCCTTTCTCTGTCTCTGTCTCTCTGTCGGAAAAAAAGAAAAAGAATATGTAAAACATCTGGGCTGTTGGCCACGCCCCCTTCTCACTGTTTAAATGAAAATAGCACCATGCAGATGAGTATGAAAAGATGTTCACTTCCGTCCACACCATTACACTGAGAGTATAACACCTGAGCCCAGAGTTTGTCAATCCTGATTTCAAAAATAAGGCAAAGACCCCTTTTTATGTTCTAAAAAGTTTTAGGTCCTAGCTAAGAATGAAGTAAAAGATCATTACAAGATCCTGTACATTCAGAGATCTATACCTGGGATGTGAAGACAATTGTTTTCTATTACATATAGACTCGTGGAGGCAGCCACACACTCAGGTGTCCATTCAAGGCTTCAAATAGAGTATAGGAAGCAAATGCATTTAGGAAAACAGAAGGTCACAGTGTACTAACCCAAATCTATTTGCCTTACAGGACACTACATTTGAAATTTGAAGACCTCCCTGAGCAATTACAACCAGGCTGTGTGTGTATAAATTTAGAAAATTGTCAGATCAGCCTAATGTCCTGAATGCTGTCCCTGCCCATCCTGTCCCCTGTGCTCTGTCTCTCCTGGTATCCCCCAAATAAACCTTTCACAGTTCAGTCTCTGCATCAGCGTCTGCCTTCAGGAGGCCCTACACTCACTTCCCTTCGAGTGCACAGTGTGAATCCCGTACCCAGAACAAACTGGCAGCAATGGTGGTGATGGAGGACAGTAGCAGGATTCCCCGTTGTCGTATCTTTCCTGCACAGGGCGCAAGAAATCCTCTGGGGAGGCGGACACATCTTGTATTTAGGTCTGTTGGTGGTTGTATTAACTCAGGTGATAGATACTCTTGAGCACATGGCACCTGCTAGTTTAGGGTGTGTGTGTCGATCGGCAGGACAAGAGTCTGTCCCCAGGCAGCGGTCTGTTGTGATGGTGAGGAATGAATGAATCATCCCTAGTGGCCCTGAGAGACTGGTGAGGAGGCTCTGCATTAATCCATATTTTGTGCACTGGTTTCGCGTTACCAGCTGCCCCCCAACCGCAGGTGGGCTCTGAGTGGGGTTGAATGTGGCAGTTTTCTTGGTAAGACCCATGATGCCCCTAATCCTCCCCAGTGTCCTTGTTCGGGGATGGGCAGGGCAGAGGCCAATTACAGGAGACCCATTCCTCCCTCACCACACAGGAGGATTTGGGTGTATGCCTCCGTCACTTTTTAGGTTGTTTACTCCAATCCATTCTGCACCAGAGCTCCTGGATCTTGCAAAGCCCTCCTTCTTCCCAGGTTATGGAAGCAGCCATTCTCCAGTATCTTGGGGTCATGGATGGGCCACTAAGGTGTCCAGGGTTTCTGTCCAGAAGTGGCTGGTTACTGCACTGCTGCAGTCAAGTTCAGCCTGAGGAGGCTTGGTAAATCAGATGGTCATACCCTGTGAGCAGGGCCTGGGCCAAATGATGGCAGCAGAGAGGGGCAGACAGGAGAGGTGTTTCCCTGTGGTCGTGGACAGGGCTGCACAGAGCAGAAGGCCTGAGGGCCTGGGGAGAGAGAGGGAAAGAGACTGTCAGGGAGAGAGACACTGAATGAGTGGAGGGGGGATTGGGCAAGACCTAGAAAGTGAGAGGAACAAAGAGAGAGATGCGGTAGAGAGAAGCAGAGACCAAGAGGAATTTCAAGGATGAAAAGAGGTTGCTGGTCTAGGTGTTGGGGGTGGGCCATACACCAGGGTGGAGGAAGTCGATGTAGGCGATCCGAATGTTGGGACCAGAGAAGGTGGGAAAGCAGGCGATCAGATTTCCCTGAGAGGAAAGCTCCAACCTCCCCAGGGCTGAGCTTTGTAGAGGCCATTTCACTTGGGAAGATGGGTACATCCTTTTGCTTGGGGTGTGGGGCCAAGCCTCAGGATCTGTCATGGAGAGAGAGGGCTTGGCTGGACCTGAGCATGCTCTGTCCCTCCAGCTGAGGGGCCATGGTTTTGAGCATTCTAGGGATTCCCAGGGCAGCCAGCAGAGGGCACCTGCGCACCTCCAACCCAGAGGGGGAGGTGTCTTTGCTTGGCCTGACCCAGGGTATCTCAGAGCAGGAAGGACTTCTGTAGCAGCCCAAGGATCCAGCCCCACTGTGGCTGCCCCAGGATAGAGAGCCAGAGCTGCGGTTCCAGTAGGTTCTGCTGCCGCCCTGTGGGAGACCCTGGGGGCTTTGCAGCCACTTGGTGTCTCCTGAGGTGCGACTGAGAAAAGCTGCTTTTTTGGGTGAGTGCTGAGGAGGGGGCTCTGGGCGGCTTCCCCAGGATGTGCTGGTACGTGCGCAGCACAGTCGCTTGCATTTGGGGGCCTGCTCCCCTGGTTCATTCCTCCTTTTCCCTGAGGGTATTTGAACAAGACCTGTTTTACTCAGGGATCCGTGGATTGAGGGGTCCTGCGACGTCACTTCAGAGATGCTGTGGTTGGTTTGTTACAGGTGCAGGCTTGTTTCTGGGGAGAAATCGTGACTCCAATTCAGAGAAATGGGAGCTGCATTCAGTTGGGACACGAATACAAGAACTGCTGTCAGAACATTCTAGAACGAGGCCCGAGATCCCACTTTCTGAGATCTGCCGGAGCCAGAGCCCCAGGTAAAAGCACAGAGTGTCCTCCACTTAAACATGCTTTTATTAATTTTCAATCGTTATTTTTTGCCGACAATGGTACAGTAGTTGGAAATGACTGAAAACTTGACCGGTACTTGATGTCCTAAAACTTCCATTATTTTACTGTTAAATTTACACCTGAAACTTGATTTGTTATAATTATCCTTTCCTGTCTTCCTTGGAAGGAAACTCATCCATATTACCTTTCCAATGTACTCATTATCTCATCTACTTTTCTTTCTTTCTTTCTTCTCTTTCTTCCTTTTTTTTTTTTTTTTTAAGATTTTATGCCAGGACCACGGGGGTGGGGTGGGGGACGGCAGAGGGAGAAGGTGACTCAACATTGAGCAGGGAGCCTGGCATGGGACTCGATCTCTGGGACCCTGAGATCAAGACCTGAGACAGACGCTCAAGTGACTGAATCATCCAGGCGCCCCAGCATATCTCTTTTCACCTGAGATTGTGAATCACTGTTTGAAGAAAAAGCATGTTGGTATTTTTTTTTAAGATATTAAAATAGATGCTTACATCCACTTGTTCATGCACTACCAAATTTTTTCTTTTATTTTCCTTAGATGCTGATTTCTATTTCAGATATAATATTCCTGTATCTTCCTTAGTTTTACATTCCTCACATGTACTTTCAAAGATCCTTTCCGTCTTTTGTCAGAAAGAAGACAGACCTTTTGATGAGCATGCACCTTTGTATAATTTCAAGATTTGTTGTTTAGGTTTTTTGAAACCTTTCCCGCCCATTTGAAAATATCATCCCACCTTGACAAGTTACATGAAAAGTGTCATCTCCTTGTATCAGTATGATTTCATTTCATTTTACTGTGTTTCTTCATTTGATATTTTATATTTATGTCTAAAACATGAGAATATCTCATAAGTTCACTGAATGTGGAAAACATATGAAATTTTGAAGTTTTGCATATTTGAACTCATAAATGCAGAGAGTTGCCTGTTAAATTAAGGCTATTTGCTGAGCAAGATGCAACTGACATAATCATTTTGGGGGAAGAAATATTGTCTTCTGTTCTTTTACAAACATGCTACAGTTGTTTCATTATCATATATCTGGATATGAACAATTATTTTTTGTTTTCAATTTTTTATTTAAATTCTACTTAGTTAACATTCAGGATATGGATATGAGCAATCTTATGACAGTATCATCTTATAATTTATTAATTGAAGAAACTAAACTTATCATTTTTTTCTCCATGATAAGAAAAATCTACAGAAGTATCATTTCTTATGACACAATTCTTTGTTTTTTAAAATTCTATTTAATAATTTGTGAGAGGAAGAGAGATCATGAATGGAAGGGGCGAGGCCGAGTGTGAAGATGAGTCCCTGCTGAGATGGAGCCCGATGCCGGGCTCGATCCCAGGGCCCTGAGAAATGACCTGAGCCGAAGGCAGCTGCTTAACCCACTGAGACACCCGGGTGCCCCTTTATGACGTTATTCTTAATATGACATCTCTTATAATTGAAGATTTCCTCATTGATGGGCTACATCTGTTTTACCATCAATAACCGAGAAGAAGCATTTTCTCTGAATATTCTTTTTTAAATTATTTTAAATTATTTTTTTTATTTAATTCAATTAGCCAAAGGAATAGCCATCAGTTAAACTAAGGATTAGCCATCATTAGTTTCAGAGGTAGAGTTCAGTGATTCTTCAGTTGCATATAACACCCAGTGCTCATCCCATCATGTGCCCTCCTTAATACCCATCACCCAGTTAAACCCTGAGCCTCACCCACCTCCCCTCCAGCAACCTTCAATTTGTTTCCAATGGTTAAGAGTCTCTTAGGGTTTGTCTCCCTCCTTGTTTTCATCTTTTTATTTAAATTTTGTATTGTTATGTTAATCACCATACATTACATCATTAGTTTTACGTGTAGTGTTCCATGATTCATTGTTTGTGCATAACACCTAGTGCTCCACGCAGAATGTGCCCTCTTTAATACCCATCACCAGGCTAACCCATCCCCCCACCCCCCTCCCCTCTAGGACCCTCAGTTTGTTTTTCAGAGTCCATGGTCTCTCATGGTTTGTCTCCCCCTCCGACTTACTCCCCTTTATTCTTCCCCTCCTGCTATCTTCTTCTTTTTCTTTTTTCTTAACATATGTTGCATTGTTTATTTCAGAAGTACAGATCTGTGATTCAAAAGTCTTGCACAATTCACAGAGATCACCATAGCACATACCCTCCCCAATGCCTATCACCCAGCCACCCCATCCCTCCCACCCCCCACCACCCCAGCAACACTCAGGTTCTTTCCTGAGATTCCGAATTCCTCATATCAGTGAGGTCATATGCTATGTCTTTCTCTGATTGACTTATGTCACTCAGCATAACGCCCCCTGTTGCATCCACGTCGTTGCAAATGGCAAGATCTCATTCCTTTGGATGGCTGCATAATATTCCAGTGTGTATAATACCACCTCTTCTTTATCCATTCATCTGTCGATGGACATCTTGGCTCTTTCCACAGTTTGGCTATTGTGGACATTGCTGCTATAAGCATCGGGGTACGTGTACCCCTTCGGATCCCTACATCTGTATCTTTGTGGTAAATACCCAGTAGTGCAATTGCTGGATCGTATGGTAGCTCTATTTTCAACTGTTTGAGGAACCTCCATACTGTTTTCCAGAGGGTTTGCACCAGCTTCCATTCCCACCAACAGTGTAGGAGGGTTCCCCTTTCTCCGCAATCCCGCCAACATCTGTTGTTTCCTGACTAGATAATTTTAGCCACTCTGACTGGTGTGAGGTGGTATCTCATCGAGGGTTTGATTTGGATTTCCCTGATGCCAAGCGATGTTGAGCCCTTGCTCATGTGTCTGTTGGCCATTTGGATGTCTTCTTTGGACAAATGTCTGTTCATGATTTACACTACACATTTGATTGCCACTGCCCCTGAGGCTCCATTCTTGTTCTGCGCTGCAGGTGTTGAAGGCCTTTATTGTCCTGACAGTGGAATTCGTCTCCCATGTCAGGGACCAGCTCATGGAGGAGCTGCAGCAGCATCTGAAGTCAGTGACAGCCCCGCATAAGTACCCCAGGAAGGTGAGAGAGGGCAGAGGGATGGCATTTGGTCCCCTCCAGTGGGCCGTGGGCTCTGCTGCCCCAAATGTCATAGGGTGGCTGGGGTGGAGCTTATGTAGCCCATGGAGTGAGCATTTTTCTCTACTGAAGAATCATTCAACTTAGGGATTTGGGGGGCTACAATTCAATCAGCGGGAACCTCTATCCTGTGTCAGCAAACGAAAAGGGATCCATGGCTCACAAATCAACCTACAGAAAAAAAAATCAGATAAGTGTCTAGAAATATCCAGAAAGTATATTTGTAATCTTTCTTTCCTTTTTTAAAAGATACATTTATTTATTTTTGAGAGGGAGAGAGTGAGAGGAGAAGGATAAAGTGGGAGGGAGAGAGCGAATCTCAGGTAAGATTCTCTATGGAGCATGGACCCTAACGCAGGGCTTGATCTCATGACCCTGAGATCAACTTGAACCAAAATCAAGAGTCGGACGCTTAAGTCAGCCAGGCGCCCCTGAAGGCTATATGTCATCTTTCAAAATTTGAAAAAGAAAAGCCATCAGGGAAATTCAAATCTAAACCCCATTAAGGTACCACCTTACAGTTAGAAGGGGATAAATTAAGAAGGCAGGAAACAACAGATGTTGGAGAAGTTGAGGGGAAATGGGAACCCTCTTACACTGGTGGTGGGAATGAAATTGGTGCAGCCGCTTTGGAAAACAGTATGCAGGTTCCTCAAAAAGTTACAATTAGAGCTACCCTATGACCCAGCAATGACACTACTGGGTATTTACCCCAAAGACACAGATGTAGTGAAAAGAAGGGGCACATGCACCCCAATGTTCATAGCAGCAATGTCCACACTAGCCAAACTGTGGAAGGAGCCGAGATGCTCTTCAACAGACAAAGGGATAAAGAAGATGTGGTCCACAAACACAGTGGAATATTACTCAGCCATCAGAAAGGATGAATGCATTTGTATCGACGTGGATAGAACTGGAGGGGATTATGCTAAGTGAAACAAGTCAAGCAGAGAAAGACAGTTATCGTATGGGTTCACTTATTTGTGGAACATAAGGAATAGCATGGAGGACATTAGGAGAAGGAAGGAAAAAATGAAAGGGGGGAATGAGAGTGGAAGATGAACCACGAGAGGCAATGGCCAAAGAAAGAACACAAAACAAAAAAACAAATCAACAACTGCCACACATTTTTCAAACCATTAGTCATAGTAAGGAATACATTTTCTTTTTTTCTTTTTTCTTTTTTAGGTTTGGATTAATGTAAATTCAGTTATTCAACATATAATGTAGTATTGGTTTCAGAGGTAGAGGTCAGTGATATCAGTCTTATAGAACACACAGTGCTCCATACATCATGTGCCCTCCTTATCGCCCGGCACCCAGACACCCCATCCTCCACCCTCCTCCCCTTCAGCAGCCCTCATTCTCCTTTCTATGATTAAGGAGTCTTTATGTTTGTCTACCTCTCTGATTTCGCCTTGGTTTATTTTTCCCTCTTTTTCCCTATGATCCTCTGTTTGGTTTCTTAAATTCCGTATACTAGTGAGATCATATAATCATTGTCTTTTTCTTTTTTTTAAGATTTTATTTATTTTATTTGAGGGAGAGAATGAGAGAGAATGAGATAGAGAGCATGAGAGGGGAGAGGATCAGAGGGAGAAGCAGACTCCCGGCTGAGCAGGGAGCCCGATGCGGGACTCGATCCCGGGACTCCAGGATCGTGACCAGAGCCGAAGGCAGTCGCTTAAACAACTGAGCCACCCGGGCGCCCTATCTTTTTCTGATTAACTTATTTTGCTTAGCATTATACCCTCTAAACATCCACATTATTGCAAGTGACAGGATTTCATTTCTTTGATGGCTGTGGAATATTCCATTGTGTATATATACCACATCTTATCCATTCATATCTCCATGGGTCTCTGGGCTCTTTCCATAGTTTGGCTATTGTGGACATTGCTGCTATGAACATTGGGGTGCAGGGGCCCCTTCAGATCACTACATTTTCGACTTTTGGGTAAATACCCAGTAGTGCAATTTCTGGGTAGTAGGGTCGCTCTCTTTGCAACTTCATGGGGAACCTTGATACTGTTTTCCAGGGTGGCTGCAGCAGCTTGCATTCCCACCAACAGTGTAAGCGGTTCCCCTTTCTTCACATCCTCGCCAACATCTGTCACATCCTGACTTAGTAATTTTAGCCATTCTGACTGGTATGAGGTGGTATCTCATTGCGCTTTTCATTTGTATTTCCCTGATACCAAGTGATGCGGATCATCTTTAAATGTGTCTGTTTGGCCATTTGGATGTCTTCTTTGGAGAGATGTCTATTCATATCTTCTGCCTATTTCTTGACTGGATTATTTGTTCTTTGGGTGTTGAGTTTGAGAAGATCTTTACAGATCTTGGATACTAGCCCTTTATTTGTAATGTCATTTACCATATCTTCACCCATTCTCTCAGTTGTCTTTTAGTTTTGTCGACTCTTTCCTTTGTTGTGCAAGGGCTTCTTGTCTTGATGAAGTCCCAGTAGTTCATTTTTGCCTTTGGGGATGTATCTAGCAAGAAGTTGCTCTGGCCGAGGTCGTAGATGTCATGGCCTGTGTCCTCCTCTAGGATTTTGTTGGTTTCTTCTCTTACATTTTGGGATAGGGATTGCATTGAAGGTAGAATTTGCTCTAGGTAGCATAGATATTTTACTACTATTTGTTCTTCCAGTCTATGATCATGGAACGTTTTTCCATTTCTTTGTGTCTTTCTCAATTTCTTTCATGAGTATTCTGTAGTTTTCAGAGGACCGGTCCTTTGTTTCTTTGGTTAGTTTTATTCCTTGGTGTCTTCTGATTGTAAGTTCAGTTGTATACGGGATCAACTCCTTAATTACTCTTTCATTGTTGGCATTGTTTGTGTATAGAAATGCAATTGATTTCTGTGCATTGATTTTATAGCCTGCCACATTGCTGAATTCCTGTATGTGTCTAGCAGTTTTGGGGTGTGGTCTTTTGGGTTTTCCATATAGAGTTTCGTGTCATCTGCAGAGAGTGAAAGTTTGCTTTCTTCTTTGCTGATTCAGATGCCTTTTATTTCTTTTTGTTATCTGACTGCTGAGGCTAGGACAATGTTGAACAGCTGTGGTGATAGTGGACATCCCTGTCATGTTCCTGTCCTTAGGGGAAAAGCTGTCAGTGTTTCCCGATTGAGAATGAATGGGCTCTTCATAGATGGCTTTTATGATATTGAGGCATGTGCCATCTATCCCTACACTGTGAAGAGTTTTAATCAAGAAAGGATGCTGTACTTGTCCAGGGCTTTGTCTGCATCTATTGACAGGATCCTATGTTTCTTACCCTTTCTTTTATTAATGTTGTGTATCCCACTGATTGATTTGCACAGGTTGAACCATCCTTGCAGTCGAGGAATAAGGTCCACTTTGTCGTGGTGAATAATCCTTTTAATGGACTGTTCGATCCTTTTGGCTAGTATTTGGTGAGAATTTTTGCATCCATGTTCATCAGGTGTATTGGTCTATAATTCTCCTTTTTGGTGGGGGGTCTTTGTCTGGTTTTAGGATTGAGGTAATGCTGTCCTCATAGAAAGAGTTTGGAAGTGTTCCTTCCATTTCTGTGTTTTGACGCCACTTTAGAAGAATGGGCATTAATTCTGCTTTAAATGTTTGGTAGCATTCCCCTGGGAAGGCGTCTGGCCCTGGGCTCTTGTTTGTTGGGAGATCTTTGATTACTGACTGCTTCAGTTTCCTTGCTGGTTATGGGTCTCTTCAGGTTCTTTATGTCTTCCTAGTTCAGTTCTGGTAGTTTAGACTTCTCTAGGAATGCATCCATTTCTTCCAGATTGCCTAATTTGTTGGCATTTAGTTTCTCTTAATATGTTCTTATAATTGTTTGTGTCTTTGGTGTTCGTTTTGATCTCTCCTCTTTCATTCAGGATTTTACTTATTTAGGGCCTTTCTCTTTTCTTTTTGATAAGTCTGGGCAGGGATTTCTCCATCTTATTAATTCTTCCAAAGAACCAGCTCCTAGTTTTGTTGATCTGTTCTACTGTTCCTTTGGTTTCTATTTCCTTGATTTCTGCCCTAATCTTATGTCTGTTCTCCTGCTTGTTTCAGGCTTTAATTGAGGTTCTTTCTCCAGCTTCGTTAGGCGTAATGTTAGGTTTGTGTTTTGACACCTTCCTTGTTCATTGAGAAAGGCTTGTAGTGGTAACTCTTTCCCTGTTAGGTCTGCCTTTGCTGCATCCCAAAGGTCGTCAGGAGTTGTGTTTTCCTTTTCATTTGTTTCCATGAGTTTTTAAGTTCTTCCTTAATTTCCTGGTTGTCCCATTCATTCTTTAGCAAGACGCTCTTTAGTCTCCATGTATTTGAGTTCTTTCCAAATGCCCTCTGCTGATTGAATTCCAATTTCAAAGGATTGTGGTCCAAAAATACGCAGGGACTGATCCGCTCTTTTGTTACCGACTTGTGAGCCAGTATGTGATCAATTCTTGAGAATGTTCCATGTGCACTTGCGAAGAAGGTGTATTCTGTTGCTTTAGGGTGGAATGTTTGAATATAACTGGGAAGTCCATCTGGTCCAGTGTGTCATTCAAAACCCTTGTTTCCTTGTTGATTTTCTGCTTAGATGATCTGTCCATTGCATTGAATGGGGTGTTAACATCCCCTACTATCCTTGTATTATTACCGATGTGATTCTTTAATTTTGTTACTAACTGGCTGCCCCCAAGTTCAGGGCATACATATTTACAATTGTTAGAACTTCTTGTCGGATGGACCCTTTAATGATGATGCAGTGTCCTTCCTCATCTCTTCTTACAGTCTTTGATTTTAAATCTAAGATAGGGATTGCCACCCCAGCTTTCTTTGGATGTCCATTAGCATGATAAATGATTTTCCACCCCCTCACTTTCAATGTGGAAGTGTCTTTGTGTCTGAAATGAGTCTCTTTCAGACGGCATATGGATGGGTGTTGTTTTTTCATTCAATCTGATCCTCTCGGTCTTTTGATTGGGGCATTTAGCCCATTTACATTCAGAGTAACTATTGGAAGATACGAATTTAGTGCCATTGGATTCCCTGTAAAGTCACTGTTTCTGTATACTGTCTCTGTTCCTTTCTGGTCTGTGTTACTTTGGGGCTCTCTCTTTGCTTCATGGATCCCTTTTAGTATTTATTGTAGGGCTGGTTTTTTAATCAGAAGTTCTTTTCATTTCTGTTTGTCCTGGAAGCTGTTTATCTCCCCTTGTATTTTGATGGACATCCTAGCTAGCTAAAGTAATCATGGCTGCCAGTCTTAGGTGTCTCCCATTGTAGGTTAAGGACCTCTTGGCCTGAGCTGCTCTCAAGTGTTTTTCTTTGTCTCTGAGATTTGCAAGTTTCACTATTATCCGTTAGGGTGTTGACCTATTTTCATTGATTTTCAGGGCGATTTTCTGTGCCTCTTGGAATTGGATGCCTGTTTTGTCTTCCAGATTAGGGAAGTTTTCTGCTACAATTTGCTCCAACCTGCCTTCTGCCCCTGTCTCTCTCCTCTTCTTCTGGGATCCCAATTATTCTATTATTGTCTCACTTTATGGTATCGTTATCTCCCGAGTTCTCCCCACATGATCCAGTAGTTCTTTATCTCTCTTTTCCTCAGCTTCTTTATTCTCCATCATTTTGTCTTCTTTATCCCTAATACTCTGTTCTGCCTCATTTATCCTGGGGCTTAGAGCCTCCATTTTTGATTGCATCTCATTAATAGCCTTTTTGATTTTGACTTGATTAGATTTTAGTTCTTTTGTTTCTCTAGGAAGGGATTCTCTAGTGTCACCTATGCTCATTTCAAGCCCAGCTAGTTATCTCTCTAATCATTATTCTGAACTCAAGTTCCAACATCTTACTTCTGTCCATACCGATGAGGTCCCTGACAATCAGTACTGTGTCTTGTTCTCTTTTTTTGAGGTGAGTTTTTCAATGTTATTCTGTCTGGCAAAGGATTGATGAATGAGAGAACAAAATACTAAATGCCAACAATGACCCGAGAGAAATATATAGTAAACAGTGTACTGGATCCTATGTGGATTTTGGTCTGTTTCTTAGAAAACAAGATCCCAAAGTTTTAAAGAAAAAAAAAAAAACTTATACATGTACAACAATTAAGATGAAGACCATGTAAAATCTAAAATTGAACGTAACTATAAAAACGAAAATTAAGTGACAAAAAACAAGGAGAATAAAAGAATATACACACAGGTGAATAGAACAGAGTCATAAACTCTAACCTGAGTGTATTTTGTTTAGTTTGTTAGAGGAAACTACATCTCAAAATTGTAAAGAAAGAAAAGCTTATATATACAGAAATAATTTTTTCTATTATGTTCCGTTAGCCACTGTATAGTACATAATTAGTCCTTGATGCAGTGTTCAGTGGTTCATTAGTTAAGTATAACACCCAGTGCTCATCATACCACATGCCCTCCTCAATACCCATCACCCTGTTACCCCTCCTCCCACCGTCCTCCCGTCTCAAACCTCCGGATTGTTTCTTGGGGTCCATAGTTTCTTATGGTTCATCTCCCTCTCTGATTTTTCTCCCGTTGGATTTCCTTCCTTTCCCCTATGTCGTCTGTGCTACCGCTTATGTTCCACCTATGAGAGAAACCGTATGAGAATTGTCTTTCTCTGTTTGACTTACTTCTCGTAACATAATCCCCTCCAGTTCCATCCATGTCGATGCAAATGGTGGGTATTCATCTTTTCTGATGGCTGAATAATAAATTAAATACATTGAAAAGATTGAATGTATCTGTAAAGATTAAAATATTCCAATTCAAGAAAACAAAACAACCCCCCCCCCCAAAGAAACAAAGCAAAAGAAGAGGGGGCAATAAAAGAGAATATGATCAGACAATGAAGAGAACGTTAGCCATACATTAGGCTCTGGGTATATTTGGTCTGTTAGAGGAAACTGCATCCCAACACTGTAAGGAAAGAAATATGCAAATATTTCCAAAAACAAAATTAAATGCAGTGGAAGGCTAGAAGGTAACCGCACATGAAAATTTAAAATGATTTTAAGAAAAGAGTGGATATGGGGCACCTGTGTGGCTCAGTTGGTCAAGCGACTGCCTTCAGCTCAGGTCATGATCCCAGGGTCCTGGGATCTAGCCCTGCATTGGGCTCCCTGCTCGGGAGGAAGCCTGCTTCTCCCTCTCCCACTCCCCCTGCTTGTGTTCCCTCTCTGACTGTTGCTTTCTCTCTCTGTCAATTAAATAAATAAATAAAATCTTTAAAAAAAAAGAAAAGAGTTGATCAAATAAGAAATTGGTGGAAAAATGAAAGAGCAAAGAAATTAAAATAGAAAGACTCAAGAATCCTGGGGAAAAAAACATGAATCCTACATGTTCCCTAGCACTGGAGTCTTGCAGTTCTCAATGATTGGTATAATTGTTCTTGGATGGATGTTCATGCTGATCGTGGGGAGGGGCTTGTTGCATTGATTTTCAACTGTCTTTGCCAGCGCGGAATTGTACCGCCCTTGCCAGAGGGCCGGGCTAAGTAACCTGGTCTGGTTTGCTCTGTGTGGCTTTTGTTCCCTGAAGGCTTTTCCCGCTGCTTTAGAGGATGAGAATGAAAATGGCAGCCTCCCAAACTCCAACCCCAGAGCCAAGAGCTCAAGGCCCCACTCCTGAGTGCTCCCTCAGTTAAAAGCAGCCAGTCCCTTTTGTCTCCCTGGTCTCCGTCCGCTGTCTCTGTTCACCCAGCCTGTGACTGAGCAGTTGTACCTCATGCCGGGAACTCGTTTGAGTCTCCAAACCCTGCAGACTCCTGTGGTGAACACCTTGAGCCTTTGCTCCCCAGAGGAGGACTGGGGGGGGGGTGGCTCCCTGGTTCTGCTGCTTGCTGGGCCCCTGCTTGGAGAGCAGTCACCTGAGCATGTTGTGGTTCATGGTATATGGAATCCCTGAGCTGAGAGCCCACTCCTGGGCTCGCTGATTCCAGCCGGCTTCTCCTGCTTCCACACCTGGGAGCTCTGCCCCACTAAGGCACCCCTGTTATGTCTGTGATCCTGGGGATTCTGAGGTCATGCGGTCCCACCTAGGATTCTGCCCTGTTTTGCCACCTGGGTACTTTTCAGGCAGGGACATCCCTCACTGGAGCTGACTTCTCAAAAGTCTGACTTGGCATTCTGCTACTATGTCACTTTCCGGTAGCCAGCTTACGGAGGTTCCCTCCTCCTGCAGTCTATCTGCCCACATATGGCCTCGCATTCACTTTTTCGCACCTCCTCCTTATAGAAAGTAGTCACTTTTGTGTTTGTAGAGTTGCAGCTTCTCCTCCATTCCATTCTGGTTGAGTTCACAGGTATTCACAATGGTTTGATAGGCATCTAGCTGAATTCCTGGGAGCAGACGAAATGACGGTCTCCTAAACCTCCACAACCTTAGCCTCTCTCCAGGAACGCAATTTAAATTGCAACCCGATACCTATAGAGATACATCACAAAGAAAGGTTAACAAAATAATATTTACTCAGGCCTGTAATACATTATGATAGACTTTATTCTATTTCATTTGTGTTTGATTCTGTGCAACCTATGAATGTGTCCAACATTAGAGAAATGATTGACTTATTCATGGTATTTAGTATTATATATCTTAAAACATGATGCAGATATTTATTTGTAACCTAAACAGAGTACAGTATCTTGTTGAGAGGAAAAAGGCTGTGAATGAATGTAAATATCATGCTGTTTGTTGAAAAACAAAGTTTGAGGGGCTACACAGGCCCCAAGGTTAACGTGTCTTTATTTTGTACAATTACAGTGCTGTGCTTTCTGTGTGTTTCCCCTTGAGACCTAAAGGTAGAGAGCTAATATTTATTGACCATTTACTCTCGCTAAGGGTTGGACAACTCCAGAGCGTGTGATGAAAGAAGAAACTAGCACTCACAGTGAAATAGGACCAAAACGACCTGCTCCTAGAAGCCCAACGGAAGGGCTTGTGAGGCACTGGTCACACAGGTAATCACTGACATCCCCCCCTTAAGAACGTGTGTGCCAGTCCACCCAACAGCTTTGAAAATTCAGAAACAGTTGTAGAAAGGGTAACAAGTAGAGGGATTCTCTACAGCATGTTTACAAGCAGAAGTAAAACATGGATGACTTATGAAACTTGCCCTATCTAAGAACATTTGAAACTGCAAAACAAACACTATAAAATGGAGAAGAGGTTCCCCTAGTTTCCAGTTGTGAGGATTACCACAGACCTTATCACAGGTTAAACATCTAACCCCAGCATGAACACTACACCAATCGCACATACTGACTGGTAGTCAGGCCGGCCAGAGACTTCACCTTGGAGTGAGGTGTCATCATTCTCAAGTTAATTCCCCCCACAGGCATTGTGGGGGGACAGGGGTGGATGGACACACACACATGCAGACACACACACACACACACACACGGTGAGGGCCCCGCCATCCTTCACCTCTAAGTACCTGTGGCGTTGGGAGGTGCCACCGAAGGTAATGATTTGTAATGAAGAAGCCTGTCAGCCCCTGGGTGAATTGCTTGCATTTTGCAAGGTAAATGATGCCACAAAATACAGGACCCCCCTAACAGACACAAGGCCAGGACTGGATGTGGTTCAGTAAGGGAAGTTTCCAGAACACCTGGTAGAGACCAAAATAGTTATCTTGCCCATCCCTGGACCTCTATGAGGCTTGGTGCCCCTGTTCCTCATGGGAGCCCCAGCAGCTTCAGCATCAGACCAAAGACCTAGAACCGACGGAGGTGGATTCAGACCGGCATTCACTGTGCAGAATTCAAACAAACGCTCCAAAACTGCTGCCATCACATTTCCTTCTCTCCCACTCTCGGGTCCCTTCTCAGACATAGAGCATTTCCCATATGTTTCTGCTGATGCCTGAATACAAGGGGAAGACCTGTCCTTCCCCTTCAAAGAAGGGACCACAGCCCCCCACCTTCCTTCAGGTGTTTTCATAGCTGAAGAAAAAACAGTCCGGGCTCAACCGGCTAAAAATGAACTGAGCTGGGGGACCTGGGTGGCTCAGTCCATTAAGTGTCTGCCTTTGACTCAGGTCATGATCCCGGGATCATAGGATTGAGCCCTGCAATGGGCGCCCTGCTCTGCAGAGAGCCTGCTTCTCCCTCTCCCTCTGCATGCCGCTCTGCCTACTCGTGCTCTCTCTCTATTTCTCTGTCAAATAAATAAATAAAATCTTTTTTATAAAATGAACTGAGCAGTGTGCTTCATCCCTCAACAGCCCAAAATGTGGGAGATAGCCTGGCTGCAAAATGTTATGTCTGACATTCTGTAAAATGTCTTTCCCTCTCTACAAGAGACAACTGTTACCCAGATCAAAATGGAAAAATGACACAGCCCCACAATGTAGTAATAGCTTAGAAACTGATGAATCTTGGAATGTCTTTAGCCAGGGGAACCCCTGCAATACAAAGCCCCAGGGCACCACTTCTACATCTTCTCCAAAGTCTCCTCGTGGAGAAAGAAGGATATGCTTTGCAAGTCAAGACCTACTGTCCAGATCTCTTTCCAAATGCAGGAGGTGGAGGTAGTCGGTGATGTTCCTGAGGCCAGCAGGGTGCAGGCTGTGAACGTGGCCCATAGTACAGGAACGGTGATAAGGTAGGACCCCTGGGGTAAGGCCCACAGTGTGGTCCCGGGAAGTAACGAAGCCGCTGTGTATCCATACAGACGTACACACACAAAATAAACTATAGGCTGAGATGAGACAGAAAAGTAACACCACCAACAAAAGCTGAAACCCAAAGAAACAGGTCTCACCATGTGAAACCTCCACCACCATGTTCCAAGACAGGAGCATCACTGCCAGAGGTTACCTATGTCCTGCGTCCACCTATGGCCTGGGATGAACAGAAGCCATGGGGATAGAGTACTGTCATCACATGTTAATATATGTCTGCAACTCTACAGAGGCATGGAATCTGCCCCAAAGGCTTGGCAGGGTTAATACCAAACTAATGAAAGGGTCTATTACAGATGGACCGGCAATCATAGCACCTGATGTGCCGTAACTGTGTTTGAATTCAGCAAACAGCCAACGCTTAGTGAGAGTTCAGAGAAGCTTTCTGGACAAGGAAAAAGGCATAACTTTGTCAGAGTTTTAGTCACCTGCCTGCCTTCTTTCCTACATTCCTTCCTCCCTTCCTTCCATTTCCTTTCTTTCGGGATTTTATAATAATCCCAGGATCTGAACTTCAGTGTGGATATCGGGTTGCAGTAAAGTTCTGGAAATGATGAATTAATGAATATTTTTTAAATGTCTGCGTGATCCACTGTCAAAATTAAACAGGCTGAACATTCATTTCCTAGAATGTGAATAGACTTTGGGGTAAAAAATCAGTTATATAACGTTGTGCTCTTTATCAGAAATGGATTGTGAACTATGACGACTTAATCAGGAAATTCCGATTTTGTCTTCTTTTTTACTCCTGTGAAGTCATTCTTCTAAACAAAATGATTATTGTAATTTTATTGGATGACTTTTCCGGTATTGACCTGAACTAGAGATTTTTACTAGAAATACGTTTTGACATCAAACTTAATTTTGTTTCTTCCTCTCTTAGATAAAGCCTCGACAAAATGACGATAAGTTTTTTGGCTTTGATTTTCTTTGTCCTAAATTCTCAGTACCGATGTTTGATGTGGGTATAATTAGACGAGGTGTAAATATGGTGAATTCTGATGTCTAATTGACTTGTTCACTCCTGAAAATCATTCTCTTCCCCATGTGGATTCTAAATGACAACGTGGAGGGTGTTGCCATAACTTCTGAGACCAAGGGGAGGAACACCTCATAGGAGGAGTGAGAATAGAAAGAGTAATTTTTCAGAGAGATGTTTAGGAGGCAAGCGATGATAGGAACCTGAGGTCTGGAGTGAGTAATTTGCCATGACCTGGCTCTTGGTGAAATGTCGAATTGAGAAAACACTCTTTGAGTCTAGCAAGCAGGCCACACTTAGAGAAGAAGCCACATATTGCCAGGCAGAGCGTGTGTCACAAGAGAGGTTGAAACCATGGTTTTGAGTCTGAGGTGGAGGGAACCTTTCCTGCCAGGGGAGAATGAGTTGAAAGGAACGTGAGCCAGAGCAGGTGATGTGTTGTGTCCATGCCTGAGAGGTTGTGGTGATTCCGCGGTGCTGTCTGTTGATGGCCACGGTGGCTGCCTGGCACTTAGCAAACCCTGAAATACTGGTGTTCGTCCCTGGGAGTGCAGCAATGAGGGTGGTGAGAAGAGAGATCTCAGGGCACGGGAGCGCTCACATTGGGCCAATAGAAGAGAAGTTTGCACTTTGAGGTAAGATGAGAGAAGTATTATTTTTTAAAAGATTCTGTTTAGTCATTTGACAGACAGAGAGAGCCCAAGCAGACCGAGTGGCTGGCAGACAGAGGGGGAGAAGCGTGTACCCCACTGAGCCAAGAACCAGATGTGGGATCCCAGGGCCCGAGGTGGGATCATGATCTGATGTGGGATCATGACCCAAGCTGAAGGCAGACACTTAACCGACTGAGCCATGCAGGTGCCCCAGGATGAGAGAATTAAGGGCCAGTTAGAGGAGTCTCTGTTCTGGACCTCCAATATGTTATCCATCTGTGATGGTGTGCTTAATGAATGTTGTTTTCCTGTTAGGGTGGAGGGTAACCTTCTCATGTTGGGATGACAAAAGATTGTGTTCCAGGGAGTGTGAGGTTTCCAGGCACTCCCGAGATGGTATAACGTGGAGTTTGTCCCCAACTGTGTTTGATTCAAAGATTTTGTCTTCCAGAGACCCCGCCTAGTGTTCATGACAGGCAATCTATGAGCAGCAGGATATCACTGAAGGCCAGGGAGTTGTCACTCAATTGCCATTTTGAGCTTTCCTTGTGTGGAATTCCAAGGAGGACATGGAAATGGACGTGGCGTTGAGCAGGAGCAAAGGATGGTTTTGTTCATTTTGGGTGGTTGCAGGGACATATTTTTGCACCTTAATCATTGGAGGAGAGAAATGTTAGTTGACAGAATGCTTGTTTTTTCTGTTACATATCTGGGGATGACATCAGCATTTGCAGTGATTGCATTTTCCAAGAATGGGGCTTACAGATGGGAGAAAACTTAGAAGATATTTGATTGCGTTTCTCTACCTTTGAAAACAATTTTAAGTAGGAATCTCCCCGAAATTGGTTGTCTTAGGTCTCAAATGGTGGTAAAGCTTGTTTCCTTCGGGCACAACGAGAATTCTAACAAGTTAGTTTCACCCAAGTGTCAGAGAATGTGTCTCTGTAGCTCATACCCTGGGATATTCAATGTCACTGGTTTTGCTAATTATCTTAGAGATTCTTTTTTCTCCTTTTAGTTACCTTACAAGAAATAAATGAGAAGATCCATTGACTTAGACAAGGAAACAGGGAGCTTGCTAAGGAAATAACCCTTTGGAAGCTGAAGGTATCAGGACCCTTTCAAATACTTTTTGTGATTTCATTTTGGTTACTTCCACCTCTTGTAGTTCATCCTATTGACCTATTTCATGTGGTTCAGAAACTGTCCTGATTCGAGAGAAGCTTCACAAATGCAGAGCACTGCCTCTCTAATTTGAAAGGGGTCACACATTAGTAGATAGTTTTGTCTTATATGATGCTATTTTTGAATTCTGATTCCTTCTCCATATGTTTTATAGATCAGGGAAGGCAAGAAACATCTTCCAGAAACTCTGAATAAAGATGAGTTTCTCACTGAGGACGTTCTGAAATTGAAGATAAGAATCCCTTCTTTGCCTGAATTGTGTCCTAACAACAAAAATAGTAATAGTGAGTTATCATCATCATCATCATTTAAAAGATTAATTGATTGATTGATTTGAGAAAGAGAGAAAGAGTTAGTGGTGGGGTGCAGAGGGAGAGAGAGAATCCCAAGCAGACTCCATCCTGAGTTTGTAGCCTGATGCAGGGGTCAATTCCATAACCCTGAGATCAGGCCTTGAGCCAAAACGAAAGCAGTCAGACACTCCACCGACAGTGCCACCCAGATACCATCCATGTGCCCCAAGGAATTCATTATTATTACTCACTCAAAATGTTTTGTTGAAGGAGAACATCAAAAAGGTTGAGGCAGGTAATGAAAAGTTAAATGACACACTTCATTGGGCACTGGCTCACTTGCAAGCTGAGAGAGAGAAGAGCGTCAAGGATCAGGATGTGGTAGGAGTTGGTTTTGAGTTTTACCTTAATGTGGCTCCGGGAGGCTTTTGATTCACTGGGTGACGTGAGTGCAGCATCTTCACTTGCTGTTTACCACAGTAGAGAGTTGGCATCTGGGCACTGAAATTCCTATGGAGCAGTGAGCTGGGATTTCACTTAGAACCATCATGATGAGGATTGGTCTTTCAAGGACTAGGAAGTATGGATGACTTCACAGTGAGGTAATGAACCCATCATTCAGCCCTGCCCTCCATAATCTGTAGAAAATCCCCACAAGACACTTGAGTGAGGAAGGGCGATGGCTGGCCAAATTGTACAGTCCCTTCCTCTTAATGCCAAACAGAGCATTTTCAATGTGAAGAGGGGAAGATGTGTATATATGTATGTATGTGGATATATATATGAATGAAAGCCACTAAGAAAGCCATTTCTGAGTTCTTTGACTTGAACTATTTTCCACTTTGCTTACTTTCTACTGATTCTCTTATGCCTTAAGGGCTCTCTTTGTTACACTGCATGCTCCTGTCATGTTAGGCATCCTCACATTGTTCTTTGATCATGATTTCGTGAATGTCTTTTCTCATATCTGTCTTTTTTCTTTTAATTTTTTATTATTATGTTAATCACCATATATTACATCATTTGTTTTGGTGTACTGTTCCATGATTCATTGTTTGTTCATAACACCCAGTGCTCCATGCAGAATGTGCCCTCTTTAATACCCATCACCAGGCTAACCCATCCCCCTATGCTCCTCCCCTCTAGAAACCTCAGTTTGTTTTTCAGAGTCCAACATCTCTCCTGGTTCGTCTCCCCCGCTGACTTACTCCCCTTCATTCTTCCTCTCCTGCTATCTCCTTCTTTTCCTTTTTTCTTAAACTATGTTGCGTTATTTGTTTCAGAAGTACAAATCTGTGATTCAACAGTCTTGCACAATTCACAGTGCTCACCGTAGCACATACCCTGCCCTATGTCTATCACCCAGCCACCCCATTCCTCCCACCCCCAAACACTCCAGTAACACTCAGTTTCTTCCTGAGATTAAGAATTCCTCATATCAGTGAGGTCATATGATACATGTCTTTCTCTGATTGACTTATTTCACTAAGCATAACACCCTCCAGTTCCATCCAAGTCTTTGCAAATGGCAAGATCTCATTCGTTTTGATGGCTGCATAATATTCCATTGTGTACATATACCACATCTTCTTTATCAATTCTTCTGTCGATGGACATCTTTGCTCTTTCCACAGTTTGGCTATGGTGGACACTGCTGCTATAAACATTGGGGTGCACATACCCCTTCAGGTCCCTACATTTGTATCTTTGGGGTAAATACCCAGGAGTGCAATTGCTGGATTGAATGGTAGCTCTAATTTCAACTGTTTGAGGAACCTCCATACTGTTTTCCAGAGGGGTTGCACCAGCTTGCATTCCCACCAACAGTGTAGGAGGGTTCCCCTTTCTCCACATCCCCGCCAATATCTGTCGTTCCCTGACTTGTTAATTTTAGCCATTCTGACGGGTGTGAGGTGGTATCTCATGGAGGTTTTGAGTTCGATTTCCCTGATGCCGAGCGATGTTGAGCACTTTTTCATGTGCCTGTTGGCCGTTTGGATGACTTCTCTGGAAAAATGTCTGTTCATGTCTTCTGCCCATTTCTTGATTGGATTATTTGTTCTTTGGGTGTTCAGTTTGATAAGTTCATTATAGATTTTGCATACTAGCCCTTTATCTGATATGTCGTTTGCAAATATTTTCTCCCATTCTGTCGGTTGTCTTTTGGTTTTCTGGACTGTTTCTTTTGCTGTGAAAAGCTTTTTATCTTGATGAAATCCCAATAGTTCATTTTTGCCCTGGCTTCCCGTGCCTTTGGCGATGTTTCTAGGAAGAAGTTGCTGTGGCTGAGGTCGAAGAGGTTGCTATCTGTGTTCCTCTATAGGATTTTGATGGACTCCTGTCCCACATTTAGATCTTTGAACCATTTGGAGTCTATTTTTGTGTGTGGTGTAAGAAAATGGTCCAGTTTCATTCCTCTACATGTGGCTGTCCAATTTTCCCAACACCATTTGTTGAAGAGACTGTCTTTTTTCCATTGGACATTCTTTCCTGCTTTGTCAAAGATATGTTGACCATAGAGTTGAGGGTCCATTTCTGGGCTCTCGATTCTGTTCCATTGATCCATGTGTCTGTTTTTGTGCCAGTACCATACTGTCTTGATGATGACAGCTTTGTAATAGAGCTGGAAATCCGGAATTGTGATGCCGTCAGCTTTGCTTTTCTTTTTCAATATCCCTCTGGCTATTCGGGATCTCTTCTGGTTCCATACAAATTTTAGGATTATTTGTTCCATTTCTTTGAAAAAAGTGGATGGTATTTTGATGGGGATTGCATTGAATGTGTAGATGGCTCTAGGTAGCATTGACATCTTCACAATTTTGGTTCTCCCAATCCATGAGCATGGAACGTTTTTCCATTTCTTTGTGTCTTCTTCAATTTCTTCCTGAGTATTTTATACTTTTCTGAGTACAGATCCTTTGCCTCTTTGGTTAAATTTATTCTTAGGTATCTTATGGTTTTGGGTGCAATTCTGAATGAGATCGAATCCTTGATTTGTCTCTCTTCTGTCTTCTTGTTGGTGTATAAGAATGCCACTGATTTCTGTGCATTGATTTTATAGCCTGCTACATGACTGAATTCCTATATGAGTTCTAGCAGTTTTGGGGTGGAGTCTTTTGGGTTTTCCACATACAGTATCATATCATCTGCAAAGAGTGAGAGTTTGACTTCCTCTTTGCTGATTTGGATGCCTTTGATTTATTTTATTTGTCTGATTGCTGTGGCTAGGACTTCTCATAATATGTTGAATAGCAGTGGTGAGATTGGACATCCCTGCCGCGTTCCTGACCTTAGGGGAAAAGCTCTCAGCTTTTCCCCATTGAGAATGATATTCGCTGTAGGTTTTTCGTAGATGGCTTTTATGATATTGAGGTATGTACCCTCTATCCCTATACTCTGAAGAGTTTTGATCAAGAAAGGATGCTCTACTTTGTCAAATGCTTTTTCTGCATCTATTGAGAGGATCATATGATTCTTGTTCTTTCTTTTGTTTTTTTTTTAATTCAGGTCTTTTTTTTATTTTTTATTGTTATGTTAATCACCATATATTACATAATTTGTTTTGGTGTAGTGTTCCATGATTCATTGTTTGTTCATAACACCCAGTGCTCCATGCAGAATGTGCCCTCTTTAATACCCATCACCAGGCTAACCCATCCCCCTACCCTCCTCCCCTCTAGAAACCTCAGTTTGTTTTTCAGAGTCCATCATCTCTCCTGGTTCGTCTCCCCCTCTGACTTACTCCCCTTCATTCTTCCTCTCCTGCTATCTTCTTCTTTTTCTTTTTTCTTAAAATATGTTGCGTTATTTGTTTCAGATCTGTGATTCAACAGTCTTAGAAAATTCACAGCGCTCACCGTAGCACATATCTTCCCCAATGTCTATCACCCAGGCACCCCTTCCCTCCCACCCCCGACCACTCCAGCAACCCTCACTTTGTTCCTGAGATTAAGAATTCCTCATATCAGTGAGGTCATATGATACATGTCTTTCTCTGATTGACATATTTCACTCAGCATAACACCGTCCAGTTCCATCCACGTCATTGCAAATGGCAAGATCTCATTCCTTTTGATGGCTGCATAATATGCCATTGTGTATATATACCACATCTTCTTATCCATTCATCTGTCGATGGACATCTTGGCTCTTTCCACAGTTTGGCTATCGTGGACATTGCTGCTATAAACATTGGGGTGCACGTACCCTTTCAGGACCCTACATTTGTATCTTTGTGGTAAATACCCAGTAGTGCAATTGCTGGATCGAATGGTAGCTCTAATTTCAACTGTTTGAGGAACCTCCATACTGTTTTCCAGAGGGGTTGCACCAGCTTGCATTCCCACCAAGAGTGTAGGAGGGTTCCCCTTTCTCCACATCCCCGCCAACATCTGTCGTTCCCTGACTTGTTAATTTTAGCCATTCTGACGGGTGTGAGGTGGTATCTCATTGAGGTTCTGATTTGGATTTCCCTGATGCCGAGCGATGTTGAGCACTTTTTCATGTGCCTGTTGGCTATTTGGTTGTCTTTGGAAAAATGTCTGTTCATGTCTTCTGCCCATTTCTTGATTGGATTATTTGTTCTTTGGGTGTTGAGTTTGATAAGTTCTTTATAGATTTTGGATACTAGCCCTTTATCTGATATGTCATTTGCAAATATTTTCTCCCATTCTGTCGGTTGTCTTTTGGTTTTGTGGACTGTTTCTTTTGCTGTGCAAAAGCTTTTTATCTTGATGTAATCCCAATAGTTAATTTTTGCCCTGGCTTCCCGTGCCTTTGGTGATGTTTATAGGAAGAAGTTGCTGCGGCTGAGGTCGAAGAGGTTGCTACCTGTGTTCTCCTTTAGGGTTTGGATAGACTCCTGTCTCACGTTTAGGTCTTTCAACCATTTGGAGTCTATTTTTGTATGTGGTGTAAGGAAATGGTCCAGTTTCATTCTTCTGCATGTGGCTGTCCAATTTTCCCAACACCATTTGTTGAAGAGACTGTCTTTTTTCCACTGGACATTCTTTCCTGCTTTCTCAAAGATAAGTTGACCATAGAGTTGAGGGTCCATTTCTGGGCTCTCGATTCTGTTCCATTGATCTATGTGTCTGTTTTTGTGCCAGTACCATACTGTCTTGATGATGACAGCTTTGTAATAGACCTGGAAGTCCGGAATTGTGATGCCGCCAGCTTTGCTTTTCTTTTTCAAGATTCCTCTGGCTATTCGGGGTCTCTTCTGGTTCCATACAAATTTTAGGATTATTTGTTCTATTTCTTTGAAAAAAGTGGATGGTATTTTGATGGGGATTGCATTGAATGTGTAGATTGCTCTAGGTAGCATTGACATCTTCACAATGTTGGTTCTCCCAATCCATTAGCATGGAATGTTTTTCCATTTCTTTGTGTCTTCTTCAATTTCTTTCCTGAGTTTTTTATAGTTTTCTGAGTACAGATCCTTTGCCTTCTTGGTTAAATTTATTCCTAGGTATCTTATGGTTTTGGGTGCAATTGTGAATGGGATCCACTCCTTGATTTGTCTCTCTTCTGTCTTGTTGTTGGTGTATAGGAATGCCACTGATTTCTGTGCGTTGATTTTATAGCCTGCTACATTACTGAATTCCTGCATGAGTTCTAGCAGTTTTGGGGTGGAGTCTTTTGGGTTTTCCACATAAAGTATCATATCATCTGCAAAGAGTGAGAGTTTGACTTCCTCTTTGCCGATTTGGATGCCTTTGATTTTTTCTGTTGTCTGATTGCTGTGGCTAGGACTTCTACTACTATGTTGAATAGCAGTGGTGAGAGTGGACATCCCTGCCGCATTCCTGACCTTAGGGGAAAAGCTGAGCTTTTCCCCATTGAGAAAGATATTCGCTGTAGGTTTTTCGTAGATGGCTTTTATGATATTGAGGTATGTACCCTCTATCCCTATACTCTGAAGAGTTTTGATCAAGAAAGAATGCTGTACTTTGTCAAATGCTTTTTCTGCATCTACTGAGAGGATCATATGATTCTTGTTCTTTCTTTTGTTAATGTATTGTATCACGTTGATTGATTTGCGGATGTTGAACCAGCCTTGCAGCCCAGGGATAAATCCCACTTGGTCGTGGTGAATAATCGTTTTAATGTACTGTTGGATCCTATTGGCTAGTATTTTGGTGAGAATTTTTGCCTCCATGTTCATCAAGGATATTGGTCTGTAATTCTCCTTTTTGATGGGGTCTTTGTCTGGTTTTGGGATCAAGGTAATGGTGGCCTCATAAAATGAATTTGGAAGTTTTCCTTCCATTTCTCTTTTCTGGAACAGTTTCAGGAGAATAGGTATTAATTCTTCTTGAAATGTCTGATAGAATTCCCCTGGGAAGCCATCTGGCCCTGGGCTTTTGTTTCTTGGGAGATTTTTGATGACTGCTTCAATTTCATTAGAGGTTATAGGTCTGTTCAGGTTTTCTATTTCTTCCTGGTTCAGTTTTGGTACTTGATACATCTCTAGGAATGCACCCATTTCTTCCAGGTTATCTAATTTGCTGGCATAGAGTTGCTCATAATATGTTCTTATAATTGTTTGTATTTCTTTGGTGTTGGTTGTGATCTCTCCTCTTTCATTCATGATTTTGTTGATTTGGGTCATTTCTCTTTTCTTTTTGATCAGTCTGGCCAGGGGTTTATCAATCTTGTTAATTCTTTCAAAGAACCAGCTCCTAGTTTCGTTGATCTCTTCTACTGTTCTTTTGGTATCTAGTTCATTGATTTCTGCTCCGATCTTTATGATTTCTATTCTCCTGCTGGGTTTAGGCTTTCTTTGCTGTTCTTTCTCCAGCTCCTTTAGGTGTAGGGTTAGATTGTGTATTTGAGACCTTTCTTGTTTCTTGAGAAAGGCTTGTATTGCTATATACTTTCCTCTCAGGACTGCCTTTGCTGTATCCCAAAGATTTTGGACAGTTGTGTTTTCATTTTCATTGGTTTCCATGAATTTTTTTAATTCTTCTTTAATTTCCTGGTTGACCCATTCATTCTTTAGTAGGATGCTCTTTAGCCTCCATGTATTTGAGTTCCTTCGACTTTCCTCTTGTGATTGAGTTCTAGTTTCAAGGCATTGTGGTCTGAAAATATGCAGGGAATGATCCCAATCTTTTGGTACTGGTTGAGACCTGATTTGTGACCTAGGATGTGATCAATTCTGGAGAATGTTCGATGGGCACTAGAGAAGAATGTGTATTCCGTTGCTTTGGGATGGAATATTCTGAATATGTCTGTGAAGTCCATTTGGTCCAGTGTGTCATTTAAAGTCTTTATTTCCTTGTTGATCTTTTCCTTAGATGGTCTGTCCATTTCAGTCAAGGGGGTGTTAAAGTCCCCCACTATTATTGTATTGTTGTCAATGTGTTTCTTTGCTTTTGTTATTAATTTCCTTATATAATTGGCTGGTCCCATGTTCGGGGCATAGACATTTACAATTGTTAGATCTTCTTGTTGGATAGACCCTTTAAGTAGGATATAGTGTCCTTCCTCATTTCTTATTACAGTCTTTGTTTTAAAATCTAGTTTGTCAGATATAAGGATTGCCACCCCAGCTTTCTTTTGGTGTCCATTAGCATGGTAAATGGTTTTCCACCCTCTCACTTTCAATCTGGGGGTGTCTTTGTGTCTAAAATGAGTCTCCTGCAAACAGCATATGGATGGGTCTTGTTTTTCAATCCAATCTGTTAGCCTGTGTCTTTTGATTGGGGCATTGAGCCCATTTACATTCAGGGTAACTATTGAAAGGTATGAATTTAGTGCCATTGTATTGCCTGTAAGGTGACTGTTACTGTGTGTTTTCTGTGTTCCTTTCTGATCTTTGCTGCTTTTAAGCTCTCTCTTTGCTTAGAGGACCCCTTTCAATATTTCTTGGAGGGCTGGTTTCGTGTTTGCAAATTCCTTTAGTTTTTGTTTGTTCTGGAAGCTTTTTATCTCTCCTTCTATTTTCAATGATAGCCTAGCTGGATATAGTATTCTTGGCTGCATATTTTTCTCGTTTAGTGCTCTGAAGATATCTTGCCAGTCCTTTCTGGCCTGCCAGGTCTCTGTGGATAGGTCTGTTGCCAATCTAATGTTTCTACCATTGTAGGTTACATATCTCTTCTCCCGAGCTGCTTTCAGGATTTTCTCTTTGTCTCTGAGACTCGTAAGTTTTACTATTAGATGTCGGGGTGTTGACCTATTTTTATTGATTTTGAGAGGGGTTCTCTGTGCCTACTAAACTTTGATGCCTGTTTCCTTCCCCGCATTAGGGAAGTTCTCTGCTATTATTTGCTCCAATATACCCTCTGCCCCTCTCTCTCTGTCTTCTTCTTCTGGGATCCCAATTATTCTAATGTTGTGTCATCTTATCGAATCACTTATCTCTCGAATTCTGCCCTCGTGATCCTGTAGTTGTTTCTCCCTCTTTTTCTCAGCTTCTTTACTTTCCATCATTTGGTCTTCTATATCACTGATTCTCTCTTCTGCCTCATTTATCCTAGCTGTTAGTGCCCCCATTTTTGATTGCACCTCATTAATAGCCTTTTTGATTTCGACTTGGTTAGATTTTAGTTCTTTTATTTCTCCAGAAAGGGTTTCTCTAATAATTTCCACGCTTTTTTCAAGCCCAGCTAGTATCTTTAAAGTCATGATTCTGAACTCTAAGTCCGACATCGTACTAATGTCCGTATTGAGTACGTCCCTGGCTGACGGTACTACCTCTTGTTCTTTTTGCTGAGGTGATTTTTTTCGTCTTGTCATTTTGTCCAGAGGAGAATAGATGAATGAGAGAACAATATGCTACAACGTCCCCAGCAAATATACTGTATACAAATCAGAAAAGACCTGAAACCAGGGGAAAAGAAAGGGAAAGAAATAAAAAAGAAAGAGGAAAAAAAAGAGAAAAAAGGAAAAAAGATAAAAACAAAAACAGAACAATACAAAAAAAGCAGAATGTGATCAAATATGATCAGGCTAGTGCATAGATCAGTGCCACACACTAGATTTTGGGCGTATTTTGGTCTGTTAGAAAAAAGTACCTCCTAAAATTTTAAAGGAAGAAAGACATATATGTACAAAATAATGGTTGATACAATGAACGGATAGAAGATGACTGTAAAGATGAAAATTATAAAAGATTTTATAAAAGGATTTGATAAGATAAGAAGTTGTTTGAAAAAAGAAAGAAGATTTAAAAAAGAAAATAAAGAGATAATGTGATCAGGCAGGGGACTAGAACAGAACTATACACTAGCGATTTAGGGTATATTTTTATCTGTTAGAAAAAACTGTATCTCAAAATTTTAAAGAGAGAAAAACTTATATATATATGCCAAAAATAAGGGTAACTTCTATGAAGGGATAAAATATGACTCTTCCAGTAAGTGGTCGCTTCTCTGTTCAGATAGTTGTTGCTACTCTCCTCTTTGATCTCCTGTTGAGTTCGTAGGTGTTCAGAATGGTTTGATCCCTATTCAGCTGAATTCCTGAGACCAGACGAAATCTAGGTCTCCTACTCCTCCGCCATCTTGCTCCCTCCTTTCTTTTGTTAATGTATTGTATCACGTTGATTGATTTGCGGATGTTGAACCAGCCTTGCAGCCCAGGGATAAATCCCACTTGGTCATGTTGAATAATCCTTTTAATGTACTCTTGGATCCTATTGGCTAGCATTTTGGTGAGAATTTTTGCCTCCATGTTAATCAAGGATATTGGTCTGTAATTCTCCTTTTTGATGGGGTCTTTGTCTGGTTTTGGGATCAAGGTAATGGTGGCCTCATAAAATGAATTTGGAAGTTTTCCTTCCATTTCTCTTTTCTGGAACAGTTTCAGGAGAATAGGTATTAATTCTTCTTTAAATGTCTGGTAGAATTCCCCTGGGGAGCCATCTGGCCCTGGGCTTTTGTTTCTTGGGAGATTTTTGATGACTGCTTCAATTTCATTAGTGGTTATAGGTCTGTTCAGGTTTTCTATTTCTTCCTGGTTCAGTTTTGGTAGTTGATACATCTCTAGGAATGCACCCATTTCTTCCAGGTTATCTAATTTGCTGGCATAGAGTTGCTCATAATATGTTCTTATAATTGTTTGTAGTTCTTGGGTGTTGGTTGTGATCTCTCCTCTTTCATTCATGATTTTGTTGATTTGGGTCATTTCTCTTTTCTTTTTGATCAGTCTGGCCAGGGGTTTATCAATCTTGTTAATTCTTTCAAAGAACCAGCTCCTAGTTTCGTTGATCTGTTCTACTGTTCTTTTGGTTTCTAGTTCATTGATTTCTGCTCTGATCTTTATGATTTCTCTTCTCCTGCTGGGTTTAGGCTTTATTTGCTGTTCTTTCTCCAGCTCCTTTAGGTGTAGGGTTAGGTTGTGTATTGAGACCTTTCTTGTTTCTTGAGAAAGGCTTGTATTGCTATATACTTTCCTCTCAGGACTGCCTTTGCTGTATCCCAAAGATTTTGGACAGTTGTGTTTTCATTTTCATTGGTTTCCATGAATTGTTTAATTCTTCTTTAGTTTCTTGGTTGACACATTCATTCTTTAGTAGGATGCTCTTTAGCCTCCATGTATTTGAGTTCTTTGCGACTTTCCTCTTGTGGTTGAGTTCTAGTTTCAAAGCATTGTGGTCTGAAAATATGCAGGGAATGATCCCAATATTTTGGTACCGATTGAGACCTGATTTTGCCCTAGGATGTGATCAATTCTGGAGAATGTTCCATGGGCACTAGAGAAGAATGTGTATTCCGTTGCTTTGGGATGGAATGTTCTGAATATGTCTTTGAAGTCCATTTGGTCCAGTGTGTCATTTAAAGTCTTTATTTCCTTGTTGATCTTTTGCTTAGATGATCTGTCCATTTCAGTCAGGGGGTTGTTAAAGTCCCCCACTATTATTGTATTGTTGTCAATGTGTTTCTTTGCTTTTGTTATTAATTGCCTTATATAATTGGCTGGTCCCATGTTCGGGGCATAGATATTTACAATTGTTAGATCTTCTTGTTGGATAGACCCTTTAAGTAGGGTATAGTGTCCTTCCTTATCTCTTATTACAGTCTTTGTTTTAAATCTACTTTGTCTGATATAAGGATTGCCACCCCAGCTTTTTTTGGTGTCCATTAGCATGGTAAATGCTTTTCCACCCCCTCACTTTCAACCTGGGGGTGTCTTTGGTTCTAAAATGAATCTCTTGCAGACAGCATATTGATGGGTCTTGTTTTTTAATCCAATCTGATAGCCCATGTCTTTTGATTGGGGCATTCAGCCCATTTACATTCAGGGTAACTATTGAAAGTTATGAATTTAGTGTCATTGTATTACCTGTAAGGTGACTGTTAACTGTCTGTTGTCTGTGTTCGTTTCTGCTCTTTGCTGCTTTTAGGGTCTCCTTTTGCTTAGAGGACCCCTCTCAATATTTCTTGGAGGGCTGGTTTCGTGTTTGCAAATTCCTTTAGTTTTTGTTTGTTCTGGAAGCTTTTTATCTCTCCTTCTATTTTCAATGATAGCCTAGCTGGATATAGTATTCTTGGCTGCATATTTTTCTCGTTTAGTGCTCTGAAGATATCATGCCAGTCTTTTCTGGCCTGCCAGGTCTCTGTGGATAGGTCTGTTGCCAATCTAATGTTTCTACCATTGTAGGTTACATATCTCTTCTCCCGAGCTGCTTTCAGGATTTTCTCTTTGTCTCTGAGACTCGTAAGTTTTACTATTAGATGTCGGGGTGTTGACCTATTATTATTGATTTTGAGAGTGGTTCTCTGTGCCTCCTGGATTTTAATGCCTGTTTCCTTCCTCACATTAGGGAAGTTCTCTGCTATAATTTGCTCCAATATACCTTCTGCCCCTCTCTCTCTCTCTTCTTCTTCTGGGATCCCAATTATTCTAATGTCGTTTCCTCTTATCGTATCACTTATCTCTCGAATTCTGCCCTCGTGATCCTGTAGTTGTTTCTCCCTCTTTTTCTCAGCCTCTTTATTTTCCATCATTTGGTCTTCTATATCGCTGATTCTCTCTTCTGCCTCATTTATCCTAGCAGTTAGTGCCCCCATTTTTTATTGCACCTCATCAATAGCCTTTTTGATTTCGAGTTGGTTAGATTTTAGTTCTTTTATTTCTCCAGAAAGGGTTTCTCTAATAACTTCCACGCTTTTTTCAAGCCCAGCGAGTATCTCTAAAGTCATGATTCTGAACTCTAGGACCGACATCGTACTAATGTCTGTATTGAGTTGGTCCCTGGCTGACGGTACTACCTCTTGTTCTTTTTGCTGAGGTGATTTCTTTCGTCTTGTCATTTTGTCCAGAGGAGAATAGATGAATGAGAGAACAAAATGCTAACAGGTTTACAACGTCCCCAGCAAATATACTGTATACCAATCAGAAAAGACCTGAAACCAGGGGAAAAGAAAGGGAAAGAAAGAAAAAAGAAAGAGAAAAAGAAAAAGAAAAAAAAGATAAAAACAAAAAGAAAACAATACAAAAAAAGCAGAATATGCTCAAATATGATCAGGCTAGTGCATAGATCAGTGCCACACACTAGATTTTGGGCGTATTTTGGTCTGTTCGATAAAAGTGCCACCTAAAATTTTAAACCAAGAAAGTCATATATGTACAAAATAAGGGTTGATACAATGAAGGGATGGAAGATGACTGTAAAGATGAAAATTATAAAAGATTTTATAAAAGGACTTGGTAAGATAAGTTGTTTGAAAAAGGAAAGAAGATTTAAGAAAAAAAAAAGGAAAAAGGGAGAGAATGTGATCAGGCAGGAGTCTAGAAAAAAGCCATACACTAGTGATTTAGGGTATATTTTGATCTGTTAGAAGAAACTGTACCTCAAAATTTTAAAGAGAGAACAACTTATATATATATGCCAAAAATAAGGGTAACTACTATGAAGGGATAAAATATGACTCTAAAAATGAAAAATAAAAATGTTTTTTTTTTAAAGGGATTGATAAGATGTTGGTTGAAAAAGGGAAAAAGAAAAATAAAAAAAAACAGTCAACAAAAATTAACTTTGATGAAATAATGAATCACGGTAAAAAAAAAAAAAAAATGCCATGAATCTATGTGCAGTATTCCCCTAGCGCTGGATTTCTCCCATTCTCCTTGATCGATCAACTTGGTCTTGGCTTGCTGGCTGTTTATGCTGATCTTCTGGGGGAGGGGCCTGTTCCTGTGGTTTCCAAATGTCTTTGCGGAGGGCGGAATTGCCCCGCCCTTGTCGGTCCGGGCTAAGGAAGCTGCTCCGGTTTGCTCTCAGGAGATTTGTTCCCTACAAGCTCTCGGTACAGCTTTGGAGGACCAGGGCAGAAATGGTGGCCTCCCAATCTCCGCCCGGAGGAGCTGAGAACTCGGGGCCCCGCTCCTCAGTGTGCCCCCCGAGAAATCAGTCACTTCCGTGTCCCCGGTCTCCGGCCGCACTCCGTGCTCACCTGGCCTGTGATCGAGCGTTGCTATCTCTGGCACCCGACCCCGTGTGGAGTCTCCAAACCCAGCAGATCCCTGCAGTGCGTTCCCGCACCGCTCCTCCCCGGGAAGGAAGGGGAGTCTCCCCGGATCTGCTGCTTGTTGGGTCGCTGCTGGGGGAGCCGTGCCCCGACTGGGCCGCAGATCACATTTTATGGCAACCCCGAGCTGAGAGCCCGCGACTCTGCTCCGTCTCTGCAGCCGGCTTCCCCGCTCTGATACCTGGGAGCTCTGGCGCACTCAGGCACCCCCGGTCTCTCTTTGACCGCAAGGGTCCTGAGACCACACTGTCCCAGGAGGATTCCACCCCCCGCTTAGCCACTGCAGCGACGTCCCTCTGCCGAGCCAACTTCTAAAAGGTCCGATTTTGTGCTCCGCAGCTCTATCACTTGCCAGAAGCGGCCAGCGGAGACCCCTCCCCCGCCGTCTATCCTCCCGAATATCGCCTCGGATTCACTTCTCCGCACGCCCTACCTTCCAGTAAGTGGTCGCTTCTCTGTTCAGAGAGTTGTTGCTACTCTCCTGTTCGATCTCCTGTTGAGTTCGTAGGTGTTCAGAATGGTTTGATCCCTATTCAGCTGAATTCCTGAGACCAGACGAAATCTAGGTCTCCTACTCCTCCGCCATCTTGCTCCACCTCAATCCCATATTATTCTAATAGAAGCCTCCTGTCTCTCTCTCACTCATATCCTTATCTATAAACATCTCCGTCCATAGAACATTCTCATTTATATGTCTAGGACATTTTTTATTCTTCCTTTCTCTCATCCTTCCATAAACGTGGGGCATGTTTTTGGAAACGTTCCAGAGCAGTTTATCCAGGTCCTTCGTGGATGTACAATACAAGTCAGTGACTTCTTACCTACTGTACGTTTACATTTACTTAGCTTGTGTATTTTATGTTGGCTCATAAATTCTTCAGTTCTGTTAGCTATAGAAATGTATTTGCCACGTGTTTGTAGTCAAAATAAAACCATTTAAGATTTGCCTATTAGATTTTTCCTACAGCTTCGGTGTGATATATTGTATATATGATCACAACATCTTTTTCAAGAATACAGATTGTTGGAGGGCTCCTGGGTGGCTCAGTTGGTTAAGCGACTGCCTTAGGCTCAGGTCATGATCCTGGAGTCCTGGGATCGAGTCCCACATCGCGGTCCCAGATCGGCAGGGAACCTGCTTCTCCCTCTGACCCTCTCCCTTCTCATGCTGTTTTTCTCTCCCTCTCTCAAATAAATAAAAAAAAAACTTAAAAAAAAAGAATACAGTTTGTTGGTATTTGACATAGGTAAACACAGTGAAACCATCAGCACAGTAAAGTAGTAAACACACTCATCACTCCCAAAAGTTTGCCCTTGCTCCTTTGTAATCCCTCTGTGCTCCTTCTCCTCCATGGGGAGGCAGTTAAGAGTTGTGCTTACCTGGGGGATGCTGGTTGAGGGTTTTTAAAGTTGATTGTTTGGGACAGAGACATTGTAAATCTTTGAGATTCCTCATCGTCTCACATGTTATTTCAGCTTGTCCGTGTTGTGCCTGACCATTTCCCTCTTGGCCCTGATGAGGTTGGAATTCTATAGAAATTTCCCGTTATCACTGCCTCCTTCGGAATTTGTGTGTTTCTTATTTATATCTGGAGAACCATCCTCGCTGTGAGTATACTAAATTAGCTTATATATACTGTTCTTCATAAATAAGCAGAAAATAGTATAGGCACTTGTCTTTTTCTATCCATTCAGTAATATAAATTTCCCTCTAACACATCAATTTTTATGATCACCTAGATTTAAATACATTTAAATTTGTGTTGCAGTGCCTTCTGTGATTCATACATTCTTTTTTTTTAAAGTTCAAACATAATTGGCCAACAGTGTAATATGTGTTTCAGGTGTACAACATGACTCAGCAATTCTATACATTTCTCAGTGCTCATCACAGTTAAGTGTAGTCTTCTTCCCCTTCATCTCTTTCATCTATCCATCCACCTGCAACCCATGTGCCCTTTAGAAGTGTATTGTGTACTCTCCATTTTTTTGTCATTCTCCAGCTATTTTTCAGCACTTAATGTTAATTTTGTCATTTGTGGTCTGAGAATATACTTCCTGTTGATTTCTTAAAGATTAACTGATTGATTTGAGAGTGAGAGAAAAAATGAGTGATGGGGTCAGAGGGACAGAGAGAATCCCAAGCAGACTCCATGCTGAGTTTGTAGGCTGATGCAGGGGTCAATCCCATAACCCTGAAATCAGGCCTTGAGCCAAAACGAAAGAAGTCAGACACTCCACCCACAGTGCTACCCAGATGCCACCCATGTGCCCCTAAGAATGTATCATTATTTCTCACTCAAAATGTTTTGTTGAAGGAGAACATCAAAAAGGTTGAGGCATTTTATGAAAAGTTAAATGACACCCTTGATTGGGCACTGGCTCCCTTGCAAGCTGAGAGAGAGAAGAATGTCAAGGATCAGGATGTGGTAGGAGTTTGTTGTTGAGTTTTACCTTTATGTGGCTCCAGGAGCCTTTTGGCTCACTGGGTGATGGGAGTGCAGCATCCTCGCCTGCTGTTTACCACAATAGAGTGTGCATCTGGGCACTGAGATTCCTATGGAGCAGTGAGCTGGGATTCTACTTAGAACCATCATGAAGAGGTTTGCTCTTTCAAGGACTAGGAAGTATGTTTGACTTCACAGCGAGGTAATGAACACATCATTATGCCCTGCCCTCCAAGATCTGTAGAAAATCCCCACAAGACACTTGGGCGATGAAGGGCGATGGATGGCCCAATTGTACAGTCCCTTCATCTTAATGCCAAACAGAGCATTTTCAATGTGAAGAGGGGAAGATGTGTATATATCTATGTATGTGCATATATATATATGAATAAAAGCCACTAAGAAAGCCATTTCTGAGTTCCTTGACTTGAACTATTTTCCACTTTGCTTACTTTCTCCTGATTCTCTTATGCCTTAAGTGCTTTCTTTGTTGCACTGCATGATCCTCTCCTGTTAGGCATCTTCACATTGTCCTGTGATCATGATTTCTTGAATGCCTTTTCTCATATCTTTCCTAAAGGGCCAAGATGAATTGGAGGATAGAGAGCAGAGAGCCTTGAGGGCCAAAAATGAGCACCGCAGGGTATGTTATTTTGGGGCAAGAAATCCCCATATGGCGGCAATGAGTTTGCATTGGGAAGGGAAAGAATGTCTTCCTGCCTTCAAGGTCTTGCCCTTCTCCTTTCCCCGTCAAACCCAAGTTCTCAGGTCATGTGCACATACATACACATCCTTTTCCAGAATGTGAGGAGTTATTGCAAGACCACTACAATGCCCTGAGTTCTTTGAAAATGACTCAAGAAGCCGAATTGAAAATGCTGAGGAGGAAAGTGGATATTGTGGTGGTTTTCTCTAAACAAAGACAAGTGGCTGCAGAAGAGTAAGCTACTCCTGTGTGAATTTTCACAAATACTGTTGTATGAAGTTATGTGATGGCCTGTGTAGATACTTGTATTTCTTTTAGAACTAGATCTCGATTATTATGCCAAATGCATTTTGTAGAATTGTGCCTGCCCTTCCTGCCTTGATGTGTGTAACCTTCATTTCCCTTTCTGTTCTAATCGATTGTCGTGCTTGTTTTTTGACTACCTGGAGTAGAGGAGGGAAGGTACCATCATTACAAACTTTGATACCTGGATCCCCTCTGGGTCTGCCTGCATTGTCCTTTTGGTTTCAGTATCATCACATGTTCTTATCAGCCCTGAATTCAGTCACTTTTGGTTCAGTACGAGACTTGGGTCAATAATGTGGATAGAAAAATGGAATTGTCTTGCTGCAGAAACACTGGGAGTTTCTTTGTGGAAAGTGGGTTGGGGCTCCAGCATTCCCGGATCCCTTCATCCAGTGAACAACTGACATCCCTCACTGTAGCCCAGTCCCTAAGAAGGCCAGATTATTTCCCATCCACCTGATTTTTTTAGGTGTAACTTTCTTGGGTCCCAGCCAAAGCCTGCGGTTTCACTAGGGCTCACCTTGGCGGTCTGACCCTGAACTTCACTCGTTCCTTTCCAAGCCCATGCCCATAAATTTGTTCAGCTTCTTTATAGTTCACTTGCCTGTTCCAGAATGTATTGATGTGTCCTGGGGAGTTGGCTCCCACTGCCAGGCTGCCTTTCTCCTAAGCTTCCTTCTTCTCCATGTGGGTCCCATATTTCTTCATGTGCTCTTTAGAAATTGGGTGCAATTACTCATAAGAGTTGGCTCTTTTGTCCAGTGTTTCCTTTATTTTCTCAGGAGGAGATCAGGGCCTTAGAGTCCCTCATTTACCTGGAAAAGCAAAGTTGTTCCTGGTCTTCCCTAGAGACTCAGCTTTGTGTTATTCCATTCCACACCGGTGGTGGGGGTTGCTCTGTGTCATTGGCATCTTGATTCTGTTCTTTTGGGCATAGGTACAGTGTCCTGACCATCTTTCCGTCTTCTACACATTTCACCTGATCCACTCAATCACAGCCGCACCAGAAGGCATTTGCTGAAGGATTTCCTGAGAGACCAGAAGCAAATGCATGTGTCTTTCTCTGTCTAGAGCTTTTGATTCAGTTTCTAAGAGCCTTTTTGCATGTGTTCTTGAGTAAATCCGGTGTTCTGTTGAAAGTGGTTAAACCAACACCATGAACAAAATAGTCTGAGGGCAGCACAGCAAACCAACCTTTCTAAGCAACCTCCTTTGCTGCTTTCACTATCACTGAACTCAGGCCTGTAAAAGTCGGTTGACTCCATGCAGTTGATAGTTTTCCATCTGAAATCTGTTGCGTGAAGATAACACCCTGACTATGTGACAGTTCACAGTGTTTTATATTTCAGGACATATTCCCGGCACTAAGATTGGACTTTTCCTCCCCCAGGATCTTCGAAGGAGTTGGCAATGTTGTACTTCTAGATCCTAGAAATGTCTGGGAGTGAGTTGCCATGCCTATAAAGCCATATTCTGGAAGGCTTCCTTTGAGGTTGTTTGTCTGTGTCAGGCACAGCCTTGGTCTGAGGATCAGGGCTCCCCATGGAGTTGTAAGTCTAATGATCGTCCCCTGCTTCATCCTAATGGGTATAGTTGGTCAAGCATGGCTTTTCGCTTTGACCTGAAAGGAGCCCTCACCGTCTCAGACAAAAGACCAACTCTGAGATGGCACGAAGTTCAATATTATTTGGTGGCTTGATGATGAATGATTTGAAGTAGAGAAGTATAAAGACAATCTGATTGCCGGGGACTTGGCAGCCTCGAGTTTGATTTTTCTTTAACCCTAAATGTGGCCTTCAGTTTGTTTCCCTCATTGTGTTGTCAATCTGTGCATTTATGGAGGTCATTTGAACCTAGGCCATCAGGTGTGTTGGGAGGAAAAACGGCAGAAATTCAGGACCTTGGCTACTCAACAGTGTATATACCTTTCCCATCTTAGAAAGCTGGAAAATACACACTGTGAACTGAACGCACAGGAGAGTCAACTGGCAGCTGCTGAGGAAAATGTGAAACTGGTTACCGAAGAGATAGACAAGTATAAGTGAGTTCAGACACTAAATATTAGCGGCTCGTGAAATCCCTGTTCACTTCGTATTTTTAATCTTTGTATATGGTTTAGACTCAATTAACAGGTAATATAAACAAAAACTCAGATGACCTATCCAGAGAGAATTAACAGACACACAAAAAAAAAGTTTTAGAAAGAACAAAATTATGTTACTAAACATATCCTGATCCCCAGTGCTGGCCTGAATGTGTGGAATCTTCCACCATGCCATTCCACCCCCAAGGGTGGTGTCAGTCGTCCTAATCTTGAGGAAAGCAGTTTGTCGTAGGATGAATCCTGCCCATGAACCAGGTAGTGCCATCTGATGGCACGGTCTTTGCATCCCTTGGAACCATGGCGAGCATAGAAGTTAAAGGACAATAGAGCTTCATGGTAAAAGCTACTTCTCATGTGATAAATCAGGGAAAGATTGATATCAGGTAAGGAAAATATGTCAACTCTGAACCCTGCAGGTGTGGAAAAACGAGGATGTAACGATAGCTTTGATCCTACTGTACATTTATTATCATGTGAAAGTGTTTCCTGTGTCAGGATAAATCGTATGAGGGGACAGATCAGAGGAGGATGGCCACATGGGCAGGTGATTTAAAATCACACCCAAGGGGCGTCTGGGTGGCTGTCATTAAGCGTCTGCCTTCGGCTCAGGTCATGGTCCCAGGGTCCTGGGATCAAGCCCCGCATTGGCCTCCTGCTCTTGCGGAAAGCCTGCTTCTCCCTCTCCCACTCCCTCTGCTTGCGTTCCTTCTCTCACTGTGTCTCTCTCTGTCAAATAAATAAATAAAGTCTTTAAAAAAAAACTAAAATCACACCCAATATTGGGCTTTATCTGACAAAAGCAATTATACCTCACAGACAAGATATTGGAGAAACGCAAGATCAGCTGCAGAAGGCAGAGCTCACCTTCAAACACAAGGTAACCTGAGTTCTGCCCCAACATACTGGCCCCTTGGTGCCTCCTGCAGGTGATGGAAGTGACCCTTAGATCCCTGAACTTGGGCTCTTGGTGTATTGATTTTTCACGTCGCAGCTCATGAGAGAAGCGCTCTAGATAATTGGGTAAGTGTTTTCTTTTTCCTCCTCTTCGTTTGGGGTACAGTCCGGCACAACTGAGGGTGGATGTGTTTTTCTCCCCCAGGTTAAGCGTCGGTTTGGGGAGAGGAAGATAGTGCAGCAGAGCAGGGAGAAGGCCTACATGAAACACAGGTGTGCGAGTTCGACGTGCCTTTTTATGGGTGTCCTGAGGGGTCAAGGCTAAGTTGTTTATTGTCTGGTAGAAGACATGGTGTTGTAAATCTTATAGACGTTCATTCTTTTTCTGTATTCAAGACTGCACATGATGAGGAGAGAGACGACGCCTGAGGGATCCATGAGGCAGGAACCGATGCCGGGAAGACCCGAGATATGGAACCGTGTGCAGAGAGGTAGGGAGCATGCTGTGAAATGCAGCAGCCTGATTTCTGCTGGGAAAGCACTTGATGTTCTCCCCGTTCTTGTGGGTGATCGTTGTGTGTCCTAGAGAGAATCACAAGCACTACCTAAGGAGAGCAGGTTGTCTGAAGGCGTGTTGGGAGGGTGCTTTCCTCAGGTGCCTACCAGCAGCAGGACACCTGTCCCTGTGAGAGTTGGAGCTCATGCCCCTCCCCTGACTGCAGACCAGCACGCCCACCCCCTCCACCATTCCCCTACTGAAGAGCTGAGCCTGGAGCAGTTGTGAGCCTGAGCTCCCTTCCCAACATGACGCAATGGTAAAGCCTTTTTGAATAAAAAAAAAAAAAAAAAAACGGCTATTTGAGTAAAATGGCATTTACCACTTATGGAGATTCTTTTATTTTTGTTTTATTTCTTATGTAGAGTACTATATTCATCAATGAAATTCATGCATTTTACTCCTCTAATGTTATCGCTATAATGCCACAGCTTTACTTCTCAATCCCCCTATTTTTTTGTTTGCTCCTGACTGTAAAATTAGTCTACTCCAATTCTTCTCTTCAATATTTACGTAATAGCCAGTCACACATGCTAGGCCTCATCTAGAGACTGAAAGATTGCATCATTAACTGGCGGCCTGAGGAAAGAATGCATGCCGTTCCTGTTTCGGGTATGTTGATATCACCCACTGAAGTCTATTCTCACTTAGATTTTAATCTATGAAGAAAAAGTGATTTTTTTGGATCTGTATTGAGCACCCCAATTTTGGTATTAATTTCCAGCCAGTTGTACCCCAATCTGTCCACTGTTGATTGATTACTTATGGAAAAACTGGAACCTGGGTCCTGGAGTGTCTCCCGCAAGAGTCAGGTGACTGGTATCTCTCTTAGTGAAGAAGTCACTTGAGTCATGTGGAGAAACCCTCTCTTCAGATAAGGGAGCCGAGTGTGGGAAAGAGTGTAAGATGGAGGAAGAAGGCACGGAGGGTATGCAAACCACAATAAACCTCCATCCTTTGTCCCATCCAGAATCTAGACCGGTTCCCAGGATGAACAGCTGCACCAGCCCGAAAAAGGTCCCGGAGATGGCTATGGTAAATGCTATGGGCGTTTTCAGTTGTGCCTGTTTCTGGAAGATACTCCTGTAGGGACAGCACCCTGTCCTGGCCTTGTGGCTATTGGGTATGTTCTGTGATCTATCTGAGGCATCCTTCCCCTTTCAGAATGCAAGCAGTTTACCCAGGAGCCTCCAGTCTTCCCCATTAGAGATCCTCAGCTTACCTGCTTCCTCCCGAAGTTGTAGATGCTTAGAGGCAAATGATGGTAGGATGCTCAACTCAAGTGTGTGTGTGTGTGTGTGTGTGTGTGTGTGTGTGTGTGTAAACCCCTGGAGGAGGGCAACATCTCACTCCACACTGAAGTCGGCCAGTCCCGCTGACTCCTTGCACTTTGCTTTCCTGCTGTAGCGGTAGTGGTGTTGGTTTTCGGGTCAGGAGACTGACCTGGGAGAATATCTACGGTAATCCTCACAGCTGGCAATGGGAAAAGCCATGCCCTGCCTCACATTCCGTACCATGTACTTTGGGCAGCTGTGAGTGTTGGTGGAGAAGGTGAGTTAAAACCTCATGTGCGTTCCATCTGTGTGGGTAAAGACATGACCCAGAATCCCTCCAGTTGCACCCCGGGTGAGATGAAGGTGAACTCCTCCAGGTGTCAGGTGTGTGGTAGAAAACGCCCCCCGGAGCATAGCTGTCAAGAGGGAATCCCAGTGACTCCTTGCAGGGCCCACACCTCACACATGTTTCAGCTGTGCTCCTCTGAGCGGGTTCTGATGCAGTTTGGTGGCGGTGCCAACTGATAGCGTCTCTCCTGATCCATCCTGGGAGGGTCACACCTGTTATCCAGACACATTGGTTTGCCTCTGGTGATGCAGAATTGGCCCTTCAGTGGTTCTTGGCACCAAGGACGAATCATTTGCTCTCTGCCTGAGCTAAGGAGCATCGGAATGTCGGTGACGCAGATCCACAGAGTTGGGTCTCACTAATTCATAGGGATCGTGCACCTCCCAGCACTTTGCCAGGTCCGCTGCAGAACTGCAGAAATTCCTATCTCCTGAGCGGTGTCTGTGGCCATGGACACACTGGGAGAGTAGAAACTCCTTTGTCACGAGGGAATCGGAGCGGGGTCAGGCGGGGGCTGGTGGGCAGCAGTTGGACCCAAGATGTGCTCTTCTTCCATTTTGGACACTGGGCTTCCCATTGCCCCTCATTCTGTCTGTGCTCAGTATACAGAAGCTGATTCTGTAGTTGTCACGGCGGGTGAAGTGTAGTCCTGGACATTGATGCCAGCCCATCTCTAATAGACCCTTTTATTAGTTTGGTATTAACTTTGCCAAGACATTGGGGCAGATTCCGTGCCTCTGTAGAGTTGCAGACATATATTAACATGTGGTGACAGTAGTTTTTCCCCATGGCATCTGTTCACCCCAGGCCATAGGTGGGACGCAGGAGTTAGGTAACGTCTGGCACAGATGCTCCTGTCCTGGAATGTGGTGATGGGGAAGTTTGTAGGTGCTGAGACCTGTTTCTTTTGGTGTCAGTTTTGTTGGTGGTGTTACTTTTCTGTCTCATCTCAACCTATAGTTTACTTTGTGTGTTTATGTCTGTATGGATGCACAGGGGCTTTGCCATTTCCTAGGACCACCCTGCGGGCCTTACCCCAGGGGTCCTACCTTATCACCGTTCCTGTATTATGGGCCACGTTCACAGCCTTCACCCTGCTGGCCTCATGAACCTCACCAACCACCTCCACCTCCTGCATTTGGTAAAGTGATCTGAATAGTAGGTCTTGACTTGCAAAGCATATCCATCTTTCTCCACAAGGAGACTTTGGAGAAGATGTAGAAGTGCTGCCCTAGGGTTTTGTATTGCAGGGGTTCCCCTGGCTAAAGACATTCCAAGATTCATCAGTGTCTACACTATTATTACTTTGTGAGGCTGTGTCATTTTTCCATTTTGATCTGGGTAGCAGGTGTCTCTTGTAGAGAGATTAACACATTTTACAGAAAGTCAGACATAAACTTTATCAGCCAGGCTATTTCTAGGGACCACATTTTGGGCTGTTGAGGGATGAAGCACACTGTTCCGTTCATTTTTTTTAAGATTTTGTTTATTTATTTGACAGAGAAATAGAGAGAGAGCACAGGTATTCAGAGCCACAGGCAGAGGGAGAGGGATAAGCAGGCTCTGTGAGGAGCAGGGTGCCTGATGCAGGGCTCAATGCCAGGATCCAGGGATCATGACCTGAGTCAAAGGCAGACACTTAACGGAATGATCCAACCAGTACCCCAGCTCAGTTCATTTTTCGCTGCTTTAGCCCGGACTGTTTTATCCTTAGCTATGAAAACACCTGAAGCAATATGGAGGGCTGTGGTCCCTTCTTTGAGGGGGAAGGACAGGGCTTCCCCTTGTATGCAGGCACCAGCAGGAACCTGTGGGAAATGCTGTATGTCTGAGAAGGGACCCGAGAGTGGGAGAGAACGGAATGTGATGGCAGCAGGTTTGGAGCATTGATTTGAATTCTGCACAGTCAATGCCGGTCTGCATCCACCTCCATGCCTTCTAGGGCTTCAGTCATATTCAGAAACCTGTGGCGCTCAAGGGGACAACAGCGACACCCTGCCCAAGAAGGTCCCACAGAAAGGCCAGGTAAATACTGTGGCTGTTTTTAGGTGTAATCATTTCTGGAATCCCGTTCCTGTCTGGGCAGCACCCTCTCCTGACCTTGTATCTGTTGGGTTTGTCCTGGGATCTGTGTGTGGTGTAATTTACCTTTCAAAATCCTAAGTCTTCATTCAGAGCCTACAGGCTTCTCTGTTTCTAGATCATCACCTTAGGGTTGTGTCAGTGGAAGAAACACAGAGTTTTGCTGAAGCCTTGACCTTAAAAGGGGAATCCTGGCTGGGCACGTTTTAACATCCTGAAGTTTCTCAGGACATACATGTGTTGTGCTTGGCTATTTCCATGCACTGAGCAGTGGGGGAGGTGCCGTTTTTGGGAAGGAAGTGTCTTTATTACACAATCGAGGCATATATTTCTTACCATCGTGCACGTCCAAAGTCCACATTTGTTGTTTGGGAGGGATGATACAAAACTCTCACTTTGTTTGCAGCGTGTTGAGTTTGAGCTGTCATTTCTTTAGTTATATAAACACCCGAAGCAAGGCTATTGTCCCTTGATTAATCATTCGGGTAGGGGTCTGTCCCTTGTCCTCGGCAGTCAGTGAATACTTGTGGGGAACCCTCTTGTCCGGTAAGGGTGATGAGAATGACAAACAGTGGCAGATGCTCTAGGCAGGTGTAGACGGTGTGTTGGAATGTTGCTGAGTCACTTCCAATGGGATGGTCTTCTGTCTTTTCTCTGACGTGGGTCAGATACAGACGCTGGGGCATCCTCCATAAGGAATAACAGTCCTGCATGCAGGCCTCTCATGTTATGGTAGAGTGAATATGATAACATTCTTCAGGTTGCTCAGGAGATACGTTTGATGCACTTTGTCATTTACTGATACTGAGGTGTTTGGCAGGTCCCTTTGTTGTGAAGGAGAGCCACTCTTCTCTGAAAGCTGGGCAAAGCGGTATGCGCACGCACACTCTACAGACGATAGTCCGTGCTATGGGAGGAATGACGCCTACTCTTTTTTTTCTTAATTTTTTATTGTTATGTTAATCACCATAGATGACATCATTAGTTTTGGATGTAGTGTTCCATGGTTCATTGTTTGTGCATCATACCCAGTGCTCCACGGAAAACGTGCCCTCCTTAATACCCATCACCAGCTAACTCATCCCTCCACCACCCTCCCCTCTAGAACCCTCAGTTTGTTTTTCAGAGTCCATCGGGGATGACGCCTACTCTGAAGGTTAGAAATTTAATGTGTCTGAGAGCAGGGAGGGCACATTAGTTAAACGACATAGATGTTGTGTTCCATAAATGGGAAACACCAGCGATGGATCTGAAGGACAAGAGAGGGAGCCATGAGTCTCTAGAAACAGGAGGCTGTTGATGAGAAGGATGGAGGTGCTCAGGGGAGTGGATGGGCCTCTCTAAGTTAGAGCAGGGGCGGTTCCTGGCAGGCCAGCAGCCTGAGCAGTGAGTTCGAGGACACCGTGAGATCCACACCGAGTTGCTGCGTGTGTCCATCACACAGTATGGATAATGCAGTTATTTGTACCAGAACGTCACTATTGCCATAAAGCTGTTCCTTCATACTCTATAAAGATTGTTGTTTCCGCTGGATTTCTGAAGGTTCTGAAATGGGTGACAGAATGTGGTGGAGATTTGAGAAATTTAACTTGGTTCCTTTGGGGATTCTTGTCTGCCTGAGTTTGTGGGCCCCAGTGAGAAAAAGTGAAAATGGGACCTAGATCAGTAGAGTGGCTGCCTTGGCATTCGGCCTGAGCCAGACTCTTCGTGGGAATTCAGTATTGACCAGGAACCACCCTAGCTGGATCCCAGTCACTACGCCTCTGCCTCTGAGTCACCACTCTGCCTGCACTTTGCATCTCCCTGAAATTCGTCACAGCATCCTGTGGATTTACCCATGTTCCTGATTTCTCAGCCCAGATGCCAGCTCTCAGTGCGGCCAGCTCTATAGAGCCTCAGCTTTGTTATCTGGGAAAGGGGAGCATGTTGGTTTCTGAGGTGATTAGGAGAATAGGAGTTGAAGTACATAAAGAATCTGCAGGGGCCCCTGGATGGCTCAGTGGGTTAAGCATCGGACTCTTGGTTTCTGCTCAGGACATGATCTCAACGTTCTGAGATCGAGCCCCAAGTCATGCTCGGCGTTGAGTGTGGAGCCTACCTAGGAGTTTCTCTCTCCCCCTACCCTCCCCGTTCTTGCACAATTTGCCCTTTCTCTGTCTCTGTCTCTCTGTCAGAAAAAAAGAAAAAGAATATGTAAAATATCTGGCCTCTGGGCCACTCCTCCTTCTCACTGTTTTTATGAAAATAGCTCCATGCAGATGATCATGAAAAGATGTTCTTTTCAGTCCACACCATTACACTGAGAGTATAACACATCAGCCCAGAGTTTGTCAATCCTGTTTTCAAAAATAAGGCAAAGACCCCTTTTTATTTTGTAAAAAATTTTAGGTCCTAGCTAAGAATGAAGTGAAAGATCATTAAAAAGGCATGTACATTCAGAGATCTATACCTGGGATGTGAAAACAATTGTTTTCTATTACATATAGACTCGTGAAGGCAGCCACACACTCAGGTGTCCATTCAAGGCCTCAGATATATTATAGGAAGCAAATGCATTTAGGAAATCAAAAGGTCACACTGTACTAACCCAAATGTATTTGCCTTACAGGACAGGACATTTGTAATTTGAAGACCTCCCTGAGCAATTACAACCAGGCTGTGTGTGTATATATTTAGAAAATTGTCAGATCAGCCTAATGTCCTGAATGTTGTCCCTGCCCATCCTGTCCCCTGTGCTCTGTCTCTCCTGGCATCCCCCAAATAAACCTTTCAGAGTTCTGTATCTGTGTCAGCGTCTGCCTTCAGGAGGCCCTACAGTCACTCGCCTTCGATTGCACAGTGTGGATCCCATACACAGAACAAACTGGCAGCAATGGTGGTGATGGAGGATATAGCAGGATTCCCCGTTGTGGTATCTTTCCTGCAGGGGTCATAAGAAATCCTTCTGGGGAGGCGGACACATCTTGTATTTAGGTCTATTGGTGGTTGTTGTTAACTCAGGTGATAGATACTCTTGAGCACATGGCACCTGCTAGTTTAGGGTGTGTGAGTCGATCGGAAGGACAGGGGTCTGTCCCCAGGCAGCGGTCTGTTGTGACGGTGAGGAGTGAAAGAAGCATCCCTAGTGGCCCTGAGAGCCGGGTGAGGAGGCCCTGCATTAATCCAGATTTTGATCACTGGTTTCACGCTACCAGCTGCCCCCCAACAGCAAGAGGGCTCTGAGGGGGGGCTGATGGTGGCAGTATTCTTGGTAAGACCCATGATGCCCCTAATCCTCCCACAGTGTCCTTGTTGGGGGATGGGCAGGGCAGAGGCCAATGACAGGAGACCCATTCCTCCCTCACCACACAGGAGGATTTGGGTGTATGCCTCTGTCACTTTTTAGGTCGTTTACTCCAATCCATTCTGCACCAGAGCTCCTGGATCTTGCAAAGCCCTCCTTCTTCCGAGGTTGTGGAAGCAGCCATCCTCCAGTAGCTTTGGAGTCATGGCTGGGCCACTAAGGAGTCCAGGTTTTTCTGTCCAGGAGTGGCTGGTAACTGCACTGCTGCAGTCAAGATCAGCCTGAGCAGGCTTGGTAAATGAGATTCTCATACCCTGTGAGCAGGGCCGGGGCCAAATGATGTCAGCAGAGTGGGGCAGACAGGAGAGGTGGATCCCTGTGGTCGTGGACAGGGCTGCAGAAAGCAGAAGGCCTGAGGGCCTGGGGAGAGATAGGGAAAGAGACTGTCAGGGAGAGAGACACTGAATGAGTGGTGGGGGGACTGAGCAAGTCCTGGAAAGTGAGAGGAACAAAGAGAGAGATGGGGTAGAGGGAAGCAGAGACCAAGAGGAATTTCAAGGATGAAAAGAGGTTGCTGGTCTAGGTGTTGGAGGTGGACCATACTCCAGGGTGGAGGAAGTCGATGTAGGTGATCCGAATATTGGGACCAGAAGAGGTGGGAAAGCAGGCAATCAGATTTCCCTGACACTAAAGCTCCAACCTCCCTAGGGCTGAGCTTTGTAGAAGCCATTTCACTTGGGAAGATGGGCACATTCTTTTGCTTGGGGTGGTGGGGCCAAGCCTCAGGATCTGTCATCGAGAGAGAGGGCTTGGCTAGACCTGAGCATGCTCTGCCCCTCCAGCTGAGGGGTCATGGCTTTGAGCATTCTAGGGATTCCCAGGGCGGCTAGCAGAGGGCACCTGTGCACCTAAAGCCGGAGGGGGAGGTGTCTCTGCCTGTGCTGACCCAGGGTATCTCAGAGCAAGAAGGACTTCTGTAGCAGCCCAAGGATCCAGCCCCACTGTGGCTGCCCCAGCATAGAGAGCCATAGCTGCGGTTCCAGTAGGTTCTGCTGCCGCCCTGTGGGAGACCCTGGAGGCTTTGCAGCCACTTGGTGCCTCCTGAGGTGCGACTGAGAAAAGCTGCTTTGTTGGGTGAGTGCTGAGGAGGGGGCTCTGGGCGGCTTCCCCAGGACGGGCTTGTAGGTTAGCAGCACAGTCCCTTGCATTTGGGGGGCTGTTCCCCTGGTTCATTCCTCCTTTTCCCTGAGGTTATTTGAACAAGACCTGTTTTACTCAGGGATCTGTGGATTGAGGGATCCGGCGAATTCACATCCGAGATGCTGTGGTTGGTTTGTTACAGGTGCAGGCTTGTTTCTGGGGAGAAATCCTGACTCCAATTCAGAGAAATGGGAGCTGCATTCAGTTTGGACACGAATACAGGAACTGCTCTCAGAAACTTCTAGATGGAGGAGCTGAGATCCCACTTTCTGAGTTCTCCTGGAGCCAGAGCCCCAGGTAGAAGCACAGAGTGTCCACCACTTAAACATGTTTTTATTAATTTTCAATCATATTTTTTTCCGACAATGGTACAGTAGTTGGAAGTGACTGAAAACTTGACCGGTACTTGATGTCCTAAAACTTCCATGAGTTTACTGTTAAATTTACACCTGAAACATGATTTGTTATAATTATCCTTCCCTGTCTTCCTTGGAAAGAAACTCACCCATAATACCCTTCAAATATACTCATTATCTCATCTCCTTTTCTTTCTTTCTTCTTCTTCTTCCTTTTTTTTTAAGATTTTATGCCAGAACCACGGGTGTTGGGTGGGGGATGGCAGAGGGAGACGGTGACTCAACACTGAGCAGGGAGCCCGGCATGGGACTCGATCTCGGGGACCCTGAGATCAAGACCTGAGACAGACACTTAAGTGATTGAATCACCCAGGCGCCACAGCTTATCTCTTTTCAACTGAGATTTGCCATGTTTTCTAATTTCTCATGAACCCGTAACAATCTTCAATAGTTTTAAATTGGTTGCAGTTTACTATAAAGCTCATTCACAGGATCCCACTCTGACGTCTTCTGTTCAAAGTGTCAGGACCACTTCTAAATATATGGAAGATTATACTAACTAAGCAAAATTTGTGAATCACTGTTTGAAGAAAAAGCATGATGGTATTTTTTTTAAGATATTAAAATAGATGCTTACATCCACTGGTTCATGCACTTCCAACTTTTTCTTTTATTTTCCATTGTTGCTTATTTCTATTTCAGGTATTATATTCCTGTACCTTCCTGAGATTTAAATTCCTCACGTGTACTTTCAAGGATCCTTTCCGCATTTGTCATAAAGAAGACAGACCATTTGATGAGGATGCAGCTTTGTATAATTTCAAGATTTGTTGTTTAGGTTTTTAGAAACTTTTCCCGCCCATTTGAAAATATCATCCCACCTTGACAAGTTACATAAAAATTGTAATCTTCTTGTATCAATAGGATTTCATTTCATTATACTGTGTTTCTCTTTTGATATTTTATATTTATATCTAAAACTTGAGAATATCTCATAAGTTCACTGAATGTCCAAAAAGTATGAAATTTTGAAGGTTTGCATTTTTGAAATCATAAATGCAGAGATTTGCCTGTTAAATTAAGGATATTTGCTGAGCAGGATGCAAGTGACATAATCATTTTTGGGGACGAAATAATGTCTTCTATTCTTTACAAACATGCTAGAGTTGTTTCAATATCATATATCTGGATGAGCAATTATTTTTTCTTTTCAATTTTTTATTTAAATTCTACCTAGTTATCATTCAGGGTATGGATATGAGCAATCTTATTACAGTATCTTTTTATAATTTATTAATTTAAGAAACTAAACATATCATTTTTTTTCTCCATGATAGGAAAAATCTACAGAAGTATCATCATTTCTTTTTTTTTAATTTTTTTATTGTTATGTTAATCTCCATATATTAAATCATTAGTTTTTGATGCAGTGTTCCATGATTCATTGTTTGTCCATAACACCCAGTGCTCCATGCAGAACGTGCCCTTCTCAATACCCATCACCAGGCTAACCCATCCCCCTACCCCTCCCCTCTAGGACCCTCAGTTTGTTTTTCAGAGTCCATCATCTCTCATGGTTCGTCTCCCCCTCTGACATACTCCCCTTTTCTTCCTCTCCTGTTATCTTCTTCTTTTTCTTTTTTCTTAAAATATGTTGCATTATTTGTTTCAGAAGTACAGATCTGTGATTCAACACACTTGCACAATTCACAGCGCTCACCGTAGCACATACCCTCCCCAATGTCTATCACCCAGCCACCCCATCACTCCCACCCCCAACCACTCCAGTAACACTCAGTTTGTTTCCTGAGATTAAGAATTCCTCATATCAGTGAGGTCATATGATACATGTCTTTCTCTGATTGACTTATTTCACTCAGCATAACACCCTCCAGTTCCATCCACGTCGTTGCAAATGGCAAGATCTCATTCCTTTTGATGGCTGCAAAATATTCCATTGTGTATATATACAACAGCTTCTTTATCCATTTATCTGTCAATGGGCATCTTGGCTTTATCCACAGTTTGGCTATTGTGGACATTGCTGCTATAAACATTGGGGTACACGTACCCCTTCGGGTCCCTACATTTGTATCTTTGTGGTAAATACCCAGTAGTGCAATTGCTGGATAGAACGGTAGCTCTAATTCCAACTGTTTGAGGAACCTCCATACTGTTTTCCAGAGGGGTTGCACCAGCTTGCATTCCCACCAACAGTGTAGGAGGGTTCCCCTTTCTCCACATCCCCGCCAACATCTGTCGTTCCCTGACTTGTTAATTTTAGCCATTCTGACAGGTGTGAGGTGGTATCTCATTGAGGTTTTGATTTGGATTTCCCTGATGCCGAGTGATGTTGAGCACTTTTTCATGTGCCTGTTGGCCATTTGGATGTCTTCTTTGGAGAAATGTCTGTTCATGTCTTCTGCCCATTTCTTGATTGGATTATTTGTTCTTTGGATGTTGAGTTTGATAAATTCTTTATAGATTTTGGATACTAGCCCTTTATCTGATATGTCATTTGCAAATATTTTCTCCCATTCCGTCGGTTGTCTTTTGGTTTTGTGGACTGTTTCTTTTGCTGTGCAAAAGCTTTTTATCTTGATGAAATCCCAATAGTTCATTTTTGCCCTGGCTTCCCGTGCCTTTGGCGATGTTTCTAGGAAGAAGTTGCTGCGGCTAAGGTCGAAAAGGTTGCTACCTGTTTTCTCCTTTAAGATTAGGATGGACTCCTGTCTCACGTTTAGGTCTTTCAACCATTTGGAGTCTATTTTTGTATGTGGTGTAAGGAAATGGTCCAGTTTCATTCTTCTGCATGTGGCTGTCCAATTTTCCAAACACCATTTGTTGAAGAGACTGTCTTTTTGCCATTGGACATTCTTTCCTGCTTTGTCAAAAATAAGTTGACCATAGAGTTGAGGGTCCATTTCTGGGCTCTCGATTCTGTTCCATTGATCTATGTGTCTGTTTTTGTGCCAGTACCATACTGTCTTGATGATGACAGCTTTGTAATAGAGCTGGAAGTCCGGAATTGTGATGCCACCAGCTTTGCTTTTCTTTTTCAGTATTCCTCTGGCTATTCTGGGTCTCTTCTGGTTCCATACAAATTTTAGGATTATTTGTTCCATTTCTTTGCAAAAAGTGGTTGGTATTTTGATGGGGATTGCATTGAATGTGTAGATTGCTCTAGGTAGCATTGACATCCTCACAATGTTCATTCTCCCAATCCATGAGCATGCAACGTTTTTCCATTTCTTTGTGTCTTCTTCAATTTCTTTCATGAGTATTTTATAGTTTTCTGAGTACAGATCCTTTGCCTCTTTGTTTAGATTTATTCCTAGGTATCTAATGGTTTTGGGTGCAATTGTAAATGGGATCACTCCTTGATTTGGCTCTCTTCTGTCTTGTTGTTGGTGTATAGGAATGCCACTGATTTCTGTGCATTGATTTTATATCCTGCTACTTTACTGAATTCCTGTATGAGTTCTAGCAGTTTTGGGGTGGAGTCTTTTGGGTTTTCCACATACAGTATCATATCATCTGCAAAGAGTGAGAGTTTGACTTCCTCTTTGCTGATTTGGATGCCTTGGATTTCTTTTTGTTGTCTGATTGCTGTGGCTAGGACTTCTAATACTATGTTGAATAGCAGTGGTGAGAGTGGACATCCCTGCCGCGTTCCTGACCTTAGGGGAAAAGCTCTCAGCCTTTCCCCATTGAGAATGATATTCGCTGTGGGTTTTTCATAGATGGCTTTTATGATATTGAGATATGTACCCTCTATCCCTATACTCTGAAAAGTTTTGATCAAGAAAGGATGCTGTATTTTGTCAAATGCTTTTTCTGCATCTATTGAGAGGATCATATGATTCTTGTTCTTTCTTTTGTTAATGTATTGTATCACGTTGATTGATTTGCGGATGTTGAACCAGCCTTGCAGCCCAGGAATAAATCCCACTTGGTCATGGTGAATAATCCTTTTAATGTACTGTTGGATCCTATTGGCTAGTATTTTGGTGAGAACTTTTGCATCCATGTTCATCAAGGATATTGGTCTGTAATTCTCTTTTTTGATGGGGTCTTTGTCTGGTTTTGGGATCAAGGTAATGCTGGCCTCATAAAATGAGTTTGGAAGTTTCCCTTCCATTTCTATTTTTTGGAACAGTTTCAGGAGAATAGGTATTAATTCTTCTTGAAATGTCTGATAGAATTCCCCTGGGAAGCCATCTGGCCTTGGGCTTTTGTTTCTTGGGAAATATTTGATGACTGTTTCAATTTCCTTAGTGGTTATAGGTCTGTTCAGGTTTTCTATTTCTTCCTGGTTCAATTTTGGTAGTTGATACATCTCTAGGAATGCACCCATTTCTTCCAGGTTATCTAATTTGCTGGCATAGAGTTGCTCATCATATGTTCTTATAATTGTTTGTATTTCTTTGGTGTTGGTTGTGATCTCTCCTCTTTCATTCATGATTTTGTTGATTTGAGTCATCTCTCTTTTCTTTTTGATCAGTCTGGCCAGTGGTTTATCAATCTTGTTAATTCTTCCAAAGAACCAGCTCATAGTTTCGTTGACCTGTTCTATTGTTCTTTTGGTTTCTAGTTCATTGATTTCTGCTCTGATCTTTATGATTTCTCTTCTCCTGCTGGGTTTAGGCTTTCTTTGCTGTTCTTTCTCCAGCTCCTTTAGGTGTAGGGTTAGGTTGTGTATTTGAGACCTTTCTTGTTTCTTGAGAGAGGCTTGTATTGCTATATACTTTCCTCTCAGGACTGCCTTTGCTGTATCCGAAAGATTTTGAACAGTTGTGTTTTCATTTTCATTGGTTTCCATGATTTTTTTTAATTCTTCTTTAATTTCTTGGTTGACCCATTCATTCTTTAGTAGGATGCTCTTTACCCTCCATGTATTTGAGTTCTTTCCGACTTTCCTCTTGTGGTTGAGTTCTAGTTTCAAAGCATTGTGGTCTGAAAATATGCAGGGAATGATCCCAATCTTTTGGTACCGACTGAGACCTGATTTGTGACCTAGGATGTGATCAATTCTGGAGAATGTTCGATGGGCACTAGAGAAGAATGTGTATTCCGTTGCTTTGGGATGGAATGTTCTGAATATGTCCGTGAAGTGCATTTGGTCCAGTGTGTCGTTTAAAGGCTTTATTTCCTTGTTGATCTTTTGCTTAGATGATCTGTCCCTTTCAGTCAGGGGGGTGTTAAAGTCCCCCACTATTATTGTATTGTTGTCAATGTGTTTCTTTGCTTTTGTTATTAATCGCCTTATATAATTGGCTGCTCCCATGTTCGGGGCATAGATATTTACAATTGTTAGATCTTCTTGTTGGATAGACCCTTTAAGTAGGATATAGTGTCCTTCCTCATCTCTTATTACAGTCTTTGTTTTAAAATCTAGTTTGTCTGATATAAGGATTGCCACCCCAGCTTTCTTTTGGTGTCTGTTAGCATTGTAAATGCTTTTCCACCCCCTCACTTTCAATCTGGGGGTGTCTTTGGGTCTAAAATGAGTCTCTTGCAGACAGCATATTGATGGGTCTTGTTTTTTAATCCAATCTGATAGCCTGTGTCTTTTGATTGGGGCATTTAGCCCATTTACATTCAGGGTAACTATTGAAAGGTATGAATTTAGTGCCATTGTATTACCTGGAAGGTGACTGTTAACTGTCTGTTGTCTGTGTTCGTTTCTGCTCTTTGCTGCTTTTAGGGTCTCCTTTTGCTTAGAGGACCCCTCTCAATATTTCTTGGAGGGCTGGTTTCGTGTTTGCAAATTCCTTTAGTTTTTGTTTGTTCTGGAAGCTTTTTATCTCTCCTTCTATTTTCAATGATAGCCTAGCTGGATATAGTATTCTTGGCTGCATATTTTTCTCGTTTAGTGCTCTGAAGATATCTTGCCAGTCCTTTCTGGCCTGCCAGGTCTCTGTGGATAGGTCTGTTGCCAATCTAATGTTTCTACCATTGTAGGTTACATATCTCTTCTCCCGAGCTGCTTTCAGGATTTTCTCTTTGTCTCTGAGACTCGTAAGTTTTACTATTAGATGTCGGGTTGTTGACCTATTTTTATTGATTTTGAGAGTCGGTTCTCTGTGCCTCCTGGATTTTAATACCTGTTTCCTTCCTCACATTAGGGAAGTTCTCTGCTATAATTTGCTCCAATATACCTTCTGCCCCTCTCTCTCTCTCTTCTTCTTCTGGGATCCCAATTATTCTAATGTTGTTTCGTCTTATCGTATCACTTATCTCTCGAATTCTGCCCTCGTGATCCTGTACTTGTTTCTCTCTCTTTTTCTCAGCCTCTTTATTTTCCATCATTTGGTCTTCTATATCGCTGATTCTCTCTTCTGCCTCATTTATCCTAGCATTTAGTGCCCCCATTTTTGATTGCACCTCATCATTAGCCTTTTTGATTTCGATTTGGTTAGATTTTAGATCTTTTATTTCTCCAGAAAGGGTTTCTCTAATAACTTCCATGCTTTTGTCAAGCCCAGCTAGTATCTTTAAAGTCATGATTCTAAACTCTAGGTGTGACATCGTACTAATGTCCGTATTGAGTAGGTCCCTGGCTGACGGTATTACCTCTTGTTCTTTTTGCTGAGGTGATTTCTTTCGTCTTGTCATTTTGTCCAGAGGAGAATAGATGAATGAGAGAACAAAATGCTAACAGGTTTACAATGTCCCCAACAAATATACTGTATACAAATCAGAAAAGACCTGAAACCATGGGAAAAGAAAGGGAAAGATAGAAAAAAGAAAGAGAAAAAAAAAGAAAAAAAAAAGATAAAAACAACAACAAGACAATACAAAAAAAGCAGAATATGATCAAATATGATCAGGCTAGTGCATAGATCAGTGCCACACACTGGATTTTGGGCGTATTTTGGTCTGTTAGAAAAAAGTGCCTCCTAAAATTTTAAAGGAAGAAAGACATATATGTACAAAATAAGGGTTGATACAATGAAGGGATGGAAGATGACTGTAAAGATGAAAATTATAAAAGATTTTCTAAAAGGACTTGGTAAGATAAGTTGTTTGAAAAAGGAAAGAAGATTTAAGAAAAAAAAAAAAAGAAAAAGGGAGAGAATGTGATCAGGCAGGAGACTAGAACAAAGCCATACCCTAGTGATTTAGGGTATATTTTGATCTGTTAGGAGAAACTGTACCTCAAATTTTAAAGAGAGAACAACTTATATATATATGCCAAAAATAAGGGTAACTACTATGAAGGGATAAAATATGACTCTAAAAATGAAAAATAAAAAATGTTTTTTTTTTTAAAGGGGATTGATAAGATGTTGGTTGAAAAAGGGAAAAAGAAAAATAAAAAAAAAATAGTCAACAAAAATTAACTTTGACGAAATAATGAATCATGGTAAAAAAAAAAAAAAAGGCATGAATCTATGTGCAGTATTCCCCTATTGCTGGAGTTCTCCCATTCTCCTTGATCGATCAACTTGGTCTTGGCTTGCTGGCTGTTTGTGCTGATCTTCTGGGGGAGGGGCCTGTTGCTGTGGTTTCCAAATGTCTTTCCCGGAGGCAGAATTTCCCTGCACTTGTTGGTCTGGGCTAAGGAAGCTGCTCCGGTTTGCTCTCAGGAGCTTTTGTTCCCTGCAAGCTCTTGGTACAGCTTTGGAGGACCAGGGCAGAAATGATGGCCTCCCAATCTCCACCCGGAGGAGCTGAGAACTCGGGGCCCCGCTCCTCAGTGTGGCCCCAGAGAAAAGCAGTCACTTCCGTGTCCCCGGTCTCCGGCCGCACTCTGTGCTCACCCGGCCTGTGATCGAGCGTTGCTATCTCTGGCCCCTGACCCCGCGCTGAGTCTCCAAACCCAGCAGATCCCTGCAGTGCGTTCCCTCACCGCTCTTCCCCGGGAAGGAAGGGGAGTCTCCCCGGATCTGCTGCTTGTTGGGTCCCTGCTGGAGGAGCCCTGCCACGACTGGGCCGCAGATCACAGTTTATGGCAACCCCAAGCGGAGAGCCCGCGACTCTGCTCCGTCTCTGCAGCCAACTTCCCCGCTCTGATACCTGGGAGCTCTGGCGCACTCAGGGACCCCTGGTCTCTCTGTGACCCCAAGGGTCCTGAGACCACACTGTCCCGGGAGGATTCCACTCCCCGCGTAGCCACTGCAGCGACGTCACTCCGCCGAGCCAACCTCTAAAAGGTCCGATTTTGTGCTCCGCGGCTCTAGCACATGCCAGAAGCGGCTGGCGGAGGCCCTTCCCCCGCCGTCTATCCTCCCGAATATCGCCTCGGATTCACTTCTCCACACGCCCTACCTTCCAGTAAGTGGTCGCTTCTCTGTTCAGAGAGTTGTTGCTATTCTCCTGTTCGATCTCCTGTTGAGTTCGTAGGTGTTCAGAATGGTTTTGATCCCTATTCAGCTGAATTCCTGAGACCAGACGAAATCTAGGTCTCCTACTCCTCCGCCATCTTGCTCCGCCCCAGTATCATCATTTCTTATGACACAATTCTTTTAAAATTCTATTTAATAATTTGTGAGATGAAGAGAGATCATGAATGGAAGGGGTGAGGGAGAGTGTGAAGATGAGTCTCTGCTGAGCAGGGAGCCCGATGCCGGGCTCGATCCCAGGACCCTGAGAAATGACCTGAGCCGAAGGCAGCTGCTTAACCCACTGAGACACCCGGGTGCCCCTTTATGACGTTATTCTTAATATGACATCTCTTATAATCGAACGTTTTCCTCATTGATGGGCTACCTCTGTTTTACCATCAATAACCAAGAAGAAGCATTTTCTCTGAATATTCTTTTTTATAAATTATTTTTAATTATTTTTTAATTTTAATTCAATTAGCCAAAGGAATAGCCATCAATTAAAATAAAGATTAGCCATCATTAGTTTCTGAGGTAGAGTTCAGTGATTTTTCAGTTGCATATAACACCCAGTGTTCATCCCATCATGTGCCCTCCTTCATACCCATCACCCAGTTACCCCCTGCCCCTCACCCACCTCCCCTCCAGCAACCTTCAGTTTGTTTCCTATGGTTAAGAATCTCTTACGGTTTGTCTCCCTCTTTGTTTTCATCTTTTTTTTTAAATTTTGTATTGTTATATTAATCACCATATATTACATCATTAGTTTTATGTGTAGTGTTCCATGATTCATTGTTTGTGCATAACACCCAGTGCTCCATGCAGAATGTGCCCTCTTTAATACCCATCACCAGGCTAACCCATCACCCCACCCCCCTCCCCTCTAGAACCCTCAGTTTGTTTTTCAGAGTCCATCGTTCCTCATGATTCGTCTCCCCCTCCGACTTACTCCCCTTTATTCTTCCCCTACTGCTATCTTCTTATTTTTCTTTTCTCTTAACATATGGTGCATTATTTGTTTCAGAAGTACAGATCTGTGATTCAACAGTCTTGAACAATTCACAGTGCTCACCATAGCACATACCCTCCCTAATGACTATCACCCAGCCACCCCTTCCCTCCCAGCCCCCACCACTCCAGCAACACTCAGTTTCTTTCCTGAGATTAAGAATTCCTCATATCAGTGAGGTCATATGCTACATCTTTCTCTGATTGAATTGTGTCACTCAGCATAACACCCCCTGTTGCATCAACGCCGTTGCAAATCGCAAGATCTCATTCCTTTGGATGGCTGCATAATATTCCATTGTGTATATATCCCACCTCTTCTTTATCCATTCATCTGTCGATGGACATCTTGGCTCTTTCCACAGTTTGGCTATTGTGGACATTGCTGCTATAAACATCGGGGTGCACGTACCCCTTCAGATCCCTACATTTGTATTTTGTGGTAAATACCCAGTAGTGCAATTGCTGGATCGTATGGTAGCTCTATTTTCAACTGTTTGAGGAACCTCCATACTGTTTTCCAGAGTGTTTGCACCAGCTTCCATTCCCACCAACTGTGTAAGAGGGTTCCCCTTTCTCCGCAATCCCGCCAACATCTGTCATTTCCTGACTAGGTAATTTTAGCCATTCTGACAGGTGTGAGGTGGTATCACATCGAGGTTTTGATTTGGATTTCCCTGATGCCAAGCGATGTTGAGAACTTTCTAATGTGTCTGTTGGCCAATTGGATGTCTCCATTGGAAAAATGTCTGTTCATGATTTACACTACACATTTGATTGCCACTGCCCCTGAGCCTATACTCTGGTTCTGCGCTGCAGGTGTTGAAGGCGTTTATTGTCCTGACAGTGGAATTCGTATCCCATGTCAGGGACCAGCTCATGCAGGAGCTGCAGCGGCATGTTAAGTCAGTGACAGCCCCACATAAGTACCCCAGGAAGGTGAGAGAGGGCAGAGGGATGGCATTTGGTCCCCTCCAGTGGGCCGTGGGCTCTCCTGCCCCAAATCTCGTAGGGTGGCTGGGGTGGAGCTTATGTAGCCCATGGAGTGAGCATTTTCTCTACTGAAGAAGCATTCAACTAAGGGATTTAAGGCGCTCCAATTCAATCAGCGGGAACCTCTATCCTGTGTCAGAAAACGAAAAGGGATCCGTGGCTCACAAGTCAACCTACAGAAAAAAATCAGATAAGTGTCTAGAAATATCCAGAAAGTCTATTTGTAATCTTTCTTTCCTTTTTCAAAAGATACATTTATTTATTTTTTTAAAGATTTTATTTTTATTTATTCGAGAGAGAGAGAGAATGAAAGATAGAGAGCATGAGAGGGAAGAGGGTCAGAGGGAGAAGCAGACACCCTGCTGAGCAGGGAGCCCGATGTGGGCCTCGATCCCAGGAATCCAGGATCATGACCTGAGCCGAAGGCAGTCGCTTAACCAACTGAGCCACCCAGGCCCCCCATTTATTTATTTTTGAGAGGGAGAGAGTGAGAGGAGAAGGATAAACTGGGAGGGAGAGAGTGAATCTTAGGTAAGACACTCTATGGAGCATGGAGCCTAACGCAGGGCTTGATCTCATGACCCTGAGATCAACTTAAACCAAAATCAATAGTCGGACGCTTAAGTCAGCCAGGCGCCCCTGAAGGTTATTTGTCATCTTTCAAAATTTGAAAAAGAAAAGCCATCAGGAAATTCAAATGAAAACCCCATTAAGATACCACCTTACATTTAGAAGGGCATAAATTAAGAAGGCAGGAAACAACAGATGTTGGAGAATTTGTGGAGAAATGGGAACCCTCTTACACTGGTGTTGGGAATGAAATTGGTGCAGCCACTATGGAAAACAGTATGCAGGTTCCTCAAAAAGTTACAAATAGAGCTACCCTATGACCCACCAATTGCAATACTGGGTATTTACTCAAAGAAACAGATGTAGTGAAAAGAAGGGGCACATGCACCCCAATGTTCATAGCAGAATGTACACACTAGCCAAACTGAGGAAGGAGCCGAGATGCTCTTCAACAGACAAAGGGATAAAGAAGATGTGGTCAATAAATACAGTGGACTATTACTCAGCCATCAGAAAGGATGAATACATTTGTATCGACGTGGATGGAAGTGGAGTGGATTATGCTAAGTGAAACAAGTCAAGCAGAGAAAGACAGTTATCGTATGGGTTCACTTATTTGTGGAACATAAGGAATAGCATGGAGGACATTAGGAGAAGGAAGGAAAAAATAAAAGGGGAGAATCAGAGAGGAAGTTGAATCTGGACAGTCTATGGGCAAAGAAACACAGCAAAAAAAAAAAAATCAACAACTGCCACACATTTTTCAAACCATTATTCATAGTAAGGAATACATTTTCTTTTTTTCTTTTTTCTTTTTTATGTTTGTATTAATGTAAGTTCTGTTATTCAACATATAATGTAGAATTGGTTTCAGAGGTAGAGGTCAGTGATATCAGTCTTATAGAACACCCAGTGCTCCATACATCATGTGCTCTCCTTAACGCCCGGCACCCAGACACCGCATCCTCCACACTCCTCCCCTTCAGCAGCCCTGAGTCTCCTTTCTATGACTAAGGAGTCCTTATATTTGTCTACCTCTCTGATTTCGCCTTGGTTTATTTTTCCCTCTTTTTCCCTATGATCCTGTGTTTTGTTTCTTAAATTCCGTATACTAGTGAGATCATATAATCATTGTCTTTTTCTTTTTTTTAAAGATTTTATTTATTTTATTTGAGAGAGAGAATGAGAGAGAGAGAGAGCATGAGAGGGGAGAGGGTCAGAGGGAGAAGCAGACTCCCCGCTGAGCAGGGAGCCCGATGCGGGACTCGATCCCGGGACTCCAGAATCATGACCTGAGCTGAAGGCAGTCGCTTAAACAACTGAGCCACCCGGGCGCCCTATCTTTTTCTGATTAACTTATTTTGCTCAGCATAATACCCTCTAAACATCCACATTATTGCAAGTGATAGGATTTCATTTGTTTGATGGCTGTGGAATATTCCATTGTGTATATATAGCACATCTTATCCATTCATCTCTCCATGGGTCTCCGGGCTCTTTCCATAGTTTGGCTATTGTGGACATTGCTGCTATGAACATTGGGGTGCAGGTGCCCATTCAGATCACTACATTTGCATCTTTTGGGTAAATACACAGTAGTGCAATTTCTGGGTAGTAGGGTAGCTCTCTTTGCAACTTCATGGGGAACCTCGATACTGTTTTCCAGGGTGGCTGCAGCAGCCTGCATTCCCACCAACAGTGTAAGCGGTTTCCCTTTCTTCACATCCTCGCCAACATCTGTCACGTCCTGACTTAGTAATTTTAGCCATTCTGACTGGTGTGAGGTGGTATCTCACTGTCCTTTTGATTTTTATTTCCCTGATGCCAAGTGATGTGGAGCATCTTTAAATGTGTCTGTTGGCCATTTGGATGTCTTCTTTGGAGAGATGTCTATTCATATCTTCTGCCTATTTCTTGACTGGATTATTTGTTCTTTGGGTGTTGAGTTTGATAAGATCTTACAGATCTTGGATACTAGCCCTTTATTTGTAATGTCATTTACCATATCTTCACCCATTCTCTCAGCTGTCTTTCAGTTTTGTCGACTGTTTCCTTTGTTGTGCAAGGGCTTCTTGTCTTGATGAATCCCAATAGTTCATTTTTGCCTTTGGGGACGTATCAAGAAGAAGTGGCTCTGGCCGATGTCATAGATGTCATGGCCTGTGTCCTCCTCTAGGATTTTGTTGGTTTCCTCTCTTACATTTAGTTCTTTCATCCATTTTGAGTATGGTGTAAGGAAATGGTCCACTTTTATTCTTCTGCATGTGGCTGTCCAATTTTCCCAACACCATTTGTTGAAGAGACTCTTTTTTACCCATTGGATATGCTTTCCTGCTTTGTCAAAAATTAGTTGACCATAGACTTGAGGGTCCATTTCTGGGCTCTCGTTCTGTCCCATTGAACAGTGGGTCAGTTTTTGTGCCATACCATACTGTCTTAATGACTTTGTAGTAGAGCTTGATGTCTGGAATTTTGATGCCACCAGCTTTGGTTTTCTTTTTCAACATTCCTTTGGCTCTTGGGGTCTTTTATTGTTCAGTACAAATTTTAGGATTATTTCTCCCAGCTCTCTGAAAAAAGAAGATCATATTTGATAGGGATTGCATTGAAGGTAGAATTTGCTCTAGGTAGCATAGATATTTTACTAATATTAGTTCTTCCAGTCTATGATCATGGAACGTTTTTCCATTTCTTTGTGGCTTTCTCAATTTCTTTCATGAGTGTTCTGTAGTTTTTAGAGTACTGGTCCTTTGTTTCTTTGGTCAGTTTTATTCCTTGGTGTCTTCTGATTCTAAGTTCAGTTGTATACGTGATCGACACCTTAATTACTCTTTCTTCTTTGGAATTGTTTGTGTATAGAAATGCAATTGATTTCTGTGCATTGATTTTATAGCCTGCCACATTGCTGAATTCCCGTATGTGTCTAGCAGTTTTGGGGTGTGGTCTTTTGGGTTTTCCATATAGAGAGTATCGTGTCATCTGCAGAGAGTTAGAGTTTGCTTTCTTCTTTGCTGATTCAGATGCCTTTTATTTCTTTTTGTTATCTGACTGCTGAGGCTAGGACTATGTTGAACAGCTGTGGTGATAGTGGATATTCCTGTCATGTTCCTGTTCTTAAGAGAAAAGCTGTCAGTGTTTCCCAATTGAGAATGAATGGGCTTTTCATAGATGGCTTTTATGATATTGAGGCATGTGCCATCTATCCCTACACTGTGAAGAGTTTTAATCAAGAAAGGATGCTCTACTTGTCAAGTGCTTTTTCTGCATCTATTGACAGGATCCTATGTTTCTTGTCCTTTCTTTTAGTAATGTTGTGTATCCCACTGATTGATTTGCACAGGTTGAACCATCCTTGCAGTCCAGGAATAAGGTCCACTTTGTCGTGGTGAATAATCCTTTTAATGGACTGTTGGATCCTATTGGCTAGTATTTTGGTGAGAATTTTTGCATCCAGGTTCATCAGGTGTATTGGTCTATAATTCTCCTTTTTGGTGGGGGGTCTTTGTCTGGTTTTGGGATTGAGGTAATGCTGTCCTCATAGAAAGTGTTTGGGAGTGTTCCTTCCATTTCTGTGTTTTGACACCACTTTAGAAGAATGGGTATTAATTCTGCTTTAAATGTTTGGTAGCACTCCCGTGGGAAGGCGTCTGGCCCTGGGCTCTTGTTTGTTGGGAGATCTTTGATTACTGACTGCTTCGGTTTCCTTGCTGGTTATGGGTCTCCTCAGGTTCTTTATGTCTTCCTAGTTCAGTTTTGGTAGTTTAGACGTCTCTCGGAATGCATCCATTTCTTCCAGATTGCCTAATTTTTTGGCATTTAGTTTCTCTTAATATGTTCTTATAATTGTTTGTATCTTTTGGTGTTAGTTTTGATCTCTCCTCTTTCATTCAGGATTTTACTTATTTGGGTCCTTTCTCTTTTCTTTTTGATATGTCTGGGCAGGGTTTTCTCCATCTTATTAATTCTTCCAAAGAACCAGCTCCTAGGTTTGTTGATCTGTTCTACTGTTCCTTTGGTTTCTATTACCTTGATTTCTGCCCTAATCTTATGTCTCTTCTCCTGCTGGTTTCAGGCTTTAGTTGAGGTTCTTTCTCCAGCTTTGTTAGGTGTAATGTTAGGTTCGTGTTTTGAGACCTTCCTTGTTCATTGAGAAAGGCTTTTAGTTGTATCTCTTTCCCTGTTAGGACTGCCTTTGCTGCATCCCAAAGTTCTTCAGTAGTTGTGTTTTCCTTTTCATTTGTTTCCATGAGTTTTTAAGTTCTTCCTTAATTTCCTGGTTGTCCCATTCATTCTTTAGCAAGATGCTCTTTAGTCTCCATGTATTTGAGTTCTTTCCAAATTCCCTCTGCTGATAGAATTCCAATTTCAAAGGATTGTGGTCTAAAAATACGCCGGCAATGATCCCGTCTTTTGTTACGGATTTGTGAGCCAGTATGTGATCAATTCTGGAGAATGTTCCATGTGCAATTGCGAAGAAGGTGTATTCTGTTGCTTTAGGGTGGAATGTTTTGAATATAACTGTGTAGTCCATCTGGTCCAGTGTGTCTTTCAATACCCTTGTTTCCCTGTTGAATTTCTGCTTAGATGATCTGTCCATTGCAGTGAGTGGGGTGTTAACATCCTCTAATATCCTTGTATTATTACCGATGTGATTCTTTAATTTTGTTACTAACTGGCTGCCCTCAGGTTCAGGGCATACATATTTACAATTGTTAGAACTTCTTGTCGGATGGACCCTTTAATGATGATGCAGTGTCCTTCCTCATCTCTTCTTACAGTCTTTGATTTTAAATCTAATATAGGGATTGCCACCCCAGCTTTCTTTGGATGTCAATTAGCATGATAAATGATTTTCCACCCCCTCACTTTCAATCTGGAGTTGTCTTTGTGTCTGAAATGAGTCTCTTTCAGACGGCATACAGATGGGTCTTGTTTTTTCGTTCAATCTGATCCTCTTGGTCTTTTGATTGGGGCATTACCTCATTTACATTCAGAGTAACTATTGGAAGATACAAATTTAGTGCCATTGGATTACCTGTAAAGTCACTGTTTCTGTATACTGTCTCTGTTCCTTTCTGGTCTGTGTTACTTTGGGGCTCTCTTTTTGCTTCATGGGTCCCTTTTAGTATTTGTTCTAGGGCTGGTTTGGTAATCAGAAGTTCTTTTCATTTCTGTTTGTCCTGGAAGCTGTTTATCTCCCCTTGTATTTTGATGGACATCCTAGCTAGCTAAAGTAATCGTGGCTGCCACTCTTAGATGTCTCCCATTGTAGGTTGAGGACCTCTTGCCCTGAGCTTGCTTTCAAGAGTATCTCTTTGTCTCTGAGATTTGCAAGTTTCACTATTATCCGTTAGGGTGTTGACCAATTTTCATTGATTTTCAGGGGGATTATCTGTGCCTCTTGGAATTGGATGCCCGTTTTGTTTTCCAGATTAGGGAAGTTCTCTGCTACAATTTGCTCCAACCTGCCTTCTGCCCCTGTGTCTCTCCCCTTCTTCTGGGATCCCAATTTTAATATTATTGTCTCACTTTATGGTATCAGTTATCTCCCGAATTCTCCCCCCATGATCCAGTAGTTGTTTATCTCTCTTTTCCTCAGCTTCTTTATTCTCCATCATTTTGTCTTCTTTATCCCTAATTCTCTGTTCTGCCTCATTTATCCTAAGGGTTAGAGCCTCCATTTTTGATTGCATCTCATTAATAGCCTTTTTGATTTTGAATTGATTAGATTTTAGTTCTTTTGTTTCTCTAGGAAGGGATTCTCTAGCGTCGCCTATGCTTTTTTCGAGCCCAGCTAGTTATCTCTCTAATCATTATTCTGAACTCAAGTTCCAACATCTTACTTCTGTCCATACCGATGAGGTCCCTGGCAATCAGTTCTGTGTCTTGTTCCCTTTTTTTTTTAAAGATTTTATTTATTTATTTATTTGAGAGAGAGAGAATGAGAGATAGAGAGCACGAGAGGGAAGAGGGTCACAGGGAGAAGCAGACTCCCTGCTGAGCAGGGAGCCCGATGTGGGACTTGATCCCAGGACTCCAGGATCATGACCTGAGCCGTAGGCAGTCGCTTAAACAACCGAGCCACCCGGGCGCCCTTGTTCCCTTTTTTTGAGGTGAGTTTTTCCATGTTATTCTGTCCGGTGAAGGATTGATGAATGAGAGAACAAAATACAAAATGCCAACAATGACCCGAGAGAAATATATAGTAAACAGTGTACTGGATCCTGTGTGGATTTTTGTCTGTTTCTTAGAAAACGAGATCCCAAAGTTGTAAACAAAAAAAAAAAAAAAACTTATATATGTACAAAAATTAAGTTGAAGACAATGTAAAAACTAAAATTGAACGTAAGTATAAAAATGAAAATTAAATGACAGAAAACAAAGAGAATAAAAGAATACACAGACAGGTGAACAGAGGAGAGTCCTAAACTCTATCCTGAGTGTATTTTGTTTAGTTTGTTAGAGGAAACTACATCTCAAAATTGTAAAGAAAGAAAAACTTATATAGACAGAAATAATTTTTTTATTATGTTCCGTTAGCCACTGTATAGTACATAATTAGTCCTTGATGCAGTGTTCAGTGATTCATTAGTTAAGTATAACACCCAGTGCTCATCACACCACATGCCCTCCTCAATACCCATCACCCTGTTACCACTTCCTCCCACCGTCCTCCCGTCTCAAACCTCCGGATTGTTTCTTGGGGTCCATAGTTTCTTATGGTTCATCTCCCTCACTGATTTTGCTCCCTTTGGATTTCCTACCTTCCCCCTATGTCGTCTGTGCTACCGCTTATGTTCCACATATGAGAGAAACCGTATGAGAATTGTCTTTCCCTGTTTGACTTACTTCACTTAACATAATCCCCAACAGTTCCATGCATGTCGATGCAAATGGTGGGTATTCATCGTTTCTGATGGCTGAATAATAATTTAAATACATTGAAAAGATTGAATGTATCTGTAAAATGAAAATTTTCCAATTTAAGAAAACAAAACAAAAGAAAACAACAACAACAAAAAAACAAAGAAACAAACCGAAAGAAGAGGGGGCAATAAAAGAGAATATGATCAGACAATGAAGAGAACGTTAGCCATACATTAGGTTCTGGGTATATTTAGTCTGTTAGAGGAAACTGCATCCCAACACTGTAAGGAAAGAAATATGCAAATATTTCCAAAAACAAAATTAAATGCAGTGGAAGGATAGAAGGTAACCGTACACATGAAAATTTAAAAAAGATTTTAAGAAAAGAGTGGATATGGGGCACCTGGGTGGCTCAGTTGTTTAAGCGAATGCCTTTGGGTCAGGTCATGATCCCAGAGTCCTGTGATCTAGCCCCACATCGGGCTCCCTGCTCGGCAGGAAGCCTGCTTCTCCCTCTCCCACTCCCCCTGCTTGTGTTCCCTCTCTCAGTGTTGCTTTCTCTCTCGGTCAATTAAATAAATAAATAAAATCTTCAAAAAAATAGAAAAGAGTTGATAAAATAAGAAATTGGTGGAAAAATGAAAGAGCAAAGAAATTAAAATAGAAAGACTCAAGAATCCTGGGGAAAAAAACATAAATCCTACATGTTCCCTAGTATTGAGGTCTTGCAGTTCTCAATGATTGGTATAATTGTTCTTGGATGGATGTTCTTGCTGATCTTGGGGAGGGGCTTGTTGCATTGATTTTCAACTGTCTTTGCCACTGCGGAATTGTACCGCCCTTGCCAGAGGGCCAGGCTAAGTAACCTGGTCTGGTTTTCTCTGTGTGGCTTTTGTTCCCTGAAGGCTTTCCCCGCTACTTTAGAGGATGAGAATGAAAATGGCAGCCTCCCAAACTCCAACCCCGGAGCCAAGAGCTCGAGGCCCCAAGCCTCAGTGCTCCCTCAGGTAAAAGCAGTCAGTCACTTTTGTCTCCCTGGTCTCTGTCCGCTGTCTCTGTTCACCCAGCCTGTGACTGAGCATTTGTATCTCAGGCAGGGATCCGTTCAAGTCTCCAAACACTGCAGACTCCTGTGGTGAACACCCTGAGCCTTTGCTCCCCAGAGGATTAAGCGGGGGGACCTCCCTGCTTCTGCTGCTTGCTGGGCCCCTGCTTGGAGAGCAGTCACCTGAGCATGCTGTGGTTCGTGGTATATGGAATCTCTAAGCTGAGAGCCCACTCCTGGGCTCGCTGATTCCAGCTGGCTTCTCCTGCTTCCACACCTGGGAGCTCTGCCCCACTAAGGCACCCCTGTTATGTCTGTGATCCTGGGGATTCTGAGGCCATGCGGTCCCACCTAGGATTCTGCCCTCTCTTGCCCCCTGGGTACTTTTCAGGCAGGGACATCCCTCACTGGAGCTGACTTCTCAAAGGTCTGACTTGGCATTCTGCTACTATGTCACTTTCTGGTAGCCAGCTTACGGAGGTTCCCTCCCCTGCAGTCTATCTGCCCACATATGGCCTCACAATCACTTTTTCCCACCTCCTACCTTGAAGAAAGTAGTCACTTTTGTATTTGTAGAGTTGCAGCTTCTCTTCCACCCCATTCTGGATGAGTTCACAGGTATTCACAATGGTATGATAGGCATCTAGCTGAATTCCTGGGAGCAGACCAAATGAAGGTCTCCTAATCCTCCACAACCTTATACTCTCTCCAGGAACGCATTTTAAATTGCAATCCAATACCTATAGAGATACATCACAAACAAAGGTTAACAAAATAATATTTACTCAGGCCTGTAATGCATTATGATAGACTTTATTCTATTACATTTGTGTTTGATTCTGTGCAACCTATGAAAGTGTCCTACATTAGAGAAATGCTTGACTTATTCATGGTATTTAATATTATATATCTTAAAACATGATGCAGATATTTATTTGGAACCTAAAAAGAGTACAGTATCTTGCTGAGAGGAAAAAGGCTGTGAATGAATGTAAATATCATGCTGATTGTTGAAAAACAAAGTTTGAGGGGCTACAAAGGCCCCAAGGTTAACGTGTCTTTGTTTTGTACTATTACATTGCTGTGCTTTCTGAGTGTTTACCTTTGAGACATAAAGGTAGAGAGCTAATAATTATTGAACATTTAGTATGTATGCCTGGCGTGGGACTCAAAGCTTTCCATGAATTATGATTTCATTTAATCCCTCCCCAAACCTGAGATAGTATAACCATCCATATGACAGAATGGAAACAGGGGAAGCTCAGAGACTCACAGTATCTTGCCTGAGGTTGGAGTGAAGAAAAGGGCAGAGCTGAACACAAAGGGCAGAGCTGAACACGTGTATCTGACGACAGAGTCCATGGTTCGCATGTAAGGCTCTGCTGCCTGCTAGAGAGTAGACTGGAGGATGCATGCCAGTTAGGATGGGCTGATGTTACTGTGAGTAACTAGACGCCCCTCGTCTTAGTGGCTCCTACTAGGGAAGTATCTTTTTTGCTCCTGCCACATGTCCGCATGGTCTTTCTGGGAGCAGGATAAAAGAGTACCCACCATAGGTAACAGCCAGGTGCTAGCGGAGATGGACAGAGGGGGTGCCAGACCCAGTTGTCCAAAGTGTTCTGTTCGAGGTGACACGCCTCACTCCCACTCACACCTCACTGGTCAGAGCACGTCAGAGGGCTGTATCAAACCTCCCGGTACAGGGGACATTCTGACATGCCTTCGTGGAGCCTACTGGGGCCACCACATGGTCCCAGCCCGTGTGGGGGACTGTGCAGGGGCAGAGGAGGAGTCTGGGGCATGGGTAAGAAATGACAGCAGGACTAAGTCGGGATGGGTTTGCTTTATCCTCAACCAGGTAAGATTTGTAGGTCTTGGTCTATTAGGTTTGATTTTCAGACCATACAGTCTTCTCACACCAAGATTCCAGGATATTCCCAGCCAAAGACATTTTTGATTACAATTTTATCATGCTCATATCATTCAGTTCCAATATAGCGCATTTTCTTTTGGATTTCTTTACTCCTATTTCATTTTAGAGGTACTTCAAAAATAAATTGTTTTTCAGATATATTTATTTGACAGAGAGAAACACAGCGAGAATGGGAACACAAGCAGGGGTAGTGGGAGAGGGAAAAGCAGGCTTTCTCCAGGGCAGGTAGCCCGATGTGGGGCTCGATCCCACCACCCTGGGACCATGACACGAGCCAAAGGCAGATGCTTAAGGACTGAACTACCCAGGTGCCCCGAGGTACTTCTCAATTTCTAAACATATGGGAATTTCTAGTTAGCATTTTATCCATGATTTCTAGCACATTATATTACCACAACATGCTCTGTGTGATTTCATGCCTCTGAAACATGCTGAAATTTCCCTTTTGGCCAAAATAGATCGGGTGCATTTTTGTAAGTGTATCCTATATGCCTAAAGTAAATGTGTCCTCCACCGTGGCATATGGATGTGGACAGACATACAGAGATAACTGTGGGATTCAGATGATTTGCTATCAAGGTCTACATGTTATGGATATTCCGTCTGCTTTGAGTCACTGAGAGAGGGTTGAAACCTCCCACTCTGCTTGTGTATTTGCTCGTTGTTGCAGTTCTGTCCTGCTTTGCTTTCTATGTTGTTCAGCCAATGGCTCTAGGACAGGAGTTCTGGAAGCAAGGAGAGCGTGCCCAGAAGAGGGGAACAGGCACATGGGTTGGGAGGGAGCAGAAACAAGAAGGACGGCCACAGTTCCAGAGAGGACCTGTTATTGGGATGGCGTGGTGGTGGGGGACTAGGTGGGAAGAGGCTGTTGAAATATGAAGTCACGTGGGGTGTCCATTATGATCTACCAGGGGTAAAGGCAGCTGCTTTTTTGAGAGAGTATGAAGCCTCTGGGTTGCTAAGGAATGGTTCACCCAGGGGAATGCTTGGAGATCGGTGGATCCTCTTCCAATCCCTTAACCTTCTACTGTTTCGTCCTGACCTAGTGATTTCCTGACCTAGTGATTTACTCACCTGCTGACCTACTCCCCTTCCTGAACCACCCCTCCAGTACTTAATCTGACCCTGACACTGTCCTTGACCCCTTCTTCTCCTGACAAACGCCTTCCCCAATCCCACCCTCTATTTCCACCATGCTCCCATCCCTCCTTAAAAGCCTGTCCCCTTCCCACCCCACCCTACCCACCCAACCCTCCCTCCACTCCACACCCCATCTCCACCTCCTCCACGGCACCCCAGCGCCCCTTGAAAGGACCAAGACATGAAGGTGTAGTGGCTGTTGTACTGGCTGCTCTTGGTCCGGTGTCCTAGTTCCCCAAACCCAAATGTGAGTAAACGTGGCACTTCACTGGTGTCTGCTTTGAAAGAGAGAGGGCACAGGTATGGGGGAAGGGCAGAGGGAGAGGGAGAGAAAGAAAACCCCAAGGCAGCTGCGCAGTGAGTCCAGAGCCTGAAGGGGCTCAGCCTCAAGACCATGGATCATCACTTGATCCAAACCAAGACGTCGTTACTTAACTGACTGAGCCACCCGGTGACTCAAAGCTCCTGGTGATGTCTTCCTTCCTAATGGGTTCTTTCACACACTGGTTAAATAATAGCTTTTTCAGGGGGTTCGTGGTGGGCACTGCAGAAGAACTGCAGTTCTTCCTGAAGAGCGAGCAACAAAAGGCAGGGTTCTTGGTCAGCCTGAAGGTTTTGTGGCCACAGACATCCACATCAAGTTCTGTGTCCTGTCTGTGCTGCTTGGTCCAAAAAGAACAGCTTTGGCAGGATGGAAACCTGAGCATACTAGGTTTATGTTGTCAAGAAGGAAGGATTTGAGAAGATACAAAAAACCATTGAGTACTTTGTCTTCAATAAGGGTCTTGCATGATAGGTCTTTAAGAATGTCAGGAACTCCATAGGAGCTGTGGGTATTAGACTGGCATCTGGAAACCCAGTGAAGATCCTGCCTCAAGCCTTGCAGGTTTAGGGTCCATCTTCCATGTAGTTTGTTTTCCTATCAGCACATTGTTCATATTTATGAAGTTTGGCAGCCCTGGGAACAGTGGCATCTTACACCTTGGTTTTGGGACTCGAGTGTTAACAAGTGAAATGTCGTTTGTGCTCTGTGCTTCCTGGTGGTTGACTTTGAACAACTTTGGAGTCAGCTCTTTCCTTCTGGCTTTGGAGGCTGTTCCCAGGGACTCTGTGTCCCACCAGGTCCGTGGGAGCCCCGAGAAGCCCAGCGGACACTAAGTGACTGCATCTTGCTGGGACTTTTGTCACAGGAGAATCTGATGGAGTGATGTGATCAGGAAGTGAATGAGTTGTTATCCTTTCTTTAGCCCAGTATGTACAGAGTATTGATTTCCCCAAAGTAAAAAGCTTCTGAATGTCCTTAGGAATGTCCAAAGTTAAAAGAAATACCCGGTTCCTAGTGTGGATATTTCACTCCTGAAAAAATAAAACCCTTACCCCCAGTAGAGAGAGACAGAGAGGCAACACCCTAGAAATAAGCAGACTTCTTTAGATCAGCCTACAGTAGATTCTTAGAGAGGGGTCTGCAAAGTGGGAGTAGTCAGGAAGGACCCTTGTGTTGAGGCCGACTCATCCCACATGAATACCTCCAGTCAAAATAGACTCAATTCTGTTTCTTTTGAGTCTTCAAAGGAAGGAATTTCTTGGTAGTCTTTATTGGAAATATTCCCATCTTCCTAGGCTGCATCTCATAGATCAGTTCAGCTTTCTCACCCTCCCTCATCTCTGAGCTCTTGCATAAACTAACTGGTCTTGCATTTCCCTCCTCCACCTGCTCATGGCAATTGTCTGTGAAACCTAGTGTTATTGGCCCCATTGGATGTCATCTAGTTAAGAGTCAGCTACTGGTCAGCAACCAGACAGCTGCCAGATGTACCAAGTGGCCACGACTGGGGGCATTTTCCATTTGTGGCAAGATAGCTTCTGTCTTTTGTGCATTTCACCCCTATGATCAACCATTGCGCAGATAGGTAATGTCCTCTTTCAGAGAGCGGCTGATCAAGGACCTTGTATGTTTCCCACCAGCACACGTGTTTTTGACCTCAGCTGTGAGGGCTGAAGATGAAAATGTTATCGATTTCAGGGTTACTTTCTAGAGAGTTTTGTTTGCACAACATTAAAGATTCGTGTGAATTAGTATGAATTGCACTGTGAACGTCTTGTCTCCTACAATACTTGGAACCCCAGTTTTTGTAAAATGAGATGCGTTCTTTGTTTTGGTGTCCATATGCAGGGATTTTGTATTCTTTTAGAAATGAAAATTCATGGTCTCCTGGGTGGCTCAGTCAGTTGAGCTTCTGCCTTAGCCTTGGGACATGATCCCAGAGTCCTGGGATTGAGCCCTGCTTGGGCTCCGTGCTCAGCCGGCAGTCTTCTCTGTCTCCCTCTATCCCTTCCCCTGCGTCGTGTTTCACATAAATAAATAAAATCTTTTAAGTAATTAAATTTTAGAGTTGCTATTGACTGATTTAGTTACAATACTAAGAAATAGGAGCATGAATGCCTTTCACTGGCTGTTTCGAAATAGGTGTTCAAGGAACTGAAAATGTCACAGGTATCATCCAAATAAACAAGATCACCAGATTAGGAAAAATCTTTATGGACTCCTGAAATCTGACAGTTTGGGCTGTGATTCTGAAGCAAAGTGGGCATTGAAAGAAAACATCACTGTTTTCAGAAACTAAACGATAATTCTATTTGATTTTTGTTGGAATAATCATCCCATATTATTCTATTAGAAGCCTCCTGTCTCTCTCTCACTCATGTCCTTATCTATAAACATCTCCGTCCATAGAACATTCTCATTTATATGTCTAGGACATGTTTTATTCTTCCTTTCTCTCATCCTTCCATAATCTTGGGGCATGTTTTTGGAAACGTTCCAGAGCAGTTTATCCAGGTCCTTCATGGATGTACAATAGAAGTCAGTGACTTCTTACCTACTGTACGTTTACATTTACTTACTTGTCTATTTTATGTTGGCTTATAAATTCTTCAGTTCTGTTAGCTATAGAAGATGTATTTGCCACGTGTTTGTAGTCAAAATAAAACCTCTGAAGATGTGCCTATTAGATTTTTCCTACAGCTTCGGTGTGATATAATGTATATAAGATCACAACATCTTTTTCAAGAATACAGTTTGTTGGGGGGCGCCTGGGTGGCTCAGTTGGTTAAGCGACTGCCTTAGGCTCAGGTCATGATCCCGGAGTCCTGGGATCGAGTCCCATATCGGGCTCCCAGATCGGCAGGGAGCCTGCTTCTCCCTCTGACCCTCTCCCTTCTCATGCTGTTTCTCTCTCTCTCTCTCAAATAAATAAAAAAAAATCTTAAAAAAAACGAATACAGTTTGTTGGTATTTGACATAGGTAAACAAAGTGAAACCATCAGCACAGTAAGTTAGTAAACACACTCATCACTCCCAAAAGTTTGCCCTTGCTCCTTTGTAATCCCTCTGTGCTCCTTCTCCTCCATGGGGAGGCACTTAAGAGGTGTGCTTAGCTGGTGGAGGCTGGTTGAGGGTTTGTAAAGTTGATTGTTTGGGACAGAGACATTGTAAATCTTTGAGATTCCTCATCGTCTCACGTGTTATTTCAGCTTGTCCGTGTTGTGCCTGACTATTTCCCTCTTGGCCCTGATGGGGTTGGAGTTCTATGGAAACTTCCCGTTATCACTGCCTCCTTGGGAATTTGTTTGTTTCTCCTTTATATCTGGAGAACCATCCTCGCTGTGAGTATACTAAAGTAGCTTGTAAATACTGTTCCTCATAAATGAGCAGAAAATTGTTTAGTCACTGGACCTTTTCTATCCATTCAGTAATATAAATTTCCCACTAATACATCAATTTTGATGATCACCTAGATTGAAATACATTTAAATTTGTGTTGCAGTGCCTTCTGTGATCCATATGTTCTTTTTTTAAAGTGCAAACATAATTGGCCAACAGTGTAATATGAGTTTCAGGTGTAGAACATGATTCAGAAATTCTATACATTTCTCAGTGCTCATCACAGTATGTGTACTCTTAATCCCCTTCATCTCTTTCATCCATCCGTCCACCCGCAACCCATGTGTTCTTTAGAAGTGTGTTGTGTACTCTCCATTTTTTGGTCATTCTCCAGCTATCTTTCAGTACTTGATGTTTAGTTTTGTCATTTGTGGTCTGAGAACATATTTCCTGTTGATTTCTTAAAGATTAACTGATTGATTTGAGAGAGAGAGAGAGAGAGAGTGAGTGAGTGATGGGGTCAGAGGGAGAGAGAGAATCCCAAGCCAACTCCATGCTGATTTTGTAGCCTGATGCGGGGGTCAATCCCATAACCCCAAGATCAGGCCTTGAGCCAAAACGAAAGCAGTCAGACACTCCACCGATGGTGCTACCCAGATGCCATCCATGTGCCCCAAGGAATGCATTATTATTATTCACTCAAAATATTTTGTTGAAGGAGAACATCAAAAAGGTTGAGGCATTTTATGAAAAGTTAAATGACACCCTTTGCTGGGCACTGGCTCACTTGCAAGCTGAGAGAGAGGAGAAGGTCAAGGATCAGGACGTGGTAGGATTTGGCTGTTGAGTTTACATTTATGTGGCTCCGGGAGGCTTTTGGTTCACTGGGTGAGGTGAGTGCAGCATCCTCGCTTGCTGTTTAACATAGTAGAGAATGGGAATCTGGGCACTGAACTTCTACAGAGCAGTGAGCTGGGATTTCACTTAGAACCACCATGATGAGGTTTGCGCTTTCAAAGACTAGGAAGTATGGTTGACTTCACGGTGAGTTAATGAACCCCTCATTCAGCCCTGCCCTCGAAGATCTGTAGAAAATCCCCACAAGATACTTGGGCGATGAAGGGCCATGGCTGGCCCAATTGTACAGTGCCTTCCTCTTAACGCCAAACAGACCATTCTCAATGTGAGGAGGGGAAGATGCGTATATATGTATGGATGTGGATATATATATGAATGAAAGCCCCGAAGAAAGCCATTTGTGAGTTCTTTGACTTGAACTATTTTTCACTTTGCTTACTTTCTCCTTATTCTCTTATGCCTTAAGGGCTTTCTTTGTTGCACTGCATGACCCTGTCCTGTTAGGCACCCTCACATTGTTCTGTGATCATGATTTCTTGAATGGCTTTTCTCATATCTGTCTTAAAGGGCCAAGATGAATTGGAGGATGGAGAGCAGAGAGCCTTGAGGGCCAAAAAACGAGCACTGCAGGGTATGTTATTTTGGGGAAGAAATCCCCATATGGTGACAATGAGTTTGCATTGGGAAGGGAAAGAATGCCTTCCTGCCTTCAAGGTCTTGCCCTTTTCCTTTCCCGTGCAAACCCAAGTTCTCAGGTCTTGTGCACATACATACACATTCCTTTCCAGAATGTGAGGAGTTATTGGAAGGCCAATACAATGCCCTGAGTACTTTGAAAACAACTCAAGAAGCCGAATTGAACATGCTGAGGAGGAAAGTGGATATTGTGGTGGATTTCTCTAAACAAAGACAAGTGGCTGCAGAAGGGTAAGCTATTCCTGTGTGAATTGTCACAAATACTGTTGTATGAAGTTATGTGCCGGCCTGTCTAGATACTTGTATTTCTTTTAGAATTAGATCTCGACTATTTTCGCCAAATGCATTCTGTAGAATTGTGCCTGCCCTTTCTGCCTTGATGTGTGTAACCAGCATTTCCCTTTCTGTTCTAACTGCTTGACGCGCTTGGTTTGTGACTCCTTGGAGTAGATGAGGGAAGGTACCATCATTACAAACTTTGATCCCTGGATCCCCTCTGGGTCTGTCTGCATTGTCCTTTAGGTTTCAGTGTCATCACATGTTCTTATCAGCCCTGAATTCAGTCACTTTTGGTTCAGTACGAGACTTGGGTCAATAATGTGGATAGAAAAATGGAATTGTCTTGCTGCAGAAACACTGGGAGTTTCTTTGTGGAAAGTGGGTTGGGGCTCCAGCAGCCTGGGATCCCTTCATCCAGTGTACAACTGACATCCCTCACTGTAGCCCAGTCCCTAAGAAGGCCAGGGTATTTCCCATCCACCTGATTTTTTTAGGTGTAACTCTCTTGGGTCCCAGCCAAAGTCCGCGGTTTCACTAGGGCTTACCTTTGCTGGCTGACCCTGAAATTCATTCGTTTCCTTCTAAGCCCATGCCCATAAAGTTGTTCAGATTTTTATAGTTCACTTGCTTCTTCCAGAATGTGTTGATGTGTCCTGGGGAGACGGCTCCCACTGCCAGGCTGCCTTTCTCCTAAGCTTCCTTCTTCTCCATGTGGTTCTCATGTTTCTTCATGTGCTCTTTAGAAATTGGGTGCATTCACTCATATGAGTTGGCTCTTTTGTCCAGTGTTTCCTTTATTTTCTCAGGAGGAGATCAGGACCTTAGAGTCCCTCATTCACGTGGAAAAGCAAAACTGTTCCTGGTCTTCCCTAGAGACTGAGCTTTGTGTTATTCCATCCCACACCGGGGGTGGGGGCTGTTCTGTGTCATTGGCATCTTGGTTCTGTTCATTGGTGAGTTCTTTTGGGCAGAGGTACAGTGTCCTGACTATCTTTCTGTCTTCTATACCTTCCACCTGAGCCCCTCCATCACAGCCGCTCCAGAAGGCATTTGCTGAAGGATTGCCTGAGAGACCGGAAGCAAATACATGTGTCTTTCTCTGTCTAGAGATTTTGACTCAGTTTCTAAGGGTCTTTTTGCATTTGTTCTTGAGTAAATCCGGTGTCCCATTGAAAGTGGTAAACCAACAACATGAACAAAAGTGTCTGAGGGCAGCACAGCAAACCACCCTTTCTAAGCATCCTCCTATGCTGCTTGCACAATCAGTGAACTCAGTCTTGTTAAAGTCGGTTGACTCCATGCAGTTGACAGTTTTAACACTGAAATCTGTTTCGTGGAGATAACACCCTGACGATGTAACAGTTCACAGAGTTTTATACATCAGGACATATTCCCGGCACTACGATTGGCCTTTTCCTCCTCCAGGATCTTCGAAGGAGGCGGCGGGGTTGTACTTCTAGATCCTAGAAATGTCTGGGAGTGATTTGCCATGCCAATGAAGCAATATTCTGGAAGCCTTCCTTTCAGGTTGATTGTCAGCCTTGGTCTGAGGATCACGGTTCCCCATGGAGGTGTAAGACTAAGGATCGTCCCCTGCTTCATCCTAATGGGTATAGTTGGTCAAGCATGGTTTTTCGCTTTGACCTGAAAGGAACTCTCACCGTCTCAGACACAAGACCAACTCTGAGATTGCACAAAGTGCAATGTTATTTGGGGGTTTGATGATGAATGAATTGAAGTAGAGAAGTATAAAGACAATCTGATTGCCGGAGCCTTGGCAGCTTCCAGAGTTTGATTTTTCTTTAACCCTAAATGGGGCCTTCCATTTGTTTCCCTCATTGTGTTCTCAGTCTGTGCATTTATGGGGGTAATTTGAATCTAGGCCATCAGGTGTGTTGGGAGGAAAAGCGGCAGAAATTCAGGACCTTGGCTACCGGACTTTGTATACACCTTTCCCATCTTAGGAAGCTGGAAAATACACACTGTGAACTGAAGGCACAGAAGAGTCAACTGGCAGCTGCTGAGGAAAATTTGAAACTGGTTCTTGAAGAGTTACACAAGTATAAGTGAGTTCAGACACTAAATATTAGCGGCTCCTGAAATCCCTGTTCACTTCCTATTTTTAATCTTTGTACATGGTTTAGACTCAATTAACAAGTAATATAACAAAAATTCAGAGGCCATATCCAGCGAGAATTAACAAACCCAGAGAGACAAGTTTTAGAAAGAACAAAACAATTATGTTACTAAACATGTCCTGATCCCCAGCGCTGGCCTGACTCTGTGGAAACTTCCGCCATGCCATTCCACCCCCCAGGGGTGGTGTCAGTGGTCCTAATCTTGAAGAAAGCAGTTTGTCGTAGGATGAATCCTGCCCATGAACCCGGTAGTGCCATCTGATGGCGCGGTCTTTGCAACCCCCGGAACCATGGCGAGTATAGAAGTTAAAGGACAATAGAGCTTCATGGGAAAAGCCCCTTGTCATGTGATAAATCAGGGAAAGATTGATATCAGGTTAGGAATTTAGGTCAACTCTGAACCCTACAGGTGTGGAAAAACGAGTAAGTAGAGGATTTAACGATAGCTTTGATCCTACTATACATTTATTATCATGGGAAAGTGTTTCCTGTGTCAGGATAAATCGTATCAGTGGACAGATTAGAAGAGGATGGCCACATGGGCAGGTGACTTAAAATCACACCCAAGGGGCGCCTGGGTAGCTGTCGTTAAGCGTCTGCCTTCGGCTCAGGTCATGGTCCCTGGGTCCTGGGATCAAGCCCCGCATCGGTCTCCTGCTCTGCGGGAATCCTGCTTCTCCCTCTCCCACTCCCTCTGCTTGCCTTCCTTCTCTCACTGTGTCTCTCTCTGTCAAATAAATAAATAAAATCTTTAAAAAAAACTAAAATCACAGCCAATATTGGGCTTTATCTGACAAAAGCAATTATAACTCACAGACAAGAAATTGGAGAAATGCAAGATCAGCTGCAGAAGGCAGAGCTCAACATCAAACTCAAGGTAACCTAGGGTCTACCCCTACATACTGGCCTCTTCGTGCCTCCTGCAGGTGATGGAAGTGGCCCTTAGATCCCTGAACATGGGCTCTTGGTGAATTGAATTTTTCAGGTCGCAGCTCATGAGAGAAGTGCTCTAGATAATTGGGTAAGTGTTTTCTTTTTCCTCCTCTTCGTTTGGGGCACAGTCCGGCACAACTGAGGGTGGATGTGTTTTCCTCCCCCAGGTTAAGGCTCAGTTTTGGGAGAGGAAGATAGTGCAGCAGAGCAGGGAGAACACCTACATGAAACACAGGTGTGCGAGTTTTACTTGCCTTTTTATGGGTGTCTTGAGGGGTCAAGTCTAAACTGTTTAGTGTCTGGTAGAAGACATGGTGTTGTAATTCTTATAGATGTCCATTCTTTTTCTGTATTCAAGACTGCACATGATGAGGAGAGACACGCCTCCTGAGGGATCCATGAGGCAGGAACCGATGCCAGGAATATTCGAGATATGGAACCATGTGCAGAGAGGTAGGGAGCACGCTGTGAAATGCAGCAGCCTTATTTCTGCTGGGAAAGCACTTGATGTTCTCCCCGTTCTTGTGGGTGATCGTTGTGTGTCCTAGAGAGAATCACAGGCACTGCCTAAGTACAGCAGGTTGTCTGAAGGCGTGACGGGAGGGTGCTTTCCTCAGGTGCCTACCGGCAGCAGGGCACCTGTCCCTGTGACAGGTGGAGCTCACACCCCTACCCTGACTGCAGAACCCCCCCACCCCCTTCACCATCCCCCAACTGAAGAGCTGAGCCTGGAGGAGTTGTGAGCCTGAGCTCCCTTCCCACCTTGACACAAAGGTGAAGACATTTGAAAAAAAAAATTAAGACTGTTTGAGAAAAATGACATTTACCCCTTATGGAGATTCTTTTATTTTTGTTTTATTTGTAATCTACAGTACTATATTCATCACTGAAATTCGTGCATTTTACTCCTCTAATGTTATCGCTATAATGCCACAGCTTTACTTCTCAATCCGCCTGTGTTTTTCTTTGCTCCTGACTGTACGATTAGTCTACTCCAATTCTTCTCTTCAATATTTACATAATAGCCAGTCACACATGCTAGGCCTCATCTAGAGACTGAAAGATTGCACCATTAACTGGCGGCCTGAGGAAAGAATGCATGCCGTTCATGTTGCGGGTTTCTTGATATCACCCACTCAAGGCTATTCTCACTTAGATTTTTAATCTATGAAAAAAGTGATTTTTTGGATTTGTATTGAGCACCCCAATTTCAGTATTAATTTCCAGCCAGTTGTACCCCAATCTGTCCACTGTTGATTGATTACTTATGGAAACACTGGAACCAGGGTCCTCAAGTGTCTCCCGCAAGAGTCAGGTGACTGCTATCTCTCTTAGCAAAGAAGTCGCTTGAGTCATGTGGGGAAACCCTCTCTTCAGATCAGGGACCCAAGTCTGGGAAAGAGTGTAAGATGGAGGAGGAAGGCACGGAGGGTAGGCAAACCACAATAAACCGCCATCCTGTGTCCCATCCAGAATCTAGACCGGTTCCCAGTATGAACAGCAGCACCAGCCCGAAAAAGGACCCGGAGATGGCTACGGTAAATGCTACGGGCGTTTTCAGTTCTGCCTGTTTCTGGAAGTTACTCCTCTGGGACAGCACCCTGTCCTGGCCTTGTGGCTGTTGGGTGTGCTCTGTGATCTATCTGAGGCATCCTTCCCCTTTCAGAATGCAAGCTCTTTACCCAGGAGCCTCCAGTCTTCCCCATTAGAGATCCTCAGCTTACGTGCTTCCCCCCGAAGTTGTAGATGCTTAGAGGCAAATGATGGCAGGATGCTCACCCCAAATTTGTGTGTGTGTGTGTGTGTGTGTGTGTGTGTGTGTGTGTGTGTGTGTGTAAACCCCTGGAGGAGGGCAGCATCTCACTCCACACTGAAGTCGGCCAGTCCCGCTGACTCCTTGCAGTTTGCTTTCTCACGGGAGCAGTAGTGGTGTTGGTTTTTGGGTCAGGAGACTGACCTGGGAGAATGTCTGCGGTATTCCTCACAGCTGGCAGCGGGAAAAGCCATGCCCTGCCTCACACTCTGTACCATGTGCTTTGGGCAGCTGTGAGTGTTGTTGGAGTAGGTGAGCTGCGACCTCATGTGCGTTCCATCTGTTTGGGTAAAGACATTATCCAGAATCCCTCCAGTTGCAACCGGGGTGAGATGAAGGTGAACTCTGCCAGGTGCCAGGTGCCAGGTGTATGGTGGAAAATACCCCCCAGACCACAGCTGTCAAGAGGGAATCCCAGTGACTCCTTGCAGGGCCCACACCTCACACATGTTTCAGCTGTGCTCCTTTGAGCGGGTTCTGATTCGGTTTGGTGGCGGTGCCAACTGATAGCGTCTCTCCTGATCCATCCTGGGAGGGTCACACCTGCTATCCAGACACATTGCTTTGCATCCGGGGATGCAGAATCAGCCCTTCAGTGGTTCTTGGCCCCAAGGACGATGCATTTGCTCTCTGCCTGAGCTAAGGAGCATCGGAATGTCGGTGACGCAGATCCACAGAGTTCGGTCTCACTAATTCATAGGGATTGTGCACCTCTCAGCACTTTTCCAGGTCTGCTGCTGAACTGCAGAAATTCCTGTCTCCTGAGCAGTGTCTGTGGCCATGGACACAGTTGGGATATTAGAAGTCTCCTTTGTCATGACGGAATCGGAGCGGGATCAGGCGGGGGCTACTGGGCAGCAGTTGGACCCACGATGCGGTGATCGTCCATCTTGGACACTGGGCTTCCCATTGCCACTCATTCTGTCTGTGCTCAGTATACAGAAGGAGATTCTGTAGTTGTCACGGCAGGTAAAGTGTGGTCCTGGACGTTGATGCCAGCCCATCTCTAATAGACCCTTTTATTAGTTTAGTATTAACTCTGCCAAGGCTTTGGGGCAGATTCCGTGCCTCTGTAGAGTTGCAGACATATATTAACATGTGGTGACAGTAGTTTATCCCCATGGCATCTGTTCACCCCAGGCCATAGGTGGGACGCAGGAGATAGGTAACCTCTGGCACAGATGTTCCTGTCCTTGAATGTGGTGTTGGGGGAGGTTTCAGTTGCTGAGACCTGTTTCTTTGGGTTTCAGCTTTTGTTGGTGGTGTTACTTTTGTGTCTCATCTCAGCCTATAGTTGATTTTGTGTGTGTATGTCTGTATGGATGCACAGGGGCTGTGTAATTTCCTAGGACCACGCTGCGGGCCTTGCCCCGGGGATACTGCCTCGTCACCGCTTCTGTACTATGGGGCACGTTCACAGCCTGCACCGTGCTGACCTCAGGAACCTCACCGACCACCTCCACCTCCTGCATTTGGTAAAGTGATCTGAACAGCAGGACTTGACTTGCAAAGCATATCCATCTTTCTCCACGAGGAGACTTTGGAGAAGATGTAGAAGTGCTGCCCTAGGGCTTTGTATTTCAGGGGCTCCCCTGGCTAAAGACATTCCAAGATTCATCAGTTTCTACACTCTTATTACATTCTGGGGGTTTGTAATTTTTCCATATGATCTGGGTAGCAGGTGTCTCTTGTAGAGAGAGAAAGACATTTTACAGAATGTCAGACATAACCTTTTTCAGCCAGGCTATTTCCAGGGACCACGTTTTGGGCTGTTGAAGGATGAAGCATACTGCTCAGTTCATTTTTTTTTAAAGATTTTGTTTATTTCTTTGACAGAGACATAGAGAGGGAGCACAGGTAGGCAGAGCAGCAGGCAGAGGGAGAGGGAGAAGCAGGCTCTCTGAGCAGGGTGCCCGACGCAGGGCTCAATCCCAGGATACCGGGATCATGACCTGCGTCAAAGGCAGACACTTAACGGACTGAGCCAACCAGTTCCCCAGCCCAGTTCATTTTTAGCTGGTTGAGCCGGGCTATTTTTTCCTTAGCTATGAAACCAGCTGAAGCAATATGGATGGCTGTGGTCCCTTCTTTGAGGGGGAAGGACAGCGCTTCCCCTTGTATGCAGGCACCGGCAGAAACATGTGGGAAATGCTCTATGTCTGAGAAGGGACCCGAGAGTGGGAGAGAACGGAATGTGATGACAACAGGTTTGGAGCATTGGTTTGAATTCTGCAAAGTCAATGCCGGTCTGCATCCACTTCCATCGGTTCTAGGCCTTGGTCAGACGCTGAAGCTGCTGGGGCTCCCATGATGAACAGGGGCACTGAGCCTCACAGAGGTCCAGGGATGGGCAAGGTACCTCTTTTGGCCTTTTCCAGGTGTTCCGCAAACTCCCCTTACTGAACTGCACCCAATCCTGGCCTTGTGTCAGTTGGGTGGGTCCTGCAGTTGGTCTGTGGTGTCGTTAACCTTTCAAAATGCAAAGAGTTCACTCAGGGCCTGACAGGCTTCTCCATTACAGATCATCACCTTCAGTGGCAACCTCCAAAGCCACAGGTGCTTAGAGGTGCAGGATGGCAGGGCACTCAGTGTGTGTGTGTGTGTGTGTGTGTCTGTGTCCATCCACCCCTGCCCGCCCACAATGCCCGTGGGGGGAGTTAACTCGAGGAGGATGACACCTCACTCCAAGGTGAAGTCTCTGGCCGGCCTGACTCCGAGTCACTAGGTTACGATCATGTGCGATTGGGGTCGTGTTCATGTTGGGGTTAGACGATTAACCTGTGACAAGGTCTCTGATAATCCTCACAACTGGAAGCTTCTCCATTTTATAATGTCTGTTTGGCAGGTTGGAATGTTCTTAGATAGGGCAAGTTTCATAAGTCATTCATGTTTTACTTCTGCTGGTAAAAATGCTGTGCAGAATCCCTCTACTTGTTACCCTTTCTACAACTGTTTTTGAATTTTCAAAGCTATTGGGTGGACTGGCACACACGTTCTGAAGGGGGTATGTCAGTGATTAGCTGCGTGAACAGTGCCTCACAAGCCCTTCCTTTGGGCTTCTAGGAGCAGGTCGTTTTGGTCCTATGTCACTGTGAGAGCTGGTTTCTTCTGTCATCACACACTCTGGAGTTGTCCATCAGAAGGCATATACATTTTTGTGGGCACCTGGGTGGCTCAGATGGTTAAGTGTCTGCCTTCAGCTCAGGTCATGATCCCAGGGTCCTGGGATCGAGTCCCACATCAGGCTCCCTGCTCCTTGGGAGCCTGCTTCTCCCTCTGCTTCTCTCTCTCTCTCTCTCTGTCCCTCATGAATAAATAAATAAAATCTTTAAAAAAAATTAAAAAAGGAAGGGATATACATTTTTGTGAATTCTCTTATTTAACCTTCCCATCTTATTTGCCACTGGACAAAATTGCTCTGGTACTCAGTGTGCGGAAATTTCCGAAGTGTGTGTTTTAAGATAAACACAGCTGCTGCATGTAAATAAGGGCTATTGGTATCATGTTCCTCTCAGAAAACCCTTTTCCAGGCCCCCTGTCAGACCACAGGCCCCTCATTCCTCCAGGGTCTTTGTGGCCTTGGACAGAAACTGCAGAGAGTAGAAGACTGCTTTGTCGGGAAGTGAGGCAGGTGGGGACAGTCAGGGGTTTGGCAGGCAAAGGATTCAGCTCGAGTGGCTCGGATTCCTTGTGGAGAAAGGGCATTCAGTTTCATCACATTCTGTCTCTTCTTAACAAACCCAAATCTACGGTGGCTGAAGAGGAAAGATGAAGTGTTGCCCAGGATGTCGATGCCTCCGTGTCTGGAGTATGCTGTTTACTCATATCCAATGATCCCTTTTCACCTTTTAAGACACAACTTCTTGGTAATGAACGTTGGCAGACAGGGGTAGTGATGTTTGGTGACAGTAGGTTATTCCTGTAACATCTAATCCTCTGCTCCCTGCCTTATTATAGTTGGTAACAACTGAGAGGATAAAGTTTTCTAGCACGATGCGGCTCTTCTGGAACGTGGTATTGGAGAAGGAGCCAGATGCTGAGAGCTTGCTCTTTGGGTTTCATCTCTTGGTTTTGCAACTTTTGGCTGTCTTAGCCGAATATTTTGTCCTCTGTTCTGCAGGTCGGTACGGATGTGAGAGGGTTTCCTCGTGCTACAAAGCCCCCCCATATGCCCTACCTCACGGGGTGATGTTTAAGAGGTTTCACTGGCTATGGACTACCTTAGCCTCCTCCACATGGGCGGACTGTGGGGCCTCACCCACAGCTCGTTCCTCCACCACATGGTAAGATGATCTGAATTGGATGACATGAGTTGCAAAGTATATTCTTAGTTTAATACTTCTGTCAGTGGAGAAGATATAGATATATGTAGAAAGGGTAACAAGTAGAGGGATTCTGCACAGCATTTTTACCGTTCCTCCACCACATGTTAAGATGATCTGAATTGGATGACATGTGTTGCAAAGTATATTCTTAGTTTAATACTTCTGTCAGTGGAGAAGATATAGAGGAAAGCATCCACAATGCTTTGCGATGCAAGGATAGACCTGAGTGAGGACACAATAACATTCCTCATCTTTCTGTGAACGTCCATTTCATGGACTGTCTTGTTTCCTCCTACAGAACTGGGCAGCAGCTGTCTGACATGGACACGAAAAGTGACATTTTGCAAAAGACAAACATGAAAGCATTCCCCAGGTGCAAAGCACAGACACAATGTTTTGGGCTCTGGGATGGATGGAGTGCAACCTTCCCATCACTCTTTCTTGTGGAGGCCTCAGTTCTCCAGTGTTATTGAATAGTTATGAAAACATCTGTCCCTGGGTGGAGTTGTCACATTCTCAGGGGTGAGGGATTGGACTTCTCCTTTGTCCACAGGGGTAAGAGGAGACCTATGAGAAACTCTCTGCATCTGAATGAGACGTGGGAGTGGGAGAGAGTGGAATAGTGTGGGGCAGGTGTAGAGGGTTGGCTTACATCCTTCATGATCCAGGCCAGGCTGAATCCACCTCCATCCCTTCTAGGGATTCAGGCATATTCAGAAACCTGTGGCGCTCAAGGGGACAACAGCCGCACCCCACCCATGAAGGTCCAGCAGAAAGACCAGGTAAATAATGTGGCTGTTTTTAGTTGTAATCATGTCTGGAATCCTCTTCCAGTCTGGGAAGCACCCTGTCCTGACATGTATCTTTTGGGTTTGTCCTGGGATCTGTGTGTGGTTTCATTTACGTTTCAAAATGTTAAGTCTTCATTCAGAGCATACAGGCTTCTCTGTTTCCAGATCATCACCTTAGGGTTGTGTCGGTGGAAGAAACACAGAGTTTTGCTGAAGCCTTGACATTACAAGGGGAATCCTGGCTGGGCACGTTTTAACATCCTGAAGTTTCTCAGGACATACATGTGTTATGCTTGGTTATTTCCACGCACTGAGCAGTGGGGGAGGTGCCGTTGTTGGGAAGGAAGTGTCTTTATTACACAATGGAGACATATATTTCTTACCATCGTGCATGTCCAGAGTCCACATTTGTTGTCTGGAACGGATGATACGCAACTCTCACTTTGTTTGCAGCGTGTTGAGTTTGAGCTGTCATTTCTTTAGTTATATAAACACCCGAAGCAAGGCTATTGTACCTTGATTAATCATTCGGGCAGGGGTCTGTCCCTTGTCCTCGGCAGTCAGTGGATACTTGTGGGAAACCCTCTTGTCCGGTAAGGGTGATGAGAATGACAAACAGTGGCAGATGCTCTAGGCAGGTGTTGACGGTGTGTTGGAATGTTGCTGAGTCACTTCCAATGGGATGTTCTTCTGTCTTTTCTCTGACGCGGGTCAGATACAGATGCTGGGGCATCCTCCATAAGAAATAGCAGTCCTGCATGCAGGCATCTCATGTTATGGGAGAGTGAACATTGTAACGTTCTTCAGGTTGCTCAGGAGATACATTTGATGCACTTTGTCTTTTACTCATAACTGAGGTGGGTGGCAGCTCCTTTTGGGGTGAAGGAGAGCGACTCTTCTCCGAAAGCTGGGCACAGCGGGTATGCGCACGCACACTCTACAGAGACGATAGTCCGTGCTCTCGGAGGGATGACGCCTACTCTTTTTTTTCTTAATTTTTTATTGTTATGTTAATCACCATACATGACATCATTAGTTTTGGATGTAGTGTTCCATGGTTCATTGTTTGTGCATCATACCCAGTGCTCCACACAGAACGTGCCCTCCTTAATACCCATCACCAGGCTAACCCATCCCTCCACCACCCTCCCATCTAGAACACTCAGTTTGTTTTTCAGAGTCCATCAGGGGTGACGCCTACTCTGAACGTTAGAAATTTAATGTGTCTGAGAGCAGGGAGGGACACATTCTTTAAACGACATAGATCTTGTGTTCCATAAAAGGGAAGCACCAGCGAAGAATCTTAAGGACAAGACAGGGAGCCATGGGTCTCTAGAAACAGGAGGTTGTGGATGAGAAGAATGGAGGTGCTCAGGGGAGTGGATGGGCCTCTCTAGGGGAGCGGGGGCGGTTCCTGGCAGGCCAGCAGCCTGACTAGTGAGTGTGAGGACACCGTGAGATCCACACCGAGTTGCTGCCTGTGTCTGTCACACAGTGTGGATAATGCAGTTATTTGTACCAGAATACCACTGTTGCCCTAAAGCTGTTCCTTCATACTCTATAAAGATTGTTGTTTCCGCTGGATTTCTGAAGGTTCTGAACTGGGTGACAGAATGTGGTGGAGATTTGAGAAATTTAACTTGGTTCCTTTGGGGATACTGGTCTTCCTGAGTTTTTGGGCCCCAGTGAGAAAAAGTGAAGACGGGACCGAGATCAGCAGAGTGGCTGCCTTGGCCTTCGGGCTGAGCCAGACTCTTCGTGGGGAATTCAGTATTGACCAGTATCCACCCTAGCTGGATCCCAGTCACTACGCCTCTGCCTCTGAGTCACCACTCTGCCTGCACTTTGCATCTCCCTGAAATTCGTCACAGCATCCTGCGGATTTACCCGTGTTCCTGATTTCTCAGCCCAGATGCCAGCTCTCAGTGCGACCAGCTCTCTAGAGCCTCACCTTTGTTATCTGTGAAAGGGGAGCATATTGGTTTCTGAGGTGATTAGAAGAATAGGAGTTGAAGTACATAAAGTATCTGCAAGGGCCCCTGGATGGCTCAGTGGGTTAAGCATCGGACTCTTGGTTTCTGCTCAGGACATGATCTCAAGGTTCTGAGAACGAGCCCCAAGTCATGCTCGGCGATTAGTGTGGAGGCTACCTAGGAGTTTTTCTCTCCCCCCACCCTCCCCGTTCTTGCACAATTTGCCCTTTCTCTGTCTCTGTCTCTCTGTCGGAAAAAAAGAAAAAGAATATGTAAAATATCTGGGGGGTGGGCCACTCCCCCTTCTCACTGTTTAAATGAAAATAGCTCCATGCAGATGATCATGAAAAGATGTTCTTTTCAGTCCACACCATTACACTGAGAGTATAACGCATCAGCCCAGAGTTTGTCAATCCTGATTTCAAAAATAAGGCAAAGACCCATTTTTATTTTATAAAAAAAATTAGGTCCTAGCTAAGAATGAAGTGAAAGATCATTACAAGAACATGTACATTCAGAGATCTATACCTGGGATGTGAAGACAATTGTTTTCTATTACATAGAGACTCATGAAGGCAGCCACACACTCAGGTGTCCATTCAAGTCCTCAGATAGAGTATAGGGAGCAAATGCATTTAGGAAAACAGAAGATCACACTGTACTAACCCAAATGTATTTGCCTTACAGGACAGGAAATTTGAAATTTGAAGACCTCCCTGAGCAATTACAACCAGGCGGTGTGTGTGTATATTTAGAAAATTTCAGATAAGCCTAATGTCCTGAATGCTGTCCCTGCCCATCCTGTCCCCTGTGCTCTGTCTCTCCTGGTATCCCCCAAATAAACCTTTCACAGTTCTGTCTCTGTGTCAGCGTCTGCCTTCAGGAGGCACTACACTCACTCCCCTTCGAGTGCACAGTGTGAATCCTGTACACAGAACAAACTGGCAGCAATGGTGGTGATGGAGGATATAGCAGGATTCCCCGTTGTGGTAATTTTCCTGCAGGGGGCGTAAGAAATCCTTCTGGGGAGGCGGACACATCTTGTATTTAGGTCTATTGGTGGTTGTATTAACTCAGGTGATAGATACTCTTGAGCACATGGCACCTGCTAGTTTAGGGTGTGTGTGCCGATCGGCAGGACAGGGGTCTGTACCCAGGCAGCGGTTCGTTGTGACGGTGAGGAGTGAATGAAGCATCCCTAGTGGCCCTGAGAGACTGGTGAGGAGGCCCTGCATTAATCCAGATTTTGTGCACTGGTTTCACGCTACCAGTTGCCCCCCAACAGCAGGTGGGCTCTGAGGGGAGGCTGATGGTGGCAGTATTCTTGGTAAGACCCATGATGCCCTAATCCTCCCACAGTGTCCTTGTTGGGGGATGGGCAGGGCAGAGGCCAATGACAGGAGACCCATTCCTCCCTCACCACACAGGAGGAGTTGGGTGTATGCCTCTGTCACTTTGTAGGTCCTTTACTCCAATCTATTCTGCACCAGAGCTCCTGGATCTTGCAAAGCCCTCCTTCTTCCCAGGTTGTGGAAGCAGCCATCCTCCAGTAGCTTTGGGGTCATGGCTGGGCCACTAAGGTGTCCAGGTTTTTCTGCCAGGAGTTGCTGGTAACTGCACTGCTGCAGTCAAGATCAGCCTGAGCAGGTTTGGTAAATGAGATTGTCATGCCCTGTGAGCAGGCTGGGGCCAAATGATGTCAGCAGAGTGGGGCAGACAGGAGAGGTGGTTCCCTGTGGTCTTGGACAGGGCTGCACAGAGCAGAAGGCCTTAGGGCCTGGGGAGAGATTGGGAAAGAGAATGTCAGGGAGAGAGACACTGAAGGAGTGGTGAGGGGATTCGGCAAGTCCTAGAAAGTGAGAGGAACAAAGAGAGAGATGGGGTAGAGAGAAGCAGATACCAAGAGGAATTTCAAGGATGAAAAGAGGTTGCTGGTCTAGGTGTTGGAGGTGGACCATACTCCAGGGTGGAGGAAGTCAATGTAGGTGATCCCAATGTTGGGACCAGAGAAGGTGGGAAAGCAGGCGATCAGATTTCCCTGAGACAAAAGCTCCAACCGCCCTAGGGCTGAGCTTTGTAGAAGCCATTTCACTTGGGAAGATGGGCACATCCTTTTGCTTAGGGTGGTGGGGCCAAGCCTCAGGATCTGTCATGGAGAGAGAGGGCTTGGCTGGACCTGAGCATGCTCTGTCCCTCCAGCTGAGGGGCCATGGCTTTGAGCATTCTAGGGATTCCCAGGGCGGCTAGCAGAGGGCACCTGCGCACCTCGAACCCGGAGGGGTAATGTCTCTGCCTGTGCTGACCCAGGGCATCTCAGAGCAAGAAGGACTTCTGTAGCAGCCCAAGGATCCAGCCCCACACTTGCTGCCCCAGGATAGAGAGCCAGAGCTGCGGTTCCAGTAGGTTCTGCTGCCGCCCTGTGGGAGTCCCTGGGGGCTTTGCAGCCACTTGGTGCCTCCTGAGGTGCGACTGAGAAAAGCTGCTTTGTTGGGTGAGTGCTGAGGAGGGGGCTCTGGGCGGCTTCCCCAGGACGTGCTGGTAGGTGAGCAGCACAGTCGCTTGCATTTGGGGGGCTGTTCCCCTGGTTCATTCCTCCTTTTCCCTGAGGGTATTTGAACAAGACCTGTTTTACTTAGGGATCCGTGGATTGAGGTGTCCTGCGACGTCACATCTGAGATACTGTGGTTGGTTTGTTACAGATTCAGGCTTGTTTCTGGGGAGAAATCCTGACTCCAATTCAGAGAAATGGGAGCTGCTTTCAGTTGGGACACGAATACAGGAACTGCTCTCAGAACCTTCTAGAAGGAGGAGCTGAGATCCCACTTTCTGAGTTCTCCTGGAGCCAGATCCCTAGGTAAAAGCACAGAGTGTCCTCCTCTTAAACATGCTTTTATTAATTTTCAATCGTATTTTTTGCCGACAATGTTACAGTAGTTGGAAATGACTGAAAACTTGACCGGTACTTGATGTCCTAAACCTTCCATTATTTTACTGTTAAATTTAGACCTGAAACATGATTTGTTATAATTATCCTTTCCTGTCTTCCTTGGAAGGAAACTCATCCATAATACCTTTCAAATGCACTCATTATCTCATCTCCTTTTCTTTCTTTCTTCTTCTTCTTCTTCCTTTTTTTTTTAAGATTTTATGTCAGAACCACGGGGGTGGGGTGGGGGATGGCAGAGGGAGACGGTGACTCAACACTGAGCAGGGAGCCCGGCATGGGACTCGATCTCTGGGACCCTGAGATCAAGACCTGAGACAGACGCTTAAGTGACTGAATCACCCAGGCGCCACAGCTTATCTCTTTTCAACTGAGATTTGCCATGTTTTCTAATTTCTCATGAACCCGTAACAATCTTCAATAGTTTTAAATTGGTTGCAGTTTACTAAAGCTCATTCACAGGATCCCACTGTGACGTCTTCAGTTCAAAGTGTCAGGACCACTTCTAAATATATGGAAGATTATACTAACTAAGCAAAATTTGTGAATCACTGTTTGAAGAAATAGCATGATGATATTTTTTTTTAAGATATTAAAATAGATGCTTACATCCACTGGTTCATGCACTTCCAACTCTTTCTTTTATTTTCCTTTGTTGCTTATTTCTATTTCAGATATTATATTCCTGTATCTTCCTGAGATTTAAATTCCTCACGTGTACTTTCAAGGATCCTTTCCGCATTTGTCAGAAAGAAGACAGACCATTTGATGAGGATGCAGCTTTGTATAATTTCAAGATTTGTTGTTTAAGTTTTTAGAAACTTTTCCCGCCCATTTGAAAATATCATCCCACCTTGACAAGTTACATAAAAAGTGTAATCTTCTTGTATCAGTATGATTTCATTATATTGTGTTTCTTCATTTGATATTTTATATTTATGTCTAAAATTTGAGAATATCTCATAAGTTCACTGCATGTGGAAAAAGTATGAAATTTTGAAGGTCTGCATATTTGAACTCATAAATGCAGAGATTTGCCTGTTAAATTAAGGCCATTTGCTGAGCAAGTTGCAAGTTACATAATCATTTTGGGGGACGAAATTATGTCTTCTATTCTTTTACAAACATGCTACAGTTGTTTCATTATCATATATCTGGATATGAGCAATTATTTTTTCTTTTAAATTTTTTATTTAAATTCTACTTAGTTAACACTCAGGGTATGGATAGAGCAATCTTATGACAGTATCTTTTTATAATTTATTAATTTAAGAAACTAAACATATCATTTTTTTTCTCCATGATAAGAAAAGTCTACAGAAATATCATCATTTCTTATGACACAATTCTTTGTTTTTAAGATTCTATTTAGGGGGGCGGAGCAAGAAGGCGACGGATTAGGAGACCTAGATTTCCTCTGGTCTCAGGAATTCAGCTGAATAGGGATCAAACCATTCTGAACACCTACGAACTCAACAGGAGATCGAACAGGAGAGTAGCAACAACTCTCTGAACAGAGAAGCGACCACTTACTGGAAGGTAGGGCCTGCGGAGAAGTGAATCCGAGGCGATATTCGGGAGGATAGACGGCGGGGGAGGGGCCTCCGCCGGCCGCTTCTGGCAAGTGCTTGAGCCGCGGAGCACAAAATCGGACCTTTTAGAAGTTGGCTTGGCAGAGGGACGTCGCTGCAGTGGCTAAGCGGCGGGTGGAATCCTCCCGGGACAGTGTGGTCTCAGGACCCTTGGGGTCACAGAGAGACCGGGGGTGCCTGAGTGCGCCAGAGCTCCCAGGTATCAGAGCGGGGAAGTCGGCTGCAGACACAGAGCAGAGACGTTGGCTCTCAGCTCGGGGTTGCCATAAACTGTGATCTGCGGCCCAGTCGGGGCACGGCTCCTCCAGCAGGGGCCCAACAAACAGCAGATCCGGGGAGACTCCCCTTCCTTCCCGGGGAGGAGCGGTGCGGGAACGCACTGCAGGGAACTGCTGGGTTTGGAGACTCCGCGCGGGGTCGGGTGCCAGAGATAGCAACGCTCGATCACAGGCCGGGTGAGCACGGAGTGCGGCCGGAGACCGGGGACACGGAAGTGACTGCTTTTCTCTTGGGGCACACTGAGGAGCGGGGCCCCGAGTTCTCGGCTCCTCCAGGTGGAGATTGGGAGGCCACCATTTCTGCCCTGGTCCTCCAAAGCTGGACCGAGAGCTTGCAGGGAACAAAATCTCCTGAGAGCAAACCGGAGCAGCTTCCTTAGCCCGGACCGACAAGGGCGGGGCAATTCCGCCCTCGGCAAAGACATTTGGAAACCACAGCAACAGGCCCCTCCCCCCGAAGATCAGCACAAACAGCCAGCAAGCCAAGACCAAGTTGATCGATCAAGGAGAATGGGAGAAATCCAGCGCTAGGGGAATACTGCACGTAGATTCATGGCTTTTTGTTTTTTTACCATGATTCATTATTTCATCAAAGTTAATTTTTGTTGACTGTTTTTTTTTATTTTTCTTTTTCCCTTTTTCAACCAACATCTTATCAATCCCTTTAAAAAAAAAACTTTTATTTTTCATTTTTAGAGTCATATTTTATCCCTTCATAGTAGTTACCCTTATTTTTGGCATATATATATAAGTTGTTCTCTCTTTAAAATTTTGAGGTACAGTTTCTTCTAACAGATCAAAATATACCCTAAATCACTAGTGTATGGCTTTGTTCTAGTCTCCTGCCTGATCACATTCTCTCCCTTTTTCGTTTTTTTTTTCTTAAACCTTCTTTCCTTTTTCAAACAACTTACCTTACCAAGTCCTTTTATAAAATCTTTTATAATTTTCATCTTTACAGTCATCTTCCATCCCTTCATTGTATCAACCCTTCTTTTGTACATATATGTCTTTCTTCCTTTAAAATTTTAGGAGGCACTTTTTTCTAACGGTCCAAAATACGCCCAAAATCTAGTGTGTGGCACTGATCTATGCACTAGCCTAATCATATTTGATCATATTCTGCTTTTTTTGCATTTTTTTTTGTTTTTATCTTTTTTTTCTTTTTTTTCTCTTTCTTTTTTCTTTTTTTCCTTTTCTTTTCCCCTGGTTTCAGGTTTTTTCTGATTTGTATACAGTATATTTGCTGGGGATGTTGTAAACCTGTTACCATTTTGTTCTCTCATTCATCTATTCTCCTCTGGACAAAATGACAAGACGAAAAAAATCACCTCAGCAAAAAGAACAAGAGGTAGTACCGTCAGCCAGGGACCTACTCAATACGGACATTAGTACGATGTCGGTCCTAGAGTTCAGAATCATGACTTTAAAGATACTAGCTGGGCTTGAAAAAAGCGTGGAAGTTATTAGAGAAACCCTTTCTGGAGAAATAAAAGAACTAAAATCTAACCAAATCGAAATCAAAAAGGCTATTGATGAGGTGCAATCAAAAATGGGGGCACTAACTGCTAGGATAAATGAGGCAGAAGAGAGAATCAGCGATATAGAAGACCAAATGATGGAAAATAAAGAGGCTTAGAAAAAGAGAGAGAAACAACTTCAGGATCACGAGGGCAGAATTCGAGAGATAAGTGATACCATAAGACGAAACAACATTAGAATTATTGGGATCCCAGAAGAAGAGAGAGAGAGAGGGGCAGAAGTTATACTGGAGCAAATTATAGCAGAGAACTTCCCTAATGTGAGGAAGGAAACAGGCATTAAAATCCAGGAGGCACAGAGAACCCCTCTCAAAATCAATAAAAATAGGTCAACACCCCGACATCTAATAGTAAAACTTACGAGTCTCAGAGACAAAGAGAAAATCCTGAAAGCAGCTCGGGAGAAGAGATATGTAACCTACAATGGTAGAAATATTAGATTGGCAACAGACCTATCCACAGAGACCTGGCAGGCCAGAAAGGACTGGCAAGATATCTTCAGAGCACTAAACGAGAAAAATATGCAGCCAAGAATACTATATCCAGCTAGGTTATCATTGAAAATAGAAGGAGAGATAAAAAGCTTCCAGAACAAACAAAAACTAAAGGAATTTGCAAACACAAAACCAGCCCTCCAAGAAATATTGAGAGGGGTCCTCTAAGCAAAGAGAGAACCTAAAAGCAGCAAAGAGCAGAAACGAACACAGACAACAGACAGTTAACAGTCACCTTCCAGGTAATACAATGGCACTAAATTCATACCTTTCAATAGTTACCCTGAATGTAAATGGGCACAATGCCCCAATCAAAAGACACAGGCTATCAGATTGGATTAAAAAACAAGACCCATCAATATGCTGTCTGCAAGAGACTCATTTTAGACCCAAAGACACCCCCAGATTGAAAGTGAGGGGGTGGAAAAGCATTTACAATGCTAATAGACACCAAAAGAAAGCTGGGGTGGCAATCCTTATATCAGACAAACTAGATTTTAAAACAAAGACTGTAATAAGAGAAGAGGAAGGACGCTATATCCTACTTAAAGGGTCTATCCAACAAGAAGATCTAACAATTGTAAATATCTATGCCCCGAACATGGGAGCAGCCAATTATATAAGGCAATTAATAACAAAAGCAAAGAAACACATTGACAACAATACAATAATAGTGGGGGACATTAACACGCCCCTGACTGAAATGGACAGATCATCTAAGCAAACATCAACAAGGAAATAAAGACTTTAAATGACACACTGGACCAAATGGAATTCACAGACATATTCAGAACATTCCATCCCAAAGTAACGGAATACACATTCTTCTCTAGTGCCCATGGAACATTCTCCAGAATTGATCACATCCTAGGTCACAAATCAGGTCTCAGTCGGTACCAAATATTGGGATCATTCCCTGCATATTTTCAGACCACAATGCTTTGAAACTAGAACTCAACCACAAGAGGAAAGTCGGAAAGAACTAAAATATATGGAGGGTAAAGAGCATCCTACTAAAGAATGAATGGGTCAACCAAGAAATTAAAGAAGAATTTAAAAAATTCATGGAAACCAATGAAAATGAAAACACAACTGTTCAAAATCTTCGGGATACAGCAAAGGCAGTCCTGAGAGGAAAGTACATAGCAATACAAGCCTTTCTCAAGAAACAAGAAAGGTCTCAAGTACACAACCTAACCCTACACCTAAAGGAGCTGGAGAAAGAACAGCAAATAAAGCCTAAACCCAGCAGGAGAATAGAAATCATAAAGATCAGAGCAGAAATCAATGAACTAGAAACCAAAAGAACAGTAGAACAGATCAACGAAACTAGGAGCTTGTTCTTTGGAAGAATTAACAAGATTGATAAACCCCTGGCCAGACTGATCGAAAAGAAAAGAGAAATGACCCAAATCAACAAAATCATGAATGAAAGAGGAGAGATCACAACCAACACCAAAGAAATACAAACAATTATAAGAACATATTATGAGCAACCCTATGCCAGCAAATTAGATAACCTGGGAAGAAATGGGTGCATTCCTAGAGATGTATCAACTACCAAAATTGAACCAGGAAGAAATAGAAAACCTGAACAGACCTATAACCACTAAGGAAATTGAAACAGTCATCAAATTTTTCCCAAGAAACAAAAGCCCAGGGCCAGATGGCTTCCCAGGGGAATTCTATCAGACATTTCAAGAAGAATTAATACCTATTCTCCTGAAACTGTTCCAAAAAATAGAAATGGAAAGGAAACTTCCAAACTCATTTTATGAGGCCAGCATTACCTTGATCCCAAAACCAGACAAAGACCCCATCAAAAAAGAGAATTACAGACCAATATCCTTGATGAACATGGATGCAAAAGTTCTCACCAAAATACTAGCCAATAGGATCCAACAGTACATTAAAAGGATTATTCACCATGACCAAGTGGGATTTATTCCTGGGCTGCAAGGCTGGTTCAACATCCGCAAATCAATCAATGTGATACAATACATTAACAAAAGAAAGAACAAGAATCATATGATCCTCTCAATAGATGCAGAAAAAGCAGTTGACAAAGTACAACATCCTTTCTTGATCAAAACTCTTCAGAGTGTAAGGATAGAGGGTACATACCTAAATATCATAAAAGCCATCTATGAAAAACCTACAGCGAATATCATTCTCAATGGGGAAAGGCTGAGAGCTTTTCCCCTAAGGTCAGGAACGCGGCAGGGATGTCCACTCTCACCACTGCTATTCAACATAGTATTAGAAGTCCTAGCCACAGCAATCAGACAACAAAAAGAAATCCAAGACATCCAAATCGGCAAAGAGGAAGTCAAACTCTCACTCTTTGCAGATGATATGATACTGTATGTGGAAAACCCAAAAGACTCCACCCCAAAACTGCTAGAACTCATACAGGAATTCAGTAAAGTAGCAGGATATAAAATCAATGCCCAGAAATCAGTGGCATTCCTATACACCAACAACAAGACAGAAGAGAGACAAATCAAGGAGTCGATCCCATTTATAATTGCACCCAAAACCATTAGATACCTAGGAATAAATCTAACCAAAGAGGCAAAGGATCTGTACTCAGAAAACTATAAAATACTCACGAAAGAAATTGAAGAAGACACAAAAAATGGAAAAACTTTCCATGCTCATGGATTGGGAGAATCAACATTGTGAAGATGTCAAGGATACCTAGAGCAATCTACACATTCAATGCAATCCCCATCAAAATACCATCCACTTTTTTCAAAGAAATGGAACAAATAATCTAAAATTTGTATAGAACCAGAAGAGACCCAGAATAGCCAGAGGAATATTGAAAAAGAAAAGCAAAGCTGGCAGCATCACAATTCCGGACTTCCAGCTCTATTACAAAGCTGTCATCATCAAGACAGTATGGTACTGGCACAAAAACAGACACATAGATCAATGGAACAGAATCGAGAGCCCAGAAATGGACCCTCAACTCTATGGTCAACTTATTTTTGACAAAGCAGGAAAGAATGTCCAATGGCAAAAAGACAGTCTCTTCAACAAATGGTGTTGGGAAAATTGGACAGCCACATGCAGAAGAATGAAACTGGACCATTTCCTTACACCACATACAAAAATAGACTCCAAATGGTTGAAAGACCTAAACGTGAGACAGGAGTCCATCCAAATCCTAAAGGAGATCACAGGTAGCAACCTTTTCGACCTTAGCCGCAGCAACTTCTTCCTAGAAACATCACCAAAGGCACGAGAAGCCAGGGCAAAAATGAACTATTGGGATTTCATCAAGATAAAAAGCTTTTGCACAGCAAAAGAAACAGTCCACAAAACCAAAAGACAACCGACAGAATTGGAGAAAATATTTGCAAATGACCTATCAGATAAAGGGCTAGGATCCAAAATCTATAAAGAACTTATCAAACTCAACACCCAAAGAACAAACAATCCAATCAAGAAATGGGCAGAAGACATGAACAGACATTTCTCCAAAGAAGACATCCAAATGGCCAACAGGCACATGAAAAAGTGCTCAACATCGCTTGGCATCAGGGAATTCCAAATCAAAACCTCAATGAGATACCACCTCACACCCGTCAGAATGGCTAAAATTAACAAGTCAGGGAATGACAGATGTTGGCGGGGATGTGGAGAAAGGGGAACCCTCCTACACTGTTGGTGGGAATGCAAGCTGGTGCAACTCCTCTGGAAAACAGTATGGAGGTTCCTCAAACAGTTGAAATTAGAGCTACCATTCGATCCAGCAATTGCAGTACTGGGTATTTACCACAAAGATACAAATGTAGGGACCCGAAGGGGTACGTGTACCCCAATGTTTATAGCAGCAATGTCCACCATAGCCAAACTGTGGAAAGAGCCAAGATGCCCATCGACAGATGAATGGATAAAGAAGAGGTGGTCTATATACACAATGGAATATTATGCAGCCATCGAAAGGAATGACATCTTGCCATTTGCAACGACGTGGATGGAACTGGAAGGTGTTATGCTGAGTGAAATAAGTCAATCAGAGAAAGACATGTATCACATGACCTCACTGATATGAGGAATTCTTAATCTCAGGAAACAAACTGAGTATTACTGGAGTGGTTGGGGGTGGGAGGGATGGGGTGGCTGGGTGATAGACATTGGGGAGGGTATGTGCTACGGTGTGCGCTGTGAATTGTGCAAGACTGTTGAATCACAGATCTGTACTTCTGAAACAAATAACGCAACATATTTTAAGAAAAAAGAAAAAGAAGAAGATAACAGGAGAGGAAGAAAAGGGAAGTATGTCAGAGGGGGAGACGAACCATGAGAGATGATGGACTCTGAAAAACAAACTGAGGGTTTTAGAGGGGAGGGGGTTAGGGGGATGGGTTAGCCTGGTGATGGGTATTGAGGAGCGCACGTTCTGCATGGAGCACTGGGTGTTATGAACAAACAATGAATCATGGAAGACTGCATCAAAAACTAATGATGCAATATGTGGTGATTAACATAACAATAAAAATAAAAAAAGATTCTATTTAATAATTTGTGAGAGGAAGAGAGATCATGAATGGAAGGGGCGAAGCAGAGTGTGAAGTTCAGTCCCTGCTGAGCAGGGAGCCCGATGCCGGGCTCGATCCCAAGACCCTGAGAAATGACCTGAGCCGAAGGCAGCTGCTTAATCCACTGAGACACCCGGGTGCCCCTTTATGACGTTATTCTTAATATGACATCTCTTATAATTGAAGCTTTTCCTCATTGATGGGCTACATCTGTTTTACCATCAATAACCAAGAAGAAGCATTTTCTCTGAATATTCTTTTTTAAATTTTTTTAAATTATTTTTTTATTTTAATTCAATTAGCCAATGGAATAGCCATCAATTAAACTAAGGATTAGCCATCATTAGTTTCAGAGGTAGAGTTCAGTGATTCTTCAGTTGCATATAACACCCCATCCCTTCATGTGCCCTCCTTAATACCCATCACCCAGTTACCCAATCCCACTCACCCACCTCCCCTCCAGCAACCTTCAGTTTGTTTCCTATAGTTAAGAGTCTCTTACGGTTTGTCTCCCTCTTTGTTTTCATCTTTTTAAAAAAAATTTTGTATTGTTATGTTAATCACCATACATTACATCATTAGTTTTATATGTAGTGTTCCATGATTCATTGTTTGTGCATAACACCCAGTGCTCCACGCAGAATTTGCTCTCTTTAATACCCATCACGAGGCTAACCCATGCCCCGACGCCCTCCCCTCTAGAACCCTCAGTTTGTTTTTCAGAGTCCATCGTGTCTCATGGTTCGTCTCCCCCTCCAACATACTCCCCTTCATTCTTCCCCTCCTGGTATCTTCTTTTTCATTTTTCTTAACATATATTGCATTAATTGTTTCAGAAGTACAGATCTGTGATTCAACAGTCTTGCAAAATTCACAGTGCTAACCATAGCACATACCCTCCCCAATGCCTATCACCCAGCCACCCCATCACTCCCACCCCCCACCACTCCAGCAACACTCAGTTTCTTTCCCGAGATTAAGAATTCCTCATATCAGTGAGGTCATATGATACATGTCTTTCTCTGATTGACTGATGTCACTCAGCATAACCCCCTCCAGTTCCATCCACGTCATTGCAAAATGGCAAGATCTCATTCCTTTGGATGGCTGCATAATATTCCATTGTGTATATAGACCACCTCTTCTTTATCCATTCATCTGTCGATGGACATCTTGGCTCTTTCCACAGTTTGGCTATTGTGGACATCCTGCTATAAACATCGGGGTGCACGTACCGCTTTGGATCCCTACATTTGTATCTTTGTGGTAAATACTCAGTAGTGAAATTGCTGGATCGTATGGTAGCTCTATTTTCAACTGTTTGAGGAACCTCCATACTGTTTTCCAGAGGGTTTGCACCAGCTTGCATTCCCACCAACAGTGTAGGAGGGTTCCCCTTTCTCCACATCCCCGCCAACATCTGTCATTTCCTGACTTGTTAATTTTAGCCATTCTTACTGGTGTGAGGTGGTATCTCATTGAGATTTTGAGTTGGATTTCCCTTATGCCGAGCAATATTGAGCACTTTCTTATGTGTCTGTTGGCCATTTAGATCCCTTCTTTGGAAAAAATGTCTGATCATGTCTTCTGCCCATTTCTTGATAGGATTATTTGTTCTTTGCGTGTTCAGTTTGATAAGTTCTTTAGAGATTTTGGATCCTAGCCCTTTATCTGATATGCCAGTTGCAAATACTTTATCCCATTCTGTTGGTTGTCTTTTGGTTTTGTGGATGGTTTCTTTTGCTGTGCAAAAGCTTTTTATCTTGATCAAATCCCAATAGTTCATTTTTGCCCTTGCTTCCCTTGCCTTTGGCGATGTTTCCAGGAAGAAGTTGCTGCGGCCGAGGACGGAGAGGTTTCTACCTGTGTTTTCCTTTAGGATTTTGATGGACTCCTGTCTCATGTTTAGTTCTTTCAACCATTTGGAGTCTATTTTTGTGTGTGGTGTAAGGAAATGGTCCAGTTTCATTCTTCTGCATGTGGCTGTCCAATATTCCCAACACAGTTTGTTGAAGAGACTTTCTTTTTTCCATTGGACATTCTTTCCTGCTTTATCAAAGTTGAGTTGACCATAGAGTTGAAGGTCCATTTCTGGGCTCTCGATTCTGTTCCATTGATCTATGTGTCTGTTTTTGTGCCAGTACGATATTGTCTTGATAATGACAGCTTTGTAATATACCTGGAAGTCCGGAATTGTGATGCCCCCAGCTTTGCTTTTCTTTTTCAAGATTCCTCTGGCTATTCAGGGTCTCTTCAGGTTCCTTACAAATTTTAGGATTATTTGTTCCATTTCTTTGAAAAAAGTGGATGGTAGTTTGATGGGGATTGCATTGAATGTGTAGATGGCTCTAGGTAGCGTTGACATCTTCACAATGTTTGTTCTTCCAATCCATGAACATGGAAATTTTTTCCATTTCTTTGTGTCTTCTTCAATTTCTTTCATGAGTATTTTATAGTTTTCTGAGTACAGATCCTTTGCCTCTTTGGTTAGATATATTCCTAGGTATCTTATGGTTTTGGGTGCAATTGTAAATGGGATAGACTCTTTGATTTGTCTCTCTTCTCTCTTGTTGTTGGTGTATAGGAATGCCACTGATTTCTTTGCATTGATTTTATATCCTTCTACATTACTGAATTCCTGTATGTGTTCTAGCAGTTTTGGGGTGGAGTCTTTTGGGTTTTCCACATACAGTATCCTATCATCTGCCAAGAGTGAGAGTTTGACTTCCTCTTTGCTGATTTGGATGCCTTTGATTTCTTTTTGTTGTCTGATTGCTGTGGCTAGGACTTCTAATACTATGTTGAATAGCAGGGGTCATAGTGGCATCCCTGCCGCATTCCTGACCTTAGGGGAAAAGCTCTCAGCTTTTCCCCATTGAGAATAATAGTCGTTGTAGTTTTTTCATAAATGGCTTTTATGATATTGAAATATGTACCCTCTATCCCATACTTGACGAGTTTTGATGAAGAAACGATGCTGTACTTTGTCAAATGCTTTTTCTGCATCTATTGAGAGGATCATATGATTCTTGTTCTTTCTTTTGTTACTGTATTGTATCACGTTGAATGATTTGCGAATGTTGAACCAACCTTGCAGCCCATGGATAAATCCCACTTGGTCATGTTGAATAATCCTGTTAATGTACTTTGGGATCTTCTTGGCTAGTATTTTGGTGAGAATTTTGGCATCCATGTTCATCAAGGATATTGGTTTGTAATTCTCCTTTTTGATGGGTCTTTGTCTGGTTTTGGGGTCAAGTTAATGGTGGCCTCATACAATGAGTTTGGAAGTTTTCCTTCCATTTCTATTTTTTTTTAACAGTTTCAGTAGAATAGGTATTAATTCTTCTTTAAATGTCTGATAGAATTCCCCTGGGAAGCCATCTGGCCCTGGGCTTTTGTTTGCTGGGAGATTTTTGATGACTGCTTCAATTTCCTTACTGGTTATAGGTCTGTTCAGGTTTTCTATTTCTTCCTGATTCAATTTTGTAGTTGATACCTCTCTAGGAATGCACCCATTTCTTCCAGGTTATCTAATTTGCTGGCATAGTGTTGCTCATAATATGTTCTTATAATTGTTTGTATTTCTTTGGTGTTGGTTGTGATCTCTCCTCTTTCATTCATGATTTTGTTGATTTGGGTCATTTCTCTTTTCTTCTTGATAAGTCTGCCCAGGGGTTTATCAATCTTGTGAATTCTTTCAAAGAACCAGCTCCTAGATTCGTTGATCTGTTCTACTGATCTTTTCGTTTCTAGTTCATTGATTTCTGCTCTGATCTTTATGATTTCTCTTCTCCTGCTGGGTTTAGGCTTTATTTGCTGTTCTTTCTCCAGCTCCTTTAGGTGTAGGGTTAGGTTGTGTATTTGAGACATGTCTTGTTTCTTGAGAAAGGCTTCTTTTTCTATATACTTTCCTGTTAGGACTGCCTTTGCTGCATCCCAAAGATTTTGAACAGTTCTGTTTTCATTTTCATTGGTTTCCATGAATTTTTTTAATTCTTCTTTAATTTCCTGGTTGACCCATTCATTCTGTAGTAGGATACTCTTTAGTCTCCATGTATTTGAGTTCTTTCCGACTTTCCTCTTGTGGTTGAGTTCTAGTTTCAAAGCATTGTTGTCTGAAAATATGCAGGGAATGATCCCAATTTTTGGTGCCAGTTGAGACCTGATTTGTGACCTAGGTTGTGATCAATTCTAGAGAATGTTCCATGGGCACTAGAGAAGAATGTGTATTCCGTTGCTTTGGGATGGAATGTTCTGAATATGTCTGTGAAGTCCATTTGGTCCAGTGTGTCATTTAAAGTCTTTATTTCCTTGGTGATCTTTTCTGAGATGATCTGTCCATTTCAGTCAGCGGTGTGTTAATGTCCCCCACTATTATTGTATTGTTGTCAATGTGTTTCTTTGCTTTTGTTATTAATTGCCTCATATAATTGGCTCGTCCCATGTTCGGGGCATAGATATTTACAATCGTTAAATCTTCTTGTTGGACAGACCCCTTAAGTAGGATATAGTGTCCTTCTTCATCTCTTATTACAGTCTTTGTTTTAAAATCTAATTTGTCTGATATAAGGATTGCCATCCCAGCTTTCTTTTGGTGTCTATTAGCATGGTAAACTGTTTTCCACCCCCTCACTTTCAATCTGGGGGTGTCTTTGGGTCTAAAATGAGACTCTTGCAGACAGCATATGGATGGGTCTTGTTTTTTAATCCAATCTGGTATCCTGTGTCTTTTGATTGGGACATTTAGCCCATTTACATTCAGGGTAACTATAGAAAGATAGGAATTTAATGCCATTGTATTGCCTGTAAGGTGAGTGTTACTATATATTGTCTGTGTTCCTTTCTGATCTATGCTGCTTTCAGGCTCTCTCTTTGCTTAGAGGACCCCTTTCAATATTTCTTGTAGGGCTGGTATTGTGTTCGCAAATTCCTTTAGTTTTTGTTTGTCCTGGAAGCTTTTTATCTCTCCTTCTATTTTCCATGACAGCCTAGCTGGATATAGTAATCTTGGCTGCATATTTTTCTCCTTTAGTGCTCTGAAGATATCATGACAATCCTTTCTGGCCTGCCAGGTCTCTGTGGATATGTCTGTTCCCAATCTAATATTTCTACCATTCTAGGTTACATATCTCTTCTCTAGAGCTGCTTTCAGGATTTTCTCTTTATCTCTGAGACTCCTAAGTTTGACTATTAAATGTCGGGTGTTGACCTAATTTTATGGATTTTGAGAGGGGTTCTCTGTGCCTCCTGGATTTTGACACCTGTTTCCTTCCCCGCATTAGGGAAGTTCTCTGCTATTATTTGCTCCAATATACCCTCTGCCCCTCTCTCTCTGTCTTCTTCTTCTGGGATGCCAATTATTCTAATGTTGTTTCATCTTATCATATCGCTTACCTCTCGAATTCTGCCCTCGTTATCCTGTAGTTGTATCTCTCTCTTTTTCTCAGCCTGTTTATTTTCCATCATTTGGTCTTCTATATCACTGATTCTCTCTTCTGCCTCATTTATCCTAGCAGTTAGTTCCCCCAGTTTTGATTGCACCTCATCAATAGTCTTTTTGATTTCGACGTGGTTAGATTTTAGTTCTTTTATTTCTCCAGAAAGGTTTCTCTAAAATCTTCCACGCTTTTTTCAAGCCCAGCTAGTATTTTTAAAGTCCTCATTCTGAACTCTAGGTCCGACATCGTACTAATGTCCGTATTGAATAGGTCCCTGACTGACGGTACTACCTCTTGTTCTTTTTGCTGAGGTGATTTTTTCGTCTTGTCATTTTGTCCAGAGGGGAATAGAGCAATGAAAGAACAAAATGCTAACAGGTTAACAACGTCCCCAGGAAATATACTGTGTACAAATCAGAAAAGACCTGAAACCAGGGGAAAAGAATCAGAAAGAAAGAAAAAAGAGAGAGAGAAAAAACAAAACAAAACAAAAAGATAAAAACAAAAACAGAACAATACAAAAAATGCAGAATTTGATCAAATATGATTAGGCTAGTGCACAGATCAGCACTAGCTGATTTTGGGTGTATTTTGGTCTGTTAGAAGAAAGTGCCTCCTAAAATTTTGAAGGAAGGGAGACATATATGTACAAAATAAGGGTTGATACAATGAAGGGATGGAAGATGACTGTAAAGATGAAAATTATAAACGATTTTATAACAGGAATTGATAAGATAAGAATTTGTTTGAAAAAAGAAAGAAGATTAAAAAGGACTAGATTTTGGGTGTATTTTGGTCTGTTAGAAGAAAGTGCCTCCTAAAATTTTGAAGGAAGGGAGACATATATGTACAAAATAAGGGTTGATACAATGAAGGGATGGAAGATGACTGTAAAGATGAAAATTATAAAAGATTTTATAACAGGAATTGATAATATAAGAAGTTGTTTGAAAAAAGAAAGAAGATTAAAAAAAAGAGAGAGAGAGAAAGGGGAGAGATTGTGATCAGGTAGGGGAGTAGAACAAAGCCAAACACTAGTGATTTATGGTATATTTTGATCTGTTAGAAGAAACTGTATCTCAAAATTTTAAAGAGAGAACAACTTTTATGCCAAAAATAAGGGTAACTACTATGAAGAGATAAAATATGACTCTAAAAATGAAAAATAAAATTTTTTAAAAAAGGATTTAGAAGATGTTTGTTGAAAAACGGAAAAGGAAAAATAAAAAAAAAAAACAGTTAAAAAATTAACTTTGAAAAACTAATGAATCATGGTAAAAAAAAAGCCGTGAATTCTATGTGCAGTATTCCCCTAGTGCTGGAGTTCTCCCGTTCTCCTTGATCAGTAAACTTAGTCTTGGCTTGCTGGCTGTTCGTGCTGATCTTCTGGGGGAGAGGCCTGTTGCCATGGTTCCCAAATGTCTTTGCAGGAGGCAGAATTGCCCCGCCCTTGTTGGTCCAGCCTAAGAAAGCTGCTCGGGTTTGCTCTCAGGAGTTATTGTTCCCTGCAAGCTCTCGGGACAGCTTTGGAGGACCAGGGTGAAAATGGTGGCCTCCCAATGTCCACCTGGAGGAGCTGAGATCTCAGGGCCCCGCTCCTCAGTGCGCCCCCAGAGAAAAGCAGTCACTCCCCTCTCCCCAGTCTCTGACCGCACTCCGTGCTCACCCGGCCTGTGACCGAGCATTTCTATCTCTGGCACCCAACCCCGTGTGGAGTCTCCAAACCCAGCAGATCCCTGCAGTGCGCTCCCACGCGGCTCTCCCCGTGAAGGAAGGAGAGTCTCCCCAGCTCTGCCGCTTGTTGGGTCCCTGCTGGAGGAACAGTGGCCCGACTGTGCCGCGGATCACAGTTTATGGCAACCCCGAGCTGAGAGCCCGCGCCCCGGCTCCGTCTCTGCGGCCGGCTTCCCCACTCTAATACCTGGGAGGTCTGCTGCAATCAGGCACCCCCGGTTTTTCTGTGACCCCGAGGGTCCTGAGCCACACTGTCCCGCGAGGGTTCAACCCCCCACTTAGCCACTGGAGCAACGGTCCCTCAGCGGAGCCGATTTCTAAAAGTTCCAATTTTGTGCTATGTGGCTCTATCACTTGCCAGAAGCGGCGGAAGCCCCTTCGCCCACCGTCTATCCTCCCGAATATCACCTCGGATTAACTTCTCCGCGCGTCCTACCTTCCAGTAAGTAGTCCCTTCTCTGTTCAGAGAGTTGTTGCTACTCTCTTCAATCTCCTGTTGAATTCGTAGGTGTTCAGAATGGTTTGATCCCTATTCAGCTGAATTCCTGAGACCAGATGAAATCCAGGTCTCCTACTCCTCCGCCATCTTGCTCCACTCCCCCTCTCTGAATATTCTTAATATTGTTTTAGGTCTAACATAATTTTGTAGAAGCATTACAAATTCTTTTTGAATTTTATTACACAAATAAGACCAGATCTTATCTATCAATACCTTTATAGTTAGGCTTATAGAAATTATAATAATCTATAGTACTCAAAATTCAGAATCTTATTTTTTTAAGATTTTATTTATTTGCCAGAGAGAGAACACAAGCAGCAGACAGCGACAGGCAGAGGGAGAAGCAGGCTCCCTGCTGAGCAAGGAGCCTCGTGTGGACTTGATCCCAGGCCCCTGGGATCATGACCTGAGCTGAAGGCAGACTCTTAACTGACAGAGCCACCCAGGCGTCCCTAAATTCAGAATCTTTCTAGTGTTTGGGCTTTCAGTATTTTCCAGTGATCCCCTAAGATGTAAATTGTTTATTGCACAAAACGTGACATCAAAATCACTCCCAAAATATTCTTTCACTTTTAAATACTTTTTCACTTGCTGCAGAGCACAACAGAATAAATTATTAGTTTGTATAATTTTTGAACCCTTTGTTTATAAAAACCCATCACGATGAAACATGATATGTTCATTGTAACTGATTATTTTTTCCTCCTGTAATATCAGTGAGCCAGAGGTGGCCCACTGTTTATTGGCAGGCTGGTACCCATTAGCTCAAACACCTGCTGCTGGTGCCAAACTCAGAATTGGTTTTTACACATCAGTCTTTCAAAAACATAACCCTGAAGAGCAGATTTTTAGGCACTGACTGCCTGCGTGATTTCCATATCCCGTGAAACTGTGTCCAATGTTTCCTAATCATAAATAAGATCAGTGAGTCAATCAATCAAGATCAACCCTCCAGCTCTAAAAGGCCCTGAACTGCTGTTGGCCTTTTAAGTCTCTGAACCAGAACCGTCCCCCTCCAAGCCAGGCTGCAGAAAGACATCACTTAGGCACATAAGAACCTTCTTCAATGTCCCCAGTATTGGAAGGGTTAATACTGTGATGGATCTCCCCTCTTGCAAACTTATCATTCCCCCAAGAAAGGTTGTTTCATGTTACTGCTACCTCATGGTCACATCTTTTCCTTCAGCCTGAAACTCATTGAAATCACTCTACATTCTTTCAGTCTTTGAATGTCTGTTTAAATTTGAAATACCTGATTGTTCTACTACTGCTGAGGAGGATGAAGGGGAAGAAGATAAAAATGAGGATTCCTGAGAACAATTGAGCCAGCCACAATGAATCACTTGGCCATTTGTACATTTTTTGAACAGGTTCAGCCATGGTGTGAAATACCATATCCTCTAAAATCCAAATATTGCCCGTGATCTAGGATGACCTGCTTTATGCTCAACTAATCAATGACACTCCTTCAAGACCACAAAACTACTTATTAACATACTATAAAATGGCATGTTATAGATATGTTATTATCTTAATTTAAAATATGAGGTACAGATCTCTGTGAATTTATATTTTGCTGTATTCAGTATTCTTTGACATGCGTGTTGTTATTTAAATAAAACAATTAGAAGAATAATAAGAATAATGGTCTGTTATTAGTAGTCCTACTAGAACTAATTATGCAATCACATGTGTTAGAAAAAATAAAACAGTTATCACTAATAAACTCTTCATTGAATATAGGCTTAGACTTACCAAAGAAAGGAGTCCATAAATGAAGGAATATTTTCTATGCATAAAATACTTGCATTATGTAGATACCTAGGCCTTCAAGAGGTGATACATAACTTGCCACTCTTTGAGATGTGCCTATAGTGACTTCACCAGAGGAAATATACCTTATGGACAGAGAAGAAACTTGGCCAACACACCCCCAGCAAGGTGATCAAAGATAATCATCAACAGTGATAAGCCATCTTGAGAGGAAACATTCTTGATGTGAAGTGATAAGGATAATTTGTCTCTGTGATCTCCTGCCCCCAAACACATAACTCCCGTCTAGTCCTTTGAGAAAAACGTTAGACATAAACCAGCTGACGATCATTCTACAAAGTACATGAACTGTGCTCCTCGAAACTTTCCAAATGATGAAAAATATGGAAAGTCTGAGAACTGTCATGGCCAAGGGGAGTGACTGAGGGTGATGTCCCAGCTGGGATGAGCCTGGAACAGAAAGGGTTAAAACCTAACCAAATCTGAGTAAAATTATAGACTTTAGTTAATAATTATCTACTTTGAATAGTAGTTGTGAAGATATACCAACTGAGGCGATATATTTGGCAGACTGCTCATTTGTTTGTTAAATTCACGTGAGTGAAATCATCTGGTGTTTTTCTTTCTCTGACTTCTTTTGCTTAGCATTCTATTCTCTAAGTCTGTCCACGTTCTTGCAAATGGCAAGATTTCATTCCTTTTTCTGGTTGAGTAATATGCCATTGTATTTGTATGCCACATCCTTTTTATCCATTCATCTGTGAATGGACAATTGGATGGATTCCATCATGTGGCTATTAAAGTGAAAAAAGAGAGAGAGACAAACCAAGAAACAGGCTCTCTTTTTTCTTTCTTTTTTAAAATATAAATTCAACTAACCAACTTATAGGTACATCATTAGTTTCAGATATAATGTTCAAAAATGATCAGTTGTGTGTAAGACCCAGTGCTCATCACATCATGTGCCCTCCTTAATGCTCATCGCCCAATTAACTCATCCCCCCAACCCTTCTCCCCTCCAGCAACCCTCAGTTTGTTTCCTTTTTATTTTCTTTTCCTATTGTTATGTTAATCACCATACATTCCCTCAGGTTGTTTCCAATGATGAAGAGTCTCCGATAGTTTTTCTCCCTCTCTGATGACTTTCCATTCTGTTTTCACTCCCTTCCCTATGGTCTTTTGCCCGGTTTCTTATATTCCACATATGAGTGAAACCATAAGATAATTGCTTTCTCTGATTGACCTATTTCTCTTAGCATAATACCCTCCAGTAACATTCATGTCAATGTAAATGGTAAGTATTCATCCCTTCTGAGGGCTGACTAATATTCCACTGTATATGTATAGCACATCTTCTTTATCATTCATCTGTTATATGGACATCTGGGCTCTTTCCACGGTTTGGCTACTGTGGACATTGCTTCTATGAACTTTGGGGTGCAGGTGCCTGTTCAGATCACTACATTTGCATCTTTGGGTCAATACCTAGTAGTGTAATTGCTGGGTCATAGGGTAGCTGAAGTATTAATTTTTTGAGGAACATACCATTTTCCAGAGTGCCTGCACTGGTTTACATTCCCACCAGCAGTGTAGGAAGGTTCCCCTTTCTCCACATCGTCACCAATATCTGCTGTTTCCTGCCTTGTTAATTGTAGCCATTCTGACTGGTGTGAAGTGGTATCTCATTGTGGTTTTAATTTGTAAGTCCCTGATGCGAAGTGATATGGAGAATTTTTTCATGTGTCTGTTGACCATATGGATGTCTTCTTTGGAGAAATGTCTGTTCATATATTCTGCCCATTTCTTGACTGGAATCTCTGTTTTTTGGGTGTTGAGTTTGATAAGTTTTTTATACATCTTAGATACTAGCCCTTTCTTTTAAAAATTCTATTCATTTATTTGACAGAGACAGCGAGAGAGGGAACACCAACAGGGGGAGTGGGAGAGGGAGAAGCAGGCTTACCCCTGAGCAGGATCATGACCTGAGCTGAAGACAGACACTTAACAACTGAGCCACCCAGGTGTCCCAATACGGGCCCTTTGAAAAAAAAAATATTATGTTCAGTTAGCCAACATAGAGTATATCATTAGTTTTTGGTGTAGTGTTCAATGATTCATTAGTTGCATATAACAACCAAATGTTCATCACAACACGTACCCTCCTTAATACCCATCACCCGGCTAACCTATTCCTCCAAATCCCTCATTTTTGTAGTCCTCAATTTTGTTTCCCGGAGTCCTGAGTCTCTCATTGTTTGTCTCCTTCTCTAATTTCTTCCCCTTCAGTTTTCCCTCCCTTCCCCTGTAGTCCTCCGTGCTATTCCTTATGTCCCACATATGAGTGAAACCATGTGATAATTGTCTTTCTCTGCTTGACTTATTTCATTTACCATACTAGCCCTTTATCTGATATGTCATTTGCAAATCCTTTTCCCATTCTGTAGGTTGACTTTTAGTTAGGTTGAATGTTTGGTTTGTTGTACAGAAGCCTTTGGTCTTGATGAAGTCCCAGTAGTTCATTTTTGCTTTACTTTCCCTTGCCTTTCGAGATGTGTCTGGGAAGGAGTTGCTGTGGCTGAGGTTGAAGAGGTTGCTGCCTCTGTTCTCCTCTAGGATTTTGATAGATTCCTGTCTCCATTGGAAGTCTTTCATCCAGACTCTTAACTCTAGAGAACAAAGTGATGGTTACCAGAAGAGTGATGGTTGGGAGCATGGGTGAGATAGGTGATGGGGATTAAGGAGTGCACTTGTCATGATGAGCCCTGGATAATGCATGGAAATGTTGAATCACTCTACTGTATACAAGAAACTAATAGAACACTGTATGTTGACTGTACTGGAATTAAAATAAAAGAAAAATAGTTGGCCAACTGTGTTATGCATATGGGAATCTCAATACTGTCTTTCCTATTTGATTTTGTTGATAAATCTAAACCTGTTATAAAGTGAAAAGTTTATTAGTCATCATTATATTTTCTTTGTTAACACATAATGTTGCATAATTAGTTCTACCATTACTTACTAGTAATTGACACATATCCTGTTCTATTGTTTCATTTAAATAATATCATTTATGTTACAATAATTGAGTAATACACAACAATGTAGAAATCACAGAATGATCTATTTTACATAGTTTATGTTAAGATAAATCATATATTATAGCAAAGAAGTAATTGAATTCAACACATATACATTGAACTCTAGGCTTTTGCCAGGAACTGGAAAGAGCACCAGCATATTTTGGGGAGCATGGAGGTTGGGAGACACACTCAGTGTTTATGCCTTGCACTGAAAGATGCTCCAGATATAAAGCCAGTAGCTAAAAAATGTGAGGAAAGGAAAGGTAAGTAATAGGATGTCATGCTTATTGAGTGCTTTATGTCAGGTGTGCTTCAAAGATCTTTACTAATCATTCTTCTCTCAGGCGACAGTGCCCCACAGTACAAAAATCTCACTGTGATCCCCATTTTGGAGATGAGCATGTTGAGGCTCAGAGAAAGGGAGACAGCTTGTGAGTGAAGGAGCTGAGATTCCAACCAATGGAAATCCTTCCCTTCTACTCAAGTCTATATGAGCTTTTATAAAGCCACATGCCACTTGATTCTTTCTGGTGAAGGGAGCAAAGGGGTATTTAAATCCTCATAGAACTCAAAATATTCTGTGTTGAGAAGAGAAAACAGAATAAAAGGCCTACCCAGGAAAGAATAGATTCAGAGGGCCTGTCTTGGGGGAAGACTCAGCATTGACCTCAGGCCAGTGGGTTCTTACTCCACCTCTGATGAGGTTATTTATCAACCAGAACCTTTATCAGACCCATCAGGTTGTTCCCCAAACGTAATGGACTCTGATGTAGACTGAGAGATTTTTGTATCAAGCAGACGTGAATCCTTTCTCAGGCTCTGGGTTTCCGTGCTTGACCTTCTGAGGACCGAGAATGAGGACCTCTTCATGTGAAAAGGATGCAGGAACCAGCTTGAAAGGGTCACCACTTTCCAAATCAAGACAACCTGCACATCAAAATGAATCATGGCAGGAATAGTTTCCCAATACTGAATGATAACCCGTGAGTCTAGAGAACTACTTAAGAAAAGCTTTGAAAATCGAGATTGACAGAAGGGAAAGATCTTTACAAAAGATTGCTCAGAATTAAAGATAGGAGTAGACAGTGGAAAGAAGAAATCACCTTTAATAAAAACATCATAACAGTTCAGCCACCAGTTATCAGTAGGTAGTCTTTGGGTGAAATGATGTTACGGCACAAGCTATGGACTGTGGGAACCACGGTGAACTTAACATCACTTACGTACAGTGAATCTAGACTGTTTCCATGTGGCTCATGAGGCAGGTTCAAAGTGAAGGGCATAATATCAGATAGTAACAGATTTTAAAAAGAGAAGAAAAAATAGGAAGGTCTGGACAAATAGAACACACATCATGAGATGGTAAATGTAAAGTCAAAGAGAAAGAGTCCCATTGAATGCAATGGACAAAAAGATCCAGATAAAAATCCACAACTTTCTAAACCAACGAACCGACCAACAAGTGTAAACTTTTGCGGCGCCTGGGTGGCTCAGTCAGTTAAGCGTCTGCCTTCAGCTCAGGTCATGATCCCAGGGACCTGGGATTGAGCCCCACATCCAGCTCCCTGCTCAGCGGGAGTCTGCTTCTCCCTCTCCCTCTGTCCCTCCCCCCACTCATGCTCTTTCTCTCTCTCTGCTCTCACTTTTAAATAAATAAATAAAATCTTAAAAAGAAAAACTGCAGGAGAAATAAAAACCTCGAGTGGCAAATTTTCACAGTACTCTCTCAGCAGCCCCCAAATTAGTAAGAATGCAGAAGACTTGGACAGTTAAAACATCTGAATGTAGAAGTAGATACCTAATCATATAAAGTACATATGATATGGAGATACAAAATAAAGACATAAAATATAGGTATAATGTACATTTAGATATTAGATAAAATAAAATATAAGTTAAAAATGAAACAATATTCTATACATTCGTTTAAAATGAATATATACAGATACAGAACTATATATATATATTAATACATACATTTATACGCAGAAATCTATAGGTTATTTTACTAAACAGATAAAAGAGAGTCATTATTTTTAAGGACATATCATATGTTTATAAAATTTAACCATGAATTGGACAGAAAGCAAGTGTCAATATATTTCAGAAGAGTGAAACCCACAAAGGATGTTCTTTGATCACAATTGCAAATGTGCTGGATCATTGTAGAAATGATAACTAGAATTTCCACATATCTTTGGTAATTGAATAGCCTATTGAACAACACCCCAGAAGGAAATCTCAAGGGAAAAAACGGTGTGAACTGAATGAACATGATACTGAATATATGGCAGTAATATAGACCTCTTTCTGTCCTGGGAATTTGCCTTTGGATAGAAAGATATGTAGTTTTCAAATCATCCCATACTAATGGAGAAGCTGTTACAAGTTAAACATTCCTAGAAATGCCACTTAACTCTGTTACCTCATTAGGTGTCAGTGTTGGGTTGAAATTATGCACATAAATGGAAAAACGCCAAGCTGAATCTCGTGCTTGCTCTGTGTGGGATCTCCATGACAATTTTCATTCATAAAGTTCATAAGCTTCTCTCTCAAGGGACTCCTGGACAACACCCAGGGAGTGTGGCACCACCAGGAACCTGAGAGAGGGTGAGGAAGAATCAGAGGGAGATAGGAGTAGAGAGAAGGGACAAAGAGGAATTGCAAGGAGGAAATGGGGAGGCGGTCCAGGTGTGTGGAGGGGGAACCATGGGCCAGGGAGGCCCTCCTGTACCAGCTGGGTCTTGCTCAAGTTCCAAAACCAGGCCCCAGGTCCTGTAGCCTGGAACTGGCACAGAGGCATTGCTGATCTCGACACAGAGTATTCGAGAATAAGGACCTTATTCTCCCTCTGGAGCTAGCAATGTGAAGCAGGATGGGGGTTGCTATCCTCATGTCCACTGTGGATCCTGATACAGGATGGTAGGTGGACGGTTTCAAATCCCAAGCATTTGGGGCGCCTGGGTGGCTCAGTCGTTAAACATCTGTCTTTGGCTCAGGCCGTGATCCCAGGGTCTTGGGATCGAATCCCGCATCGGACTCCCTGCTCAGCAGGAAGCCTGCTTCTCCCTCTCCCACTCTCCCTGCCTGTGTTCCCTCTCTCACTCTCTCTCTGTGTCAAAAGAAATCTTAAAACAACTGAACAAAACCCAAACAAACCCCAAGCATTCTCTTACGTCATACTTCATCAAGCTTCTAGTTGTGACCAGGTGGCAATTACTATTTGAAGGTAAAATTGGTTCCTTACCAGACTCATGGAAACTATTTCATCCATCTGCCATGTCTAAAGCACTTTTCATTGAAAATATTATGACATGAGATATGCAGTAATTCAAAATGCATGTGTAGCTACCTATAGGTTTGCATTTTGACCCTGTCACCAATGTGTCCTCAAACACTTGATTGGCAAAGTCAAAAATGCGCTGTCCCAATTGAGATCATGGTCCTAGTTGATGTCTTGTATAAATGGAATTTCAATATACTGACCTGACCAGAATTTATTCTTTTCTTAAGAGGAAGAAGAATGAAAGCAAAATTAAAGAGTGTATGGGGCGTCAGTGTTTTATGTACTAGGAACCTTTTGGTGGTGGGTAAACCCTATCATGTGAGTTTGCATTATGTCAATTTGCGGTCTGTATTTTGGAGGGGAGTGGTGCCATCCCTCGCCGTTTCCTAATGACATTGACAAAATCGGTTTCATTCTTCATTGACACAGAAAGGAGAAGGAAAAGATGTCTTCGTGCCCGAGGCACTGTCACAAAGACCTGTCCCGGTCTAGAGAACAGGCTTGGCGGGACCCAAGCACCCTCAGTGCCTGCACCTGAGCAGCCTGGGTCTTAAGCATTGTAGGGATTCCCAGGGCAGCCGGCAGAGGGCGCGCGCGCACATCACCCGGGAGGGGCGGTTTCCCTGCCTGCGCAGCAACCGCCGGCTGTCAGAGGACGCCAGGGCGTTACCTGACCCAGGGTGCCTCAGGGCAGGAGAGGTTTCCGCCTCCCCCTTGGGACCCAGCGCCCCTCCGAGAGCCAGAGCTATGTTTCCAATAAGTTCTGCAGCCGGCCCGGGGGAACCTGGGCCCTTTGCAGCATCTTGGTGCCTCCTGAGGAGCGACGGAGAAGCTGCCTTGTTCGCTGAGTGCTGAGGGGGGGACTCTGGGCGGCTTCCCCAGGACATACTGGTAGGTGAGCAGCACAGTCGCTTGCATTTTGGGGGCTGATCCCCTGGTTTGGTCCTTATTTTCCCTGAGGGTATTTGAACAAGAGGTATTTTACTCAGGGATCCGTGGATTGAGGGGTCCTGCGACGCCACCTCAGAGATGCTGTGATTGGTTTGTTAGAGGCAGGCTTCTTTCTGGGGAGAAATCCTGACTCAAATTAGGGGAAGTGGAGCAGCATTTAGTTAGGAGGTGAATACACTAACTGCTGACTCTCAGGACCTTCTAGAAGAATGAGCTGGGATCCCACTTTCTGATTTCTGCTGGAACCAGAGCCCCAGGTAAAAAGACAAACTGCCGTCCAGTTTGTAACCTTAAAGATAGAAACTCTCAGGGAATTATCCGCCAATGTTGGGTTTCTTTGGAAGGATGGAGACTTGAATGTAGGACAGAGAAGCTGTGATTAAACCTTAGGCACTTTGGGGAATATAAGAGAGGCTCACTGTTTTCAGGAGAAAAGGGGGCAATTTGGAAGGCTGTTAAGAACCAAAGGTCCAGGGTCACCTGGGTGGCTCCGTCACTGAGCGTGTGCCTTCGAATCAGGTCATGACCTTGGGGTCCTGGGATCGAGACCCACATCAGGGTCCCTGCTGGGCAGGTGGCCTGCTTCTCCCTCTCCCACTCCCCCTGCTTGTGTTGCCTCACCCGGCTGTCAAATAAATAAAATCTTAACAACAACAACAAAAAAATAACCAAAGGTCCTTTGGCGGCATCGGGTAGTTCAAAGTGTTGTAGCTCCTCATGGATGAGTCCTGTTGGAGGAGGTGCGGGGGGTATAGAGATGAGAATAGAGTTCTGCTAGCTGGAATAGTGGAGTATCCATGTGCGAGGTCAAGTCCATGTCTTCCTGTTGGGTCCCCAATTTATTTGGAGTGGTAGTGTGTGAGAGCTCCCCCTGCCCAAACGACCTGCCTGTGTTTTGTGACATTTCCTGTTATGAGTTTTCAAATTTATCCTTTTTTAAAATTTTATTTTTTTTATGTTAGTCACAGTACAGTCCATTAGTTTTTGATGTAGTGCTCCATGATTCATTGTTTTTGTGTAACACCCTTACTCCTTCTCATCAAGATTTGCTTTGATGAGCAAAATAAAGCAGTCAGAGAAAGACAAATACTATATGATTTTACTCATCTGTGGAGTTTATAAAGAAAAAAGAAAAACCAAATGAGCAAAGAGAAGAAAAAAGAGTTAAACCAAGAAACACTCTTAAGTAGAGAGAACAACCTGTTGTTCCCAGAGGAGAGGTGTTTGGGGGAATGGGTTGAATAGGTGATAGGGATTAGGTCATGCACTTGTGATGAGCACCAGGTGTTGCCTGGAAGTGTTGAATCGCTAGATTGTACACCTGAAATGAATATAATAGTGTATGTGGACTAATTGTAAATAAAAATATTAAAAATGTTTCCTTGGGAGAATTTCTTTTTTCTTTTTAGGATTTTATTTATTTGTATGTGTGTGTGTTAGAGAGAGACAGAGAGAGAGAGAGAGAGGGAGAGAGAGGCAGAGGCAGAGGGAGCAACAGGCCCCTGCTGAGCAAGGAGCCCAATGTGGGACTCAGTCCCAGGACCTTGGGACCATGACCTGAGCCACAGGCAGAGGCTTAGTCGACTGAGCCGCCCAGGTATCCCTGGAAGGCTTTCTGATCAACAGTCAAGATCTTTATATTTCGTGGTTTTGTGTTTCAGTGCCAGCAAAGCTTTTTCAGATTGGCATGTCTCATGTTGGAGGGAATGTGCATCGCAGTTGTAAACTACTCAAGTGACGCTTGAGGAACAGGGAGGATTAGAAGGGAGAAACTCTCATGAACTTCCCACTGAAGTCTGTATTTGCTCAAGATTGAGACCAGTGAGCCAGCATCACCTCACTGGGACAGGGTTTCTACAAAGGATTGAGAGACAGCAAATACAGAATCAAAAACAAGATGACAATTCCAAACCATATGTTGGTTTTAATCCAGGACCCTAGGTCTGAAAGGAGCCAACTGAAAATATTTATTGGCATTTGTTTGGACTGAAGGCAAACCCGGAGTCCTGTATGCCTCCTGGAAGTGTCCCCCTCCAGTGGCTAGGAGCAAAACAGTCAACTACTGCGGGAATGCACTGAATGAAATCATTGAGCACATTTGGGAACATAGAGTACACTGAAGAACATGAAGTAAGAGAGAACTTGTTGTAAGAATAGGAATACTGACAGGATATTTCAAAACAGTATTGTTACTTCAAAAGAATTGTTTAGAACTATATGGGTTATCAGTAATGGTCTGTTGAGTTGTAAATTCAGAAACCATGCATTTTGATTAGAATCAGGATTTGGTTAGTAGTTTCGGCAAAAGACAGACTTTTGAGGTGCTGCCTCCGTGTCTTCAAAAGGAGTTGCCGTAGCTGACCTGGCATGATATTTATCCTTGTCCTCCATTAAATAAGAACCATCAGGAAAGCATGAAAAGTCTACCTCGGTTAGAGCAGTTTGCTGAAAATCGTCACAGGGAGTCAACAGTTGATCTGTCAGTGTGAAGCAGCTGTGATGGATTTCATATGTGAAGGAGGGAAGAAGAGTGCCAGGGTTGAGGCTATTGGAACCAGAAAGAGTTATGTGAGGAGTGGTAAGCAGGAGGATTTCAGAAGAGGTGAGGTGACTGGAAAATGTTGAGTGTGAGGAGAATTCAGAAGGACTTCTAATACATGGGGCCCAGGGATGGTTAAAGGGGAGGCTGTGATGAATTCTTCAGTGGCCTTATCCCAGAGGGCCGTGGCGGGAATGGCTCTGAGGTAGGGGGCACATCCCCCAGCCACAGCATCTCCCTGTTGACTCTAATACTCTATGGGGTGATGGTGGTCCCCGAGTTTGGTGTTGAGCACTCCAAGGGCATTCCCTTCCCTGTCACATAGAGAGAGGAAAAAGGGAAGTAGATAATTAGGAAGTTGGAGGTCAGGGTCTGTTTTTAGACTTTTGTTTAAGGTTTCAAAGTCTATGTCATCCCCCTTTTTCTGAATAATTGTGTTAGGTTTGTCATTTTTAGTAAACTGGATAGCAGCTGAGCCTTAAGAGATAAGTTTGGAATCCATTGTTGACAGTAGCCAGACAGTCCAAGAAAGCCTGGTCATTGGTGCTTAAGGTTGTGGGAAATCGAGGTTGCCTTGAGTCTACCTGTTTCCAGCTGTCGTCCTTGTTCTGAGATCAGGTGTCCTAAATACCTAACCTGAGTTTGAGCAAACTGGAGTTTTTCTTTGGAGACTGGATGTCCCTTTGAAGGCCAAAAGTTTTCAAAGGGGAATGCTGTCTTCCTGTGCAGGGGTGTGAGGGGGGGAGCAGAGATGCCAATCACCTACATATTGTAACAAAGGAGAGCCCACAGCACACATTTTATCATCCAAGTCAGCCATTAAGGTTTGTAGGAAATAGGAAGCATTCTGTGAAACCGTGGGCCTTTACAGTCCAGGTGTATTGCCATTCTCTAAGGTCAATGCAAATGATCGTGGCAGTCCTTATCAACTGGAATACTAAATACAGCACATTGGTCAATTACAGTGAGGACTTTGGTGTCATTTGGAATGGATGTCAGGGTGGGCGGGTTGGGACTAAGGGGACGGCGAGCGTCTACAGTGTTAATTATTGCTTAGAGGTCTGGACAAAGTCCCGTCCTCAGTGGTTGGGTTTTCTGACAGGTATAATAGAGGTGTTACATGGATAGGTGCAGGGGATCATGAGGCCCTGATGCTTGTAACCCTCTATTAGGGGATTGATGCTTTGAAGTCTTCTTAATATATAGAATTTACTCTGCTGAACTACACCATTATTATACCATTAGATTATCATTTTGACTGTTTTGTCATGAAGTATAATTTTGTTAAAAAATATTTTTTCTCCATCAACTGCAATTTTGTTTCTCCCTCTTCTAGGTAAAGACTCAAGCATTTGAAGGTAAGAGTTCAGGGTTCAGTTTTCCTGGTAGTCTTTTCCTTTTTTTTTTTTTAATTAAATTTTATTATGTTGTTAGTCACCGTACAATACAGCATGAGTTTTTCATGTACTGTTCCATAATTCATTGTTTTCGTATAACACCCAGTGTTCCCTGCAATCCATGACCTCCTTAATTCCCATCACTGGGCCAACCCATCCCCCCATTCCTCTCCCCTCTGAAACCCTCAGTTTATTTCCCGGGGTCCATAGTCTCTCATGGTTTGTCCCCCCTCTGATTTCCCCCCTTCATTTTTCCTTTCCTTCTCCTAATGTCCTCCATGGTACTCCTTATATTCCACAACTAAGTGAAACCATAGGATAATTCACTTTCCCTGCCTGACTTATTTCACTTAGCATCATGTCCTCCAGTCCCATCCATGTTGATGAAAAAGTTCGGTATTCATCCTTTCTGATGGCTGAGTAATATTCCATTGTGTTTATGGACCACATCTTCTTTATCAATTCTTCTATTGAAGGGCATCTCAGCTCTTTCCACAGTTTGGCTACTGCGGACATTGCTGCTATGAACGTTGGGGTGCATATGGCCCTTCTTTTCACTACATCTGTGTCTCTGGGGTAAATACCCAGTGGTGAAATTGCTGGGTCATAGAGTAGCTCTATTTTTAGTATTTTGAGGCACCTCCACACTGTTTTCCAGAGTGGTTGTACCAACTTGCATTCCCACCAACAGTGTAAGAGGGTTCCCCTTGCATCACAACTTCTCCAACATTTGTTTTTTATGGCCTTGTCACTGTTTGCCAGTCTAACTCGTGTAAGGTGGTATCTCAATGTGGTTTTGATTTGAATTTCCCTGATGGCTAATGACGATGAACATTTTTTCATGTGTCTGTTAGCCATTTGTATGTCTTCTTTGGAGAAGTGTCTGTTCATGGTCCTCTGCCCATTTTTTTGACTTAATTATTTGTTGTTTGGATTTGAGTTTGGGAAGGTCTTTATAGATCTCCGATATCAGCCCTTTATCTATAGGGTCATTGGCAAATATCTTCTCCAATTCTGTGGTTTGCTTGATAATCTTTTTTTATGTAAAGATTTTATTTATTTGATAGACAGCATGAGCAGGGAGAAGGGGCAGAGGGAGAGGGAGAAGGGGCAGAGGGAGAGGGAGAAGCAGATTCCCTGCTGAGGAGGGAGCTCAACATGGGTTTCTTTCTTTCTTTCCTTCTTTTTTATTATTTTATTTATTTATTTGACAGAGACACAATGAGAGATAAAGCACAAGCAGGGGGAGTGGGAAAGGGAGAAGCAGGCTTCCTGCTGTGCAGGCAGAGCGATGCAAGGCTGAATCCCTGGACCTTGGGATCATGACCTGAGCCAAAGGCAGACGCTTAAAGACTGAGCCACCCAGGCACCCCGCCTGGTAATCTTTTCTTAATACAATTGTTTGATGTGGTTTCTAATCCAGCTAGAAGTAAATACATTGACTTATCTGATACGGTTAGCCCCTTAACTATTCACAGTTGTTTTTCCTGGTTTGAGGCCCAGGTGACAGCACAGGTTGGGTTGCCACCAATTGAGACAGGTGACCAGGTGGAGGAACAGACTACACAATTAGGGAGAAGCAGATGAGTTTACCTCTGGTTAGAAATGTTTAAGAAGCCAGTGATTATGTGTGTGTGAAATCTGGCAGGTGTACGTTGACATGATTTGGCTATTGGGGGAAATGTACAGATTAAGGGACTTTGAGCCTGTCAGGAAGCTGAAGGCTTAGAGAAAAACCAAATATTGCCAGACAAAGTGTGTGTCACAAGAGAAGTTTAAAAAGCGTGTGTTATGAGTCTTGAGGGGAGGGAGACTAAGGCCAGTGGAGAGAGAGGGTAAGTGGACAGGATGCAAAATGGGGATAATGAATTGTGTATGGGCTTCAGGGACTGTGATGATAAAGTGACCCTACACATAGTAGGCCCTAAAATGCTGGCCTTTCTATGATGAGTACAGTATTGATTTTATAGAAGAGGTGACCTCTGGGCCGCAGAGCTCTCCCACTATACAGAAAGAAGATCAGTTTGCAGTTTGGGGTACAGCAGTAGAATTAAGTCCATGTGAGAAGATTCTGGCGTCTTTGGCCCGGTTCTGGGTGCTTTACATGTGCTATCCACTTGTAAGGTGAGCGTTTCCTGAGTTTTGTTTACCAGTAATGCAGGTGGTGACATTTGCATTTTGGCCCTTCAACATCTTGAGATTTAGGAATATGAGGAATTAGCCGGCGCCTCTAGCCACTAGGTAGTAATGCAGACATTGCACTCAAGGGTGTTTGATTCCAGGACCATGTCCATCTGCACGTCCCACTCTGGTTCTCATGGAGGGGACTCTGCTGGGCAGCAGAAAGACATTGGAGGTCTCTGAGTACCAAACAAGTGACATTTAGAATAATTACTCTCTCTCTATTTTTCAAGGCATGGGGGTGAAAGTGGGGGAAAACCTGGAAGAACTTAGGTGGGTTATTTTTAATAGGGATTTTGATTTTTAACCTCTGTTTTTAAATTAATTGCACTGATTTATTTATTTGATAATGGAGGAGCAGAATATAAGGATATAGAGTACTTGATTTTTGTCCATTTCTCTGCCGGTGATGACAGCAATTTGAACTGTTCATATATTCTAAGATGAGTGTTGCTTAATGATGGGATATTAGGCTAAGAGCTTTTACTGTGTTTCCCCTAAAGATTAACCTCATTGAAATAGGGTTCTTATATTCATATTTGTTTCCAACATTAATGCTACTAACTAAAACGTGCTTTCTTCCCAGACCACAGTAATGCTCAAATGTTACATGCGCCCATAGTGCGGGATCACACACCTTTTCTGTTGATGCAGTGGGTAATTTTATTTTATTGGTTTTGGTACTCACCTTAGAGATTGCCTGTTTATCTTTCTGCTTAATTTAGATCAAATTTCTGAGAAGATTAAGAATTGCATGAAGGAAAATGTAGAACTTGCAGAAACAATATGCATTTTTGAACAGAAGGTACAATCACACCCCCATTTTTTTTTCATTTTTATGGTTTCATGTGGAATGATGTCCACTTCCAGGTCCCTGATTTTGCCATTTCCTCTTTCATCGTAGTGTCCTTTTCATTCCATTCTATACCAGGCTGAATTTAAAGCAAGCATCACATATGTAAAGTATTGCTTCCTTTATTTCCATAATGACTTACCCACGGGAGATTGGTTTTGCTGTCACCATAATTAATTTTTTGAATTCTGAACCCTCTATTATATATTTGTATAGATCAATGAAGCAAAGAAATGTACTCAAGAAACCATGTGGCCAAAGAAGCTTCCCTCTTATGGAGCCCGTAGACTTAAGGTAAAAAAAAAAAAAAAAAAAAAAAAAAATCATTTCTTTGTCCTGGATTACACTCTCAAATCAGAGGTAAAATTAATGAGTATGTATTCCTGATGTCTGTATGTTCTGTTGAAGAATGACCTGGACACACTTGAGAGCGCTAATGCAAACGTTAGTGACATCACTCAAAGTGTGCATGCTCAGTTGTAATGTGAGAGAGATCAGAATGTCATAGTCTCATGACTGCCATATGTCTATCGTTGTTAAACTCTAGATATTGGGTAGGAAATATCTGGAGAAAAACTGAGGTGCACCCTGATGGTATCTTGCTGCAGACAAGTTGGGAGTTAATGGCTGGCAGGTGACTGGGGGTGCCAGCAGTCGCAAATCCTGTGAACTCAGTTTTCCTTCCTTTCCTTCTTTTCTTTTCTCTTCTCTTCCCGTCCCCCTCCCTTCCCTTTCCCTTTCCTTCCTTCCTCTCCACCTCCCAGCTAAAATCCTTTTCAAGGAGACAATATCCTGGCAGTGGAGCAATTCAGATCATTGTTTTTGTTGTTCAGCATGGTTTGCATTGTTTTCAACTAGTGTCTTTGAGGTAGGTGGCACGAGTTCCCTCGGGAACTGTAGGAAATGTCCAGTAGTTAATAGCACAGTGTTAATGACACCATGTCCCGGAAAGGTGTCTCTATGACAGTGTCATGGCCCCAGGCTTGAACTGAAAATTCAGGGCTCTCAAGAGAACCTAGACAAGTCAGGAAGCCCTGCTTCATCCTTATGCATTTAGTAGTGATGATTTGGTCAGGCCTGGTTTCCTACATTGTAATGAAATACGTTTATGCCATCCCAATCACCAGGGCCTGGGCGGACACATAGTGCATCTCATATGTGCTTTTTATATTTATTTGATGTATTGATGAGTAGCAATTGGGAACTGTGAAGAGCAGCTCAGAGCTGCTGAAGACTTGTCAGCAGGCTGAAGTTTGAGTGGTTTTAGTCCCTTATTGGGGGGCGGGGGCATCAATTCGTCCCTGCGATTGGGTTTGTGAATGTTGTGTTTATGTGGAAGGTATGTGGGGACATTCGAGTCCTGCCTTCAGATTCCTGGGAAGGAAGAAAGGCAGAATTCCACATGCGCTACCAGGTATAGATGTTTCCTTTCCCTCTTAAGAAGCTGGGACTGAAAGAATGCGAGCAGGGGGCAGTGGAGAAACTGAAATTAGTTGCAGAAAAGATAGGGAACCACAAGGGATTTCAGCTCCTAACCCCAGCGGTGAACGCTGGTGGATGATTCTGAAACTGGGTATGGTGTTTAGTCCAAGCTCACACACAAATAACCACCACTGTTCAGAAGACACTTAGAGATTTTATATGTGAAAACAATTCTCCAGATGTTCAGTTGAAAATATTCAACAGTTAAGTTACCAAAGGTTCCCTGATCCCCAATGCTGGCCAGACTATGGGTAACTGTGGTTCCCAGACATGCTTCTGGAGGTGGTATAAATGATTATAAACCTTAAGAAGCAGTTTGGTGTAGGACAAATCACATCAACAAAAAGGACCGTGCCATTCTAGAGACCCATTTGTTGTAGCCCGAAGAAACACGATAAGGATATGAGGAAAAGGAGAATCAAACTTTATGATGAAAGATACTCATTGCAGGATAAACTAGGGAGCTGTCATGACTGCTAAGGAGACCTCATCAGCTCAGATCCCCACAAGCATTAAATAGTGAATACAAAATGACTTAGCAACAGCTTCGAGCCTACCGTATTTTGATAATTATGTGAAATATGTCTTATATGATTGCAAAATATATATGAGAGTTCAGTTCTCATAACAGGAACCTGGGCAGACTAAAAAGCCCTACTCCACATTTGCTCCACCTGATGAAAGCATTTGTCACTCCCAGGAAGACAAAAGAAGAGATGTAAGAACAGCTGCAGCAGCAAGAGCTCCCCCTTTCAGACACCAGGGAGCCCACAAGTTCTGCCCAGTGTTTTCTGAATCCTTCGGCACCTAATGCAGACGATCAAAGGCCCACTGAATCTCTGCGCGTGGGTTTTTGACTGATGCGCAGATTCTTTCAGATCACTCTTCAGGAGAAGGTGGCTCGGGACAACTGGGAAAGAATGTTTTTCTCTCCTCCTCTTGTGCGCGCTCTGCCCCAGCTGAACATGGCTGTGTTTCGCTCCCACATCTCAGGGCTCCTGATCTGGATGGGGTGATGGCGGGGTGGAGCAGAGCAGGGAGGTTGCCCACTTGAAACACCAGTACAGGAGATTGACATACTTCGGTGAAGGACGTTGTGAGGTTTCTAAAGAGAAGCTGTTTCTTGTCCAGGGGAGGCCTGGGTGTGGTAATTCTTAGTGAAATTGATTCATCTCCATCTTCCAAGACTGGAAGAAATCCAAAGACAGGCCACCAGAGGAATCGAGGAGGCAGAAACCAGTGCCAGGAGAATGTGACAAGGACATCCCTCCATGGACACGTAAGAGGCACGATGTGAAATGCAGCAGTTTAATTTCTGCTGCAACATCCCCTCGATTGGCTTCTTCTTCCAGTTGGCAATCTCTGTGTATCCTGGAAATAATCACAAGAGGTTACAAGAGGAAACAGGTTGTCTCACAGAGGTGACAGGACTCTGATTCCTCAGAAGCCCCCAGGTGGCAGGGCTCTTTGTGTCTGTCCCTTGTGAGTGGTGGAGCTCACACCCCGCTGCTGACTGACCCCCCCTCAAAGCAACCTCTCTGTTACACTTAACTTGAGAGTGGGTGTGAGGACAGACATGGGTCAGGGCCCCTTCCACCTTGACACAATGTTGAAGGCTGTGTTTTTCTTTGATTTGAGAAAAATAACATGAATAGAATTAGAGATGAGAGGCTGTATGTCCTGGTAAGCTTTCTTGATTTGTCTTTGCGGATAAATATTCCATAGACAATCTGCTTTAAGAAAGCAGACATTTCTTTCCTCTTTATGGAGATCACTTTTCATTTTCCAAAAAATTTTTGTGTTCTCAACTACACTTCCCCAATAGGGAAATGAATCCTTGTGTAATTTCAGTCCTCTACTGTTATTTTATTAGGTAGTGTCGTGCTAAAACTTTACAAGAAATGACACGTAGAGACTAATACTATAGTAATGAGGAAAGATGAATTCTTTGAGGTAATTTCTGGTCATCAATACTTACATCTTCCCCTGTCAGATACATAGAGCAGATAATATACAGTAAAACACCTGAATAACCCACCCACAGCTTGTAGAAAGGACAGGTGCTGTTTGTGCTGATGGCTTACTGCCTGAGGCATGGGTAATTTTTAATCTGATAAGTTTTCATTTCTTGTGTTGTATATCAGGAAAACTTTGTTTCATTGTTGATTTCCAACTAGTTGATCTCTGACCTCTCCACAGTTGATTATCAAATATCTAACCAAGGTCTTCTAGAGCCTTCCTTAAGACTGAGGGAACAGGTCTCCCTGTAGTCCAAAGGGGTCACCTGAGGCATGTGGAAACCCTCTGTCTCTCGCAAGGGAACTGAGTGTAGGAAGCAGTGTTAAGATGGTGAAAGCCATGGAGGGTGTTTGTCTTTTTCCACCCAGTCTATGGAAATCAGAATAAACCTCCATCCCTTCTCTGGCTGTTATCAAAAGAAGGACCTGGTGCAGCTTCCACGGGAAACAATAGCTCGGTCCTTAGTATGGACACAGAGAGGGTCAAGGTAAATGCTGTGACAATTTTACGTTGGAACTATTTCAGGAAACTTTAATCTCTTTATACAGTTCTCTCTCCTGGCCTGGTCTCTAGTTTGTGTGTTCTAGGATGTATCTACTGTATTACTTAGAGTAATTAATTACTTACAGGGACATCTTGATGGACTAATGACTAATCAGCTGATGATCACACATAACTGCGCTGTCATACATTTGGTATCTTTTAATTTTTAGGGTGGAAAGGTGGTATCACTCAGCTAGGACCATAAGGTCTCAAACAGTCAAATAACTTGTAGCTGGGCTTGAGTTGAACGTTACTTAGCAACATCACGTAACCATAGGTGTAATAAGTGGTCACAAGATAGAATTTTAGAGTAGCGCGCATACGTACTTGTAACCATATACAACAGATAAAAAAGTAGCTTAACCAGCCCCCTCCCCCATAACCTTAAAAGGTACACAAAAACTTACTGTTGTCCTGCCAAATCCCAAAAACACAACTAAGTATATGCAACAGATATAAGGTTAAACATCTCAAATTTTACATGATTGACTACATAATCCCAATCACTCATAACACCAGCATACTATTTTAGTTGAGAATATAACTATAGACAGACAACCTTTAACTTTAAATCCCCCCTGTTGCGTAATCTTACCATGATAGGCCTCGACGACCAATGCTTAATTTCCCAACATAATACTACAAGCCATGACAGATCTTCACAAGGGACACCTGTTACTGTAGCTTAATACAGAAAGCAAGGCACTGAAAATGCTTATGTGAGTCATTAGACTCCATAAGCACAAAGGTACGGTCCTGGCCTTGCCATGAATTCTTCATAAGATCACACATGCCAGCCTCTGCCTCCCAGTGAAAATGCCCTCCAAATCACAAATGATTAAAAGGAGCAGGGATCAAGAACACTATACAAGTAGCTCGCAATGCCTTGCTCAAGCACACCCCCACGGGATACAGCAGTGATAAATTAGGCCATGACTGAAAGTTCAACTAAACTCTGTTAAAATAGGTTTGGTAAATTTTGTGCCAGCCACTGCTGTCATTTGACCCAAATTAATAGGCCTGTGGTGTAAAACATGTTAAAGACATTGCAATAGAAAAGTTAAGACTTAACTAAGCCGTAAGAAGCTACAATGACCACAAAAAGAAGCTACGAGAGTGACTTCAATCCTTCTGACTACACAATAACTAAAACCCAAACTGGGATTAGATACCCCACTATGCTTAGCCCTACACATGAATAATTCACTCAACAAAATCATTCGCCAGAGTACTACTAGCAACAGCTGACAACTCAATGGACTTGGCGGTGCTTTATAACCCTTTAGAGGAGCCTGTTCTATAATTGATACACCCCAATAAACCTTACCATCCCTTGCTAATTCAGTCTATATACTGCCATCTTCAGCAAACCCTTAAAAGGGAAAAAAAGTAAGCACAAACATTACACAGGAAGAAGTCAAGTCAAGGTGTAACCCATGGGGTGGGAAGAAATGGGCTACATTTTCTACTTAAGAACACAACACCCAGGAAAGTTTTTATGAAACTAAAAACCAAAGGAGGATTTAGTAGTAAATTCAGAGTAGAGAGCTTAATTGAATTGGGTCAGGAAGCACGCACACACAGCCCATCACCCTCCTCAAGTCATAGAATCTAAATATCCCATATTAAAAGCACTAAAACACAAGAGGAGACAAGTCGTAACAAGGTTAACATATCGGAAAGTGTGCTTGGGTAAACCCAAGTGAAGCTTAAATACAGCATCTGGCTTATACCCAGAAGAGTTCATAATAAAGACGACCACTTTGAAGCAGAGCTAGCCCAAGCAACTATAAATTACCACAAGACAAACAGTTATAAAAATATAGGAGAAATTTTAATTGGAGCTATAGAGAAAGGACCATAAGGGAATGATGAATGAAAAATTAAAAGTACTAAATAGCAAAGATTAACACTTTTACCTTTTGCATAATCAATTAGCTAGACTAACTTAAAGAGAATTTAAGCGAAGCCCCTACCCCCCACCAAACCAGAGGAGCTACCTATGAATAATCCACCGGGATGAAGTCATCTATGTTGCATAATAGTGACAGTATAGAGGTGAAAAACCTAAGGAGCCTGGTGATAGCTGGTTACCCAGAATAGAATATCAGTTCAACTTTAAACTTTACGTAAAAAACCTAAAAACTGTACTGTAAGTTTAAAATATAGTCTAAAAAGGGGCACCTGGGTGGCTCAGTCGTTAAGCTTCTGCCTTTGGCTCAGGTCATGAATCCAAGGTCCTGGGATCAAGCCCTGCATCGGGCTCCCTGCTCAGCGGGAAGCCTGTTTCTCCCTCTCCCACTCCTCCTGCTTGTGTTCCCTCTCTCACTGTGTCTCTCTCAAATAAATAAATCTTAAAAAAATAAAATAGAATCTTAAAAGGTACAGCTTTTCAGAAAAAGGATACAACCCTTTTTAGAGTGAATAAATACCCCCACATAGGCTTAAAAGCAGTCATTAAGAAAATGTTCAAGCTCAGTAAATTTAACACCAAAAATATTTAACTCCTTATCTAACACTCAGTTAATCTATTAATGTGGAAGCAATAATGTTAACAGGAGTAACAAGAATTGTTTCTCCTTGCATAAGCTTATTTCAGAGCATATAACCACTGAGAGTTAAAAAAATAAAATGTATCTAACAAATCACTTAATCAAACTAACAATGCAACACAGGCATGCAATTAAGGAAAGATTAAAAGAAGAAAAAGGAACTCGGCAAACACAAACCCTCCCTGTTTACCAAAAACATCACCTCCAGCATTTCCAGTATTGGAGGCACTGCTGCTCATGACATTCATTAAATAGCCACGGGATCCAGACCCTGCAAAGGAGAGCATAATTATTTGTTCTCTAAATCAAGCCTTGTATGATCGGCCACAGGAGGGGTTAACTGTCTCTTCTTTCCATTCAGTGAAATTGACCTTCCTGTGAAGAGGCAGGGAGTAAAAAAAAAAAAAAAATAGACCAGAAGACCCTTTGGAGCTTGAATTAACTAGCCCAAAGAAATTCCTCAATCTAACTGACCAGCAATAATAAACTTCTATATGGGTTCGGAGTTTAGGTTGGGGTGACCTCAGAGAACAAAATAAACTCCAAGTGATAGAAACCTAGACTCGCCAGTCAAAATATTATTTGTTGATCCAAAAAATTTTGATCAATGGAACAAGTTACCCTGGGGACAACAGCACAATCCTATTTGAGAGTTCCTACTGATATTGGATCAGTACATCCTAATGGTGCAGCAGCTGTTAACGGTTCGTTTATGCAATAGTTAAAGTCCTATGGGATCTGAGTTCAGACTGGAGCCATCCAGGTCAGTTTCTATCTATTGAATAATTTCTCCCAGTTCGAAAGGAGAAAAGAAATAAGGACTAATTATTGAAGCGCCTTCGACTAATAGATGATATTATCTTAATCTAATCAGTTGACTGTATACTCTGGTTTCTCTTCAGATCATATAGATCTTTTGCCATTAACCAGTTGACTTTAAATCACACCCGAGATGCCTGGGTGGCTCAGTTGTTAAGCATCTGCCTTTGGCTCAGGTCCTGATCCCAGGGTCCTGGGATCGAGCCCCTCATCGGGCTCCCTGCTTCGCGGGAAGCCTGCTTCTCCCCCTCCCATTCCCCCTGCTTGTGTTCCTTCTCTCGCTTTGTCTCTCTCTGTCAAATAAATGAATAAAATCTTAAAAAAAAATAAAAAGTCATGCCCAAGACAAGGGCTTGTTAGGGTGACAGAGCCTGGTAATTACATAAAACTTTAGCCTTTATTCCCAGAGTTTCAATTGATCTCCCTAACATAATGTGTGTGTAATCAGCATTCTCTCGCTAATCATTCCTAGCCTTCTCACTGTGACCTTCTGAACCCTAGTAGAACGAAAAGTACGAGGGTATATACAACTAAAAAGTACGAGGTATATATAATACAAGACCAAATACTGGAGGCCCGTGTGGCCTTCTACAACCCATTGCCGATGCCGTAAAATTGTCACTAGAGAATCGCTACAACCACTCTTCTTCTTTTTTTTTTTTTTAAGATTTTATTTATTTATTTGACAGAGAGATAGAGAGCACAAGTAGGCAGAGTGGCAGGCAGAGGGAGAGGGAGAAGCAGGCTCTCTGCTGAGCAGGGAGCCAGACATGGGGCTCGATCCCAGGACCCTGGGATCATGACCTGAGCCGAAGGCAGCCGCTTAACCGACTGAGCCACCCAGGCGCCCCTACAACCACTCTTCTATATCTTTATTTATTACGGCAACAATTTAGCCCTAACACTTGCTTTAACTCTATGAATTCCCCTACCCACACCATACCCACTGAATATGAACTGAGGTGTGCTATTCATATTAGCTGTATCAAGCCCCCGTGGTATACTCCATCCTGTGATCGGGATGAGCCTCAAACTCAAAATATAACTCAACTGGAGCTCTTCGAGCCACAGCTCAAACAATCTCATGTGAAGGAACACTAGCAATTATCCTTTTATCAGCCCTAAAATAAATGGATCTCTCACACTATCAACACTAATCATTGCCCAAGAACACCTATGATCCATCTTCCCCACATGACCATTGGCCATAATAGGATTCATCTCAACCTTAGCAGAAACAAACCAAGCCCCATATGACATAACAGAAGGAGAATCCAAACTAGGATCTGGGTTCAACCCTGAATATGGAGTAGGCCCATTTACCCTATTCTTCCTAGCTGAATCTGCCAACATCATCATCATAAATATTCTCAGAACAATTTTATTCTTTGGCACATTCCACAGCCCGTATATACTAGAACTGTTATATACTGTTAATTTCACCATCAAAACTCTGCTCCTAACAATCCCCTTCCTATAAATTCGAGCAACCTACCCATGATTCCGATTATGATCAACTAATACACCTACTATGAAAACATTTTCTACCCCTCACACTAGCCTTATGCATGTGACATGTATCCCTACCCATCACTACAGCAAGTATTCCAGCTCAAACGTAAGAAATATGTCTGACAGAAGATTTACTTGGATAGCATAAATAAGAGAGGTTTAAATTCTATTAGTTTTAGAATGATAGGAATCAAACTTCATCTTAAGGAAAAAAAATGTCAAAAATCCGTGCTTCCCATTTACACCCTATTCTACAGTAAATTCAGCTAAATAAGCTATTGGGCCCATACCTTGAAAAGGTTGGTGCCTATCCTTCCTAGGATAATAAAACCTAAAAAAATTATTCTCATTACCATTATAGCAACCGTAATCTCAGAAACCTTCCTTGTAATATTAAGTTCTCAATGACTCATAATCTGAATCGGTTTTGAAATAAAGATATTATCTATTATCCCTATTCTTATAAAAGAATTTATAAGCCACTGAAGTATCTACAAAATATTTAACACAGGCCACCGCATCTATGCTTCTAATAGCAATTGTTATTAACCTATTGTTCTCCGGACAATGAACATTCTCAAAAATTCCTAACCCTGTTATATCAACCACAATAACTATTGCCCTAACAGTAAAACTCGGATTGTCCCCATTCCACTTGAGTTCCAGAAGTAACACAAGGAAATTTATCATCTTCAGGCCTAATCTTGCTAACGTGACAAAAACATCGCACCACTAGCCATTCTATGTGAATCTCACCATCCATCAACTCCAACCTATTAATAGCAATAGCCATTACATACATACTCCTAGGAGATTGACGAGGACTTTACCAAACTCAAATATGAAAAGTCTTAGCCTACTCATCAATTGCCCATAGGATGCATAGCAGCCATTAGAGCGTATAACCCTATGATGATCCTTAACTTGACAGTTGACATCATAAAAACACTCACTACATTCATATTTTTTATATAAAATGCATCCACAACAACACTACCATTATCCCACACATGAAGTAAACTACCACGTATTACCTCACTAACATTCATATTAATACTTCACTGGGAGGCCTCCCCCCACTTTCGGGTTTCATCCCCAAATGAATAATCATTCAAGAAATAAAAAATGATAGAATTATTATCCCAGCACTAAGAGCTATTGGAGCATCACTAAACTTCTTTCTACATACAACTAACCTACACTACAGCACTAACTATATTCCCTTCGATGAGCAATATAAAAAAACAATTTGAAAATAGAAAAAAGATAACCTTCTTACCGCCACTGATTGTAATCTCAACCATATTGCTCCCACTAACCCTACTAGTATCAATTCTGGACTAGAGGTTTAGGCTAAGAAGACCAAGGGCCTTCAAAGCGCTAAGTATTATCAAACTCCCGAACTCAAATTTAAGGCCTGCAAGAATCTATCTTACATCAGTGGAATGCAAATCAAACACTTGAGTTGAGCTAAGCCCTTACTAGATCTGTGGGGTTCCATCCCGTGAAATCTTAGTTAACAGGTAAATACCCAAATCAGCTGGCTTCAATCTACTTCTCCCACCACGTAGGTGAAAAATGACGGAAGAAGCCCCAGCGGAATTGAAGCTGCTGCTTTGATTCACTGTGATATTACACCACAGAACTTGGCAGGAAGAGGGCTAAACTTCTATTCTTAGATTTGCAGTCTAATGATTTTCTAGCCTTTTTATCGATGTTCATATATCGTTGATTACTTTACACAAACCATAAACCTGGCACTCTTAAGTCTTATCTGGTGTGTGGGCTGGCATGGGAGGTGCCACTCTTAGTCTCCTGATCCGTGCTGAATTAGTTCAGCTCCATGCTCTACTAGGAGACAACCAAGTTTATAATGGAATCTAAATGCCCATGCACATGAAATAATTTTCTTTGTAGTTCTACTGATTGGTGGTTTTGGAAATCGATTACGCCCTCGAATAACTGGCTCTCCAGATGAAGCATTCATCCAAACAAATAAGATAAGCTTCTGATTACTCCTACCATTTTTTTTGCTATTACTTGCCTCTTCTATGGTGGAAGCAGGTGCCAGAACGGGATGAACTGTCTACCCTCCTCTGGCCGGCCGTCTAGCTCACACAGGAGCACCCGTGGATCTAACAATCATCTCACTATATCTAACAGGTGTGTCCTCAATTCTAGGCACTATTAATTTTATTACTACTATTATTAATATAACACTCACCCCCTGCAATCCCAATACCTAACCCCCTTATTCACAGGGTTCATCCCAATGACAGAAGTTTTGCTGCTCCTATCACTACCATATTGGCACCTGGAATTGCTATACTATTAACAGATTGAAACCTTAATACTACATGCTTTGTCGCAGCCAGGGGAGGGGACCCCAGTGTTTATCAGCATCTATTCTGATTCTTTGGACACCACGAAGTAGGTGTCCTCATTTTACAAGGTTTCAGGATAATCTCACCTACTATTCATGCAAAAAAGAGCCCTTCAGGTACGTGGGAATAGTCTGAGCAATAATATCTATTGGTTTCTTTGGCTTTATCATATGGCCCACCGTATGTTTACTGTAGGGATAGACGGTGAAATACGAGCATACTTTACATCAGCTACTGTAATTATTACTATTCCAACAGAAGTCAATGTATTCAGCTGACTTGCCACCCTTCAAGGAGGATATACCAAGTTATCTCTTGCTATCCTATGAGCCCTAGGCTTTCTTTTCCGATTTACTATAGGAGGCCTAACAGGCATTGCATGAGCTAACTCATCCCTAGACATTATCCTCCATGACACATATTATTGTAGTAGCACATTTTCAATATGTTCTACCAATAGGACTGCTATTTGCTATCACGGGCAGGTTCGTTCACGGATTCCCTTTATTCTCAGACTATACTCTTAATAGCACCTGAGCAAAAATTCACTTCATGATCATGTTTGTTGGCATCAACAGAACATTCTTTCCTCAACATTTTCTTGGCCATTCCGGAAAGCCTTAATGCTATTCTGATTACCCAGATGCATACACAACATTAAATATGGTCTCCCCTGTTGGCTCATTTAGTTCATTAACAGTGGTAATATCAATGATCTTTATAGTTTGAGATGCCTTCACATCCAAACGAGAAATAGCAAGAGTAGAACTTACTACAACAAATATTGAAAGACTACATGGAAGTCCTCCTTTGAAGAGGCCAATCTTAGTGCCGGCAATATGCCCTGAAGTGTAAAATGCTGTGAACTGTCACATACTCACATTGTTATCTCCATGCAACAGATTTAAGATGGAAAACTATCAACTGCATGGAGTCAACCGACTTTAACAATGCTGAATTCACTGAAGTGAAAGCAGCAAAGAGGATGCTTAGAAAGGCTGGTTTGCTGTGTTGCACTCAGACTCTTTTGTTCATGGTGTTGATTTAAAGGGTTTCAACAGGACACCTGATTTACTCAAGAACACATGCAAAAAGACCGTTAGAAACTGAGTCAAAAGCTCTAGACAGAGAAAGACACATGGGATTGCTTCTGGCCTCTCAGGGATTCCTTCAGCAAATGCCTTCTGGACCGGCTGTGATGGAGTGGCTCAGGGGGAAGGTGTAGAAGATGGAAAGGTGGTCAGGACAATGTACCCACCCCCAAAAGAACTTACCAATGAACAGAACCAAGATGCCAATGACACAGAGCAGCCCCCACCCCCCGTTGTGGGATGGAATAACACAAAGCTGCGTCTCCAGGGAAGACAGGGATAGTTTTACTTTTCCACGTGAATGAGGGACTCTAAGGTCCTGATCTCCTCCTGAGAAAATAAAGGAAACACTGGACAAAAGAGCCAACTCGTATGAGTGAATGCACCCAATTTCTGAGGAGCACATGAAGAAACATGAGAACCACATGGAGAAGAAGGAAGCTTAGGAGAAAGGCAGTCTGACAGTGGGAGCCAATCTCCCCAGGACACATCAATACATTCTGGAAGACGCAAGTGAACTAGAAAGAAGCTGAACAACTTTATGGGCATGGGCTTAGAAGGAAACGAGTGAAGTTCAGGGTCAGCCAGCAAAGGTGAGCCCTAGTGAAACCGTGGGCTTTGACTGAGAGCCAAGAGAGTTACACCTAAACACTCAGGTGGAGGGGAAATACCCTGGCCTTCTTAGGGACTGGGCTAAAGTGAGGGATGTCAGTTGTACACTGAATGAAGGGATCCGGGACTGCTGAAGCCCCAACTTACTTTCCACAAAGAAACTCCCAGTGTTTCTGCAGCAAGACAATTCCATTTTTCTATCCATATTATTGACCCAAGTCTCGTACTGAACCAAAAGTGACTGAATTCAGGGCTGATAAGAACATGTGATGACACTGAAACCTAAAGGACAATGCAGACAGACCCAGAGGGGATCCAGGTATCAAAGTTTGTAATGATGGTACCTTCTCTCTTCTACTCCAAGGAGTCACACAACAAGCACAACAAGCAGTTAGAACAGAAAGGGAAATGCAGTTTACACACATCAAGGCATGAGGGGCAGGCACAATTCTACAGAACGCATTTGGCAAAAATACTCGAGATCTAATTCTAAAGAAATACAAGTATCTAGACAGGCTGTCACATAACTTCATACAACACTATTTGTGAAAATTCACATAGGAATAGCTTACTCTCCTGCAGCCACTTGTCTTTGTTTAGAGAAATCAACCACAATATCCACTTACCTCCTCAGCATGTTCAATTCGGCTTCTTGAGTTGTTTTCAAAGAATTCAGGGCATTGTAGTGGTCGTTCAATAATTCTTCACATTCTGGAAAGGAATGTGTGTGTATGTGCACATGACCTGAGAACTTGGGTTTGATGGGGAAAAGAGAAGGGCAAGACCTTGAAGGCAGGAAGGCATTCTTTCCCTTCCCAATGCAAACTCATTGCCACCGTATGGGGATTTCTTCCCCCAGAATAACATACACTGCAGTGTTTCTTTTTTGGCCCTCAAGGCTCTCTGCTCTCCATCCTCCAATTCTTCTTGGCCCTTTAGGACAGATATGAGAAAAGACATTCAAGAAATCATGATCACAGTATAATGTGAGGATGCCTAACAGGAGAGGATCATGCAGTGCAACAAAGAAAGCCCTTAAGGCCTAAGAGAATCAGGAGAAAGTAAGCAAAGTGGAAAATAGTTCAAGTCAAAGAACGCACAAATGGATTTCTTAGTGGCTTTCTTTCATATATATATCCCCATACATACATATATACACATCTTCCCCTCTTCACATTGAAAATGCTCTGATTGGCATTAAGAGGAAGGCACTCTACAATTGGGCCAGCCATTGCCCTTCATCGCCCAAGTGTCTTGTGGGGATTTTCTACAGATCTTGGAGGGCAGGGCTGAATGATGGGTTCATTACCTCGCTGTGAAATCATCCATACTTCCTAGTCCTTGAAAGAGCAATCCTCATCATGGTGGTTCTAAGTGAAATCCGAGCTCACTGCTCCGTAGGAGTTTCAGTGTCCAGAACCCAACTCTCTACTGTGGTCAACAGCAAGTGAAGATGCTGCACTCACGTCGCCCAGTGAACCAAATGGCTCCCGGAGCCATATTAAGGTAAAACTCAACAGCCAACTCCTACCACATCCTGATTCTTGACCTTCTTCTCTCTCTCAGCTTGCAAGTGAGCCAGTGCCCAACGAAGGGTGTCATTTAACTTTTCATTAACTGCCTCAACCTTTTTGATGTTCCCCTTCAACAAAACGTTTTGAGTGAGTAATAATAATGCATTCCTTGGGGCACATGGTTGGCATCTGGTTGGCACCATTGGTGGAGTGTCTCTCTCTTACGTTTTGGCTCAAGGCCTGATCTCAGTGTTATGGGATTGACCCCTGCATCAGGCTACAAACTCAGCATGGAGTCTGCTTGGGATTCTCTCTCTTCCTCTGCCCCCCACCACTCATTCTTTCTCTCTCTCTCAAAGCAATCAATCAATTAATCTTTAAGATGAGGATGATGATGATGATAATTCACTAATTTTATTTCTGTTGTTAGGACACAATTCAGGCAAAGAAGGGATTCTTACCTTCAATTTCAGAACATCCTCAGTGAGAAACTCATGTTTATTCAGAGTTTCTGCAAGATATTTCTTGCCTTCCCTGATCTATAAAACATATGACATAAAGAATCAGAATTCAAAAATAGCATCGTGTAAGATAAACCTATCTACTAATGTGTGACTCCTTTCAAAATAGAGAGGCAGTGCTCTGCATTTGTGAAGCTTCTCTCGAATCAGGACCATTTGTGGACCACATGAAATAGGTCAGTAGGATGAACTACAAGAGGTGGAAGTAACCAAAATGAAATCACAAAAAGTATTTGAAAGGGTCCTGATAACTTCAGCTTCCAAAGGGATATTTCCTTAGCAAGCTCCCTCTTTCCTTGTCTAAGTCAATGGATCTTCTCATTTATTTGTTGTAAGGTAACTAAAAGGAGAAAAAAGAATCTCTAAGATAATTAGCAAAACCAGTGACATTGAATATCCCAGGGCATGAGCTCCAGAGACACATTCTCTGACACTTGGGTGAAACTAACTTGTTAGCATTCTCATTGTGCCCGAGGGAAGCAAGCTTTACCAGCATTTGAAACCTAAGACAACCTATTTCGGGGAGATTTCTACTTGAAATTGTTTTCAAAAATAGAGAAAAGCAATCAAATGTCTTCTAAGTTTTCGCCCATCTGTAAGCCCCATTCTTGGAAAATGCAATCACTGCAAATGCTAATGTCATCCCCAGATATGTAACAGAAAAAAACAAGCATGCTGTCAGCTAACATTTCTCTCCTCCAATGATTAAGGTGCAAAAATAGGTCCCTGCAAACCACCCAAAATGAACAAAACCATCCTTTACTCCTGCTCAGTGCCACGTCCATTTCCAGGTCCTCCTTGGAGTTCCACACAAGGAAAGCTCAAAATGGCAATTGAGTGACAACTCCATGGCCTTCAGTGACTTCCTGCTGTTCACAGATTGCCTGTCATGAAATCTAGGTGGGTGGTCTGGAAGACAAGATCTTTGGAATCAAACACATTTGGGGACAAACTCCACGTTACACCATCTTGGGAGGGCCTGGATAACTCACACTCTCTGGAACACAAGCTTTCCTCCTCCCAACATGAGAAGGTTACCCTCCACCCTGAGAGGAAAACAACACTAATGAAACACCCCATCACAGATGGATAACACATCGGAGGTCGAGAACACAGACTCCACTAACTGGCCCTTAATTCTCTCATCCTGGGGCACCTGCGTGGCTCAGTCGGTTAAGTGTCTGCCTTCAGCTCGGGTCATGATCCCACATCAGATCATGATCCCACCTCGGGCCCTGGGATCCCACATCTGGTTCTTGGCTCAGTGGGGTACACGCTTCTCCCCCTCCCTCTGCTAGCCACTCGGTCTGCTTGGCCTCTCTCTCTCTGTCAAACAACTAAACAGAATCTTTTACAAAATAATACTTCTCTCATCTTACCTCAAAGTGCAAACTTCTCTTCTATTGGCCCAATGTGAGCACTCCCGTGCCCTGAGATCTCTCTTCTCACCACCCCCACTGCTGCACTCCCAGGGACGAACACCAGCATTTGAGGGTTGGCTAAGTACCAAGCAGCCACCCTGGCCATCAACAGATAGCACTGCGGAATCACCACAACCTCTGAGGCACGGACACAACACGTCACCCCCACTGGCACACATTCCTTTCTACTCATTCATCCCTGGCAGGAAAGGCTCCCTCCACCTCAGACTCAAAACCATGGTTTCAACCTTTCTTGTGACACACACTCTGCCTGGCAATATGTGGCTTCTTCTCTAAGTGTGGCCTGCTTGCTAGACTCAAAGAGTGTTTTCTCATCTCGACATTTCACCAAGAGCCAGGTCATGGCAAAGTACTCACTCCAGACCTCAGGTTCCTATCACCGCTTGCCTCCTAAACATCTCTCTGAAAAATTACTCTTCTATTCTCCCCCCTCCCATGAGGTGTTCCTCCCCCTGGTCTCAGAAGTTATGGAAACACCCTCCACGTTGTCATTTAGACTCCACATGGGGAAGAGAATGATTTTCAGGAGTGAACAAGTCAATTAGACATCAGAAGTCACCATATTTACCCCTCGTCTAATTATACCCACGTCAAACACCGGTACTGAGAATTTAGGACAAAGAAAACCAAAGCCAAAACACTTAACATCATATTGTCGAGGCTTTATCTAAGAGAGGAAGAAACAAAATTAAGTTTCATGTCAAAACGTATTACTAGTAAAAATCTCTAGTTCAGGTCAATACCGGAAAAGTCATCCAATAAAATTACAATAATCTTTTTGTTTAAAAGAATGACTTCACAGGAGTAAAAAAGAAGACAAAATGGGAATTTCCTGATTAAGTCATCATAGTTCACAATCCATTTCTTATAAAGAGCACAAAGGTATATAACTTATTTTTGACCCCAAAGTCTATTCACATTCTAGGAAATGAATGCTCAGCCTGTTCAATTTTGACAGTGTATCACGCAGACATTTAAAAAATATTCATTAATTCATCATTTCCGGAACTTTACTGCAACCCGATATCCACACTGAAGTTCAGAACCTGGGATTATTATAAAATCCCGAAAGAAAGGAAATGGGAGGAAGGGAGGAAGGAATGTAGGGAGGAAGGAATGTAGGAAGGAAGGCAGGCAGGTGACTAAAACTCTGACAAAATTATGCCTTTTTCCTTGTCCAGAAAGCTTCTCTGAACTCTCACTAAGTGTTGGCTGTTTGCTGAATTCACACACAGTTATGGCACATCAGGTGCTATGATTGCCGTCCCATCTGTAATAGACCCTTTCATTAGTTTGGTATTACCTCTGCCAAGCCTTTGGGGCAGATTCCGTGCCTCTGTAGAGTTGCAGACATATATTAACATGTGGTGACAGTAGTTTATCCCCATTGCATCTGTTCACCCCAGGGCATAGGTGGGACGCAGGACACAGGTAACGTCTGGCAGTGATGCTCTTGTCTTGGAACGTGGTGGTGGAGGTTTCACGTGCTCAGAACTGTTTCTTTGGGTTTCAGGTTTGTTGGTGGTGTTACTTTTCTGTTTCATCTCAGCCTATAGTTTATTTTGCGTGTGTACGTCTGTATGGATGCACAGGGGCTTCGTCATTTCCTGAGAACTCCCTGCGGGCCTTACCCCAGGGGTCCTACCTCATCACCGTTCGTGTACTATGGGCCACGTTCACAGCCTGCACCCTGCTGGCCTCATGAACCTCACCAACCACCTCCACCTCCTGCATTTGGCAATGTGATCTGAACAGTAGGTCTTGACTTGCAAAGCATATCCATCTTTCTCCACGAGGAGACTTTGGAGATGTAGAAGTGGTGCCCTAGGGCTTTGTATTGTAGGGGTTCCCCTGGCTAAAGACATTCTAAGATTCATCAGTTTCTACGCTATTACTACATTGTGGGGCTGTGTCCTTTTTCCATTTTGATCTGGGTAAGAGTTGTCTCTTGTAGAGAGAGAAAGACATTTTACAGAATGTCAGACATAACATTTTTCAGCCAGGCTATTTCCCACATTTTGGGCTGTTGAGGGATGAAGCACACTGCTCAGTTCATTTCTTTAAAAAGATTGTATTTATTTATTTGACAGAGAAATAAAGAGAGAGCAGAAGTAGGCAGAGCGGCAGGCAGAGGGAGAGGGAGAAGCAGGCTCTCCGTGGAGCAGGGCGCCCGATGCACGCCTCAATATCAGGATCCCGGGATCATGACCTGAGTCAAAGACAGACACTTAACGGACTGAGGCACCCAGGCACCCCAGCTCAGTTCATTTTTAGCTGCTTGAGCCCGGACTGTTTTTTCCTTAGCTATGGAAACACCTGAAGGAAGGTGGCGGGCTGTGGTCCCCTCTTTGAGGGGGAAGGACAGGTCTTCCGCTTGTATTCAGGTGTCAGCGGAAACATGTAGGAAATGCCCTATGTCTGAGAAGGGACCCGAGAGTGGGAGCGAAGGAAATGTGATGACAGCAGGCTTGTAACGTTTGTTTGAATTCTGCACAGTCAATGCCATTCTGAATTCACCACCATCGGTTCTAGGGCTTTGGTCTGATGCTGAAGCTGCTGGGGCTCCCATGAGGAACAGGGGCACCGAGCCTCATAAAGGTCCAGGGATGGGCAAGATAACTACTTTGGCCGCTACCAGGTGTTCCAGAAACTTCCCTTAGTGAACCACATCCAGTCCTGGCCTTGTGTCTGTTGGGTGGGTCCTGTAGTTTGTCTGTGGCATTGTTTACCTTTCAAAATGCAAGCAAATCACCCAGGGGCTGACAGACTTCTTCATTATAAATCATCACCTTCGGTGGCAACTTCCAAAGCCACAGGTGCTAGGAGGTGAAGAATGACGGGGCGCTCGATGTGTGTGCGTGAGTGTGTGTGCATGTGTGTGGGTCCATCCACCCCTGCCCGCCCACAATGCCCATGGGGGGAATTAACTTCAGAAGGATGACACCTCACTGCAAGGTGATGTCTCTGGCCAATCTGACTCCCAGTCAGTAGGTGCGATTTGTGTAGTGTTCATGCTGGGTTTAGATGATTAAACTGTGACAAGGTCTGTGGTAATCCTCACGACTGGAAACTAGGGGAAACTCTTCTCCATTTTACAGTGTTTGTTTTGCAGTTTGGAATGTTCTTAGGGCAAGTTTCATAAGTCATCCATGTTTTACTTCTGCTGGTAAAAATGCTGTACAGAATCCCTCTACTTGTTACCCTTTCTACAACTGTTTTGAATTTTCAAAGATGTTGGGTGGACTGGCACACAGGTTCTGAAGGGGGGATGACAGTGATTAGCTGTGTGACCAGTGCCTCACAAGCCCTTCCTTTGGGCTTCTAGGAGCAGGTCGTTTTGTTCCTATGTCACTGTGAGAGCTGGTTTCTTCTCTCATCACATGCTCGGGAGTTTTCCATCAGAAAGCATATACATTTATGTGAATTCTCCTATTTAGCCTTCCCATCTTAAATTCCCACTGGACAAAATTGCTCTGGAACTCAGTGTGCGGAAATTTCCGAAGAGTGTGTTTTACGATAAACACAGCTGCTGCACGTAAATAAGGGCTCTTGGTATCATGTTCCTCTCAGAAAACCGTTTTCCAGGCCCCCTATCAGACCACAGGCCCCTCATTCCTCCAGGGCCTTTGTGGCCTTGGACAGAAACTGCAGAACGTAGAAGACCACTTTGTCGGGAAGTGAGGCAGGTAGGGACACTCAGGGGTTTGGCAGGCAAAGGATCCAGCTCGAGTGCCTCGGATTCCTTGTGGAGAAAGGGCATTCAGTTTCATCACATTCTGTCTCTTCTTAACAGACCCAAAACTACGGTGGTTGAAGAGGAACGATGAAGTGTTACCCAGGATGTCGATGCCTCCGTGTCTGGAGTATGCTGCTTTACTCCTATCCAATGATCCCTTCTCACCTTTTAAGACACTACTTCTTGGTAGTGAACGTTGGCAGACAGGGGTAGTGATGTTTGGTGACAGTAGGTTATTCCTGTAACATCTATTCCTCTGCTCTCTGCCTTATTATAGTTGCTACCAAATGAGAGGGATAAAGTTTTCTAGCACGATGCGGCTCTTCTGGAACGTGGTATTGGAGAAGGAGCCAGATGCTGAGAGCTTGCTCTTTGGGTTTCATCTCTTGGTGTTGCAACTTTTGGCTGTCTTAGCCGAATATTTTGTCCTCTGTTCTGCAGGTCAGTACAGATGTGAGAGGGTTTCCCCGTGCTCCAAGCCCCCCCCCATATGCCCTACCACACGGGATGGTGTTTACCAGGCTTCACTGGCTATGGGCTAACTCAGCCTCCTCCACATTGGTCGACAGGGGGGCCTCACCCACAGCTCGTTCCTCCACCACATTGTAAGATGATCTGAATTGGATGACATGAGTTGTAATGTATATTCCTAGTTTAAGGACTTCTGTCAGTGGAGAAGATGTAGAGGAGGTACCACAAGGCTTTGAGATGCAAGGATAGACCTGAGTGAGGACATACTAACATTCCTCAGCTTTCTGTGGACGTCCATTTCATGGACTGTCTAGTTTCACCCTACAGAACTAGGCAGCAGCTGTCTGCCATGGAGATGAAAAGTGACATTTTGCAAAAGACAAACATGAAAGCATTCCCCAGGTGCATAGCACAGACACAATGTTTTGGGCTCTGGGATGGATGGAGTGCAACCTTCCCATCACTCTTCCTTGTGGAGGCCCCCATTGTCCAGTGTTATTGATTAGTTATGAAAACATCTGTCCCTGGGTGAAATGGTCACATCCTCAGGGGTGAGGGACTGGGCTCTCCTTTGTCCACAGGGGTGAGAGGAGGCCTGTGAGAAACTCTCTGCATCTGGATGAGACGTTGGTGTGGGAGAGAGTGGAATAGGGTGGGGCAGGTGTAGAGCAATGGCTTACATCCTGCATGGTCAAGGCCCGTCTGAATCCACCTCCATCCCTTCTAGGGCTTCAGTCATATTCAGAAACCTGTGGCGCTCAAGGGGTCAAAAGCGGCACCCCGCCCAAGAAAGTCCCACAGAAGGACTATGTAAATACTGTGGCTGTTTTTAGTTGTAATCATGTCTGGAATACTGTTCCTGTCTGGGCAGCACCCTGTCCTGACCATGTATCTGTTGGGTTTGTCCTGGGATCTGTGTGTGGTGTCATTTACCTTTCAAAATGCTAAGTCTTCATTCAGAGCCTACAGGCTTCTCTGTTTCCAGATCATCACCTTAGGGTTGTGTCGGTGGAAGAAACACAGAGTTTTGTTGAAGCCTTGACATTACAAGGGGAATCCTGGCTGGGCAAGTTTTAATATCCTGTAGATTCTCAGGACATACATTTGTTGTGCTTGGCTATTTCCACGCACTGAGCAGTGGGGGAGGTGCTGTTGTTGGGAACGAAGTGTCTTTATTGCACAATGGAGACGTATATTTCTTACCATCGTGCACGTCCAGAGTCCACATTTGTTGTCTGGGAGGGATGATACACACCTCTCACTTTGTTTGCAGCGTGTTGAATTTCATCTGTCATTTCATTATTTATATAAACACCCGAAGCAAGGCTATTGTCCCTTGATTAATCATTAAGGTAGGGGTCTGTCCCTTGTCCTCGGCAGTCAGTGGATACGTGTGGGAAACCCTCTTGTCCGGTAAGGGTGATGAGAATGAGAAACAGTGGCAGATGCTCTAGGCAGGTGTAGACGGTTTGTTGGAATGTTGCTGAGTCACTTCCATTGGGATGTTCTTCTGTCTTTTCTTTGACCTGTGTAAGATACAGACGCTGGGGCATCCTCCATGAGGAATAGCAGTCCTGCATGTAGGCCTCCCATGTTATGGGAGAGTGAATGTTGCTAAGGTCATGATAACTTACTTAAGGTTGCTCAGGAGATACGTTTGATGCACTTTGTCTTTCACTCATACTGAGGCGGTTGGCAGGTCCCTTTGTGGTGAAGGAGAGCCACTCTTCTCTGAAAGCTGGGCACAGCGGGTATGCGCACGCACACCCTACAGAGACGATATTCCGTGCTCCAGAAAGGATGACGCATACACTTTTTTTTTTTATTTTTTATTGTTATATTAATCACCATACATGACATCATTAGTTTTGGATGTAGTGTTCCATGGTTCATTGTTTGTGCATAATACCCAGTGCTCCACGTAGAATGTGCCCTCTTTAGTACCTATCACCAGGCTAACCCATCCCTCCACCACCCTCCCATCTAGAACCCTCAGGTTTTTTTAAGAGTCCTTCGGGGATGACGCCTACTCTGAATGTTAGGAATTTAACGTGTCTGAGAGCAGGGAGGGACACATTTGTTAAACGACATAGATGTTGTGTTCCATAAAAGGTAATCACCAGTGATGGATCTGAAGGGCAAGAGAGGGAGCCACGAGTCACTAGAAACAGGAGGTTGTGGATGAGAAGAATGGAGGTGCTCAGGGGAGTGGATGGGCCTCTCTCGGGTAGAGCGGGGGCCGTTCCTGGCAGGCCAGCAGCTTGAGCAGTGAGTGTGAGGACACCGTGAGATCCAAACCAACTTGCTGGCTGTGTCCATCACACGGTGTGGATAATGCAGTTATTTGTACCAGAACGTCACTGTTACGATAAAGCTGTTCCTTCATACTCTATAAAGATTGTTGTTTTCCCTGGATTTCTGAAGGTTCTGAACTGGGTGACAGGATGTGGTGGAGATTTGGGAAATTTAACTTGGTTCCTTTGGGGATTCTCGTCTGCCTGAGTTTGTGGGCCCTGGTGAGAAAAAGTAAAGACGGGACCGAGATCAGCAGAGTCGCTGCCTTGGCCTTCAGCCTGAGCCAGAATCTTCGTGGGGAATTCAGGATTGACCAGGATCCACATTAGCTGGATGCCTGTCACTACACCTCTGCCTCTGAGTCACCACTCTGCCTGCACTTTGCATCTCCATGAATGTTGTCACAGGATCCTGCGGATTTACCTCTGTTCCTGATTTGTAAGCCCGAATGCCAGCTCTCAGTGGGGCCTACTTAGAGTCACAGCATTGTTATCTGTGAAAGGGGAGCATATTGGTTTCTGAGGTGATTAGAAGAATAGGAGTTGAAATACAGAAAGAATCTGCAGGGGCCCGTGGATGGCTCAGTGGGTTAAGCATCGGACTCTTCATTTCTGCTCAGGCCAGGATCTCAAGGTTCTGAGATCGAGCCCCACGTCATGCTCGGCGTTGAGTGTGGAGCCTACCTAGGAGTTTCTCTCTCCCGCCACCCTCCCCGTTCCCGCACAACGTTGCCCTTTCTCTGTCTCTGTCTCTCTGACGGAAAAAAAGAAAAAGAATATGTAAAATATCTTGGGTGTTGGCCACTCCCCCTTCTCACTGTTTAAATGAAAATAGCTCCATGCAGATGAGCATGAAAAGATGTTCATTTCAGTCCACACCATTGCAGTGAAAGTATAACACATCAGCCCAGAGTTTGCCAATCCTCATTTCAAGAAAAGGCAAGGACCCCATTTTACTTTCTATTAAATTTTAGGTCCTAGGGAGGAATGAAGTAAAATATTATTACAAGAACCTGTACATTCAGAGGTTTATACCTGGGATGTGAAGACAATTGTTTTCTATTACATATAGACTTGTGGAGGCAGCCACACACTCAGGTGTCCATTCAAGGCCTAAGATAGAGTATAGGAAACAAATGCATTTAGGCAAACAGAAGGTCACAGTGTACTAACCCAAATCTATTTGCCGTACAGGACACTACATTTGAAATTTGAAGACCTCCCTGAGCAATTACAAACAGGCGGTGTGTGTATATATTTAGAAAATTGTCAGATCAGCCTAATGTCCTGAATGCTGTCCCTGCCCATCCTGTCCCCTGTGCTCTGTCTCTCCTGGTATCCCCCAAATAAACCTTTCACAGTTCTGTCTCGGTGCCAGCGTCTACCTTCAGGAGGCCCTACAGTCACTCGCCTTCGAGTGCACAGTGTGAATCCCGTACAAAGAACAAACTGGCAGCAATGGTGGTGATGGAGGATATAGCAGCATTCCCCGTTGTGGTATCTTTCCTGCAGGGGGCGTAAGAAATCCTTCTGGGGAGGCGGACCCATCTTGTATTTAGGTCTGTTGGTGGTTGTAGTAACTCAGGTGATAGATACTCTTGAGCACATGGCACCTGCTAGTTTAGGGGGTGTGTGTCGATCAGCAGGACAGGGGTCTGTCCCCAGGCAGCAGTCTGTTGTGACGGTGAGGAATGAATGAAACATCCCTAGTGGCCCTGGGAGACCAGTGAGCAGGCCCTGCATTAATCCAGATTTTGTGCACTGGTTTCATGCTACCAGGTGCCCCCCAACAGCAGGTGGGCTCTGAGGGGGGGCTGATGGTGGCAGTTTTCTTTTAAGACCCACGATGCGCATAATCCTCCCACAGTGTCCTTGTTGGGGGATGGGCAGAGCAGAAGCTAATGACAGGAGACCCATTCCTCCCTCACAACACAGGAGGAGTTGGATGTATGCCTCTGTCAATTTTTAGGTCATTTACTACAATCCATTCTGCACCAGAGCTCCTGGATCTTGCAAAGCCCTCCTTCTTCCCAGATTGTGGAAGCAGCCATCCTCCAGTCGCACTGGGGTCATGGCTGGGCCACTAAGTTGTCCAGGTTTTTCTGTCCAAGAGTGGCTGGTAACTGCACTGCTGTAGTCAAGGCCCTGTGAGCAGGGCCTGTGACAATTGATGGCAGCAGAGAGGGGCAGACAGGAGAGGTGGTTCCCTGTGGTCTTGGACAGGGCTGCACAGAGCAGAAGGCCTTAGGGCCTGGGGAGAGATTGGGAAAGAGAATGTCAGGGAGAGAGACACTGAAGGAGTGGTGAGGGGATTGGGCAAGTCCTAGAAAGTGAGAGGAACAAAGAGAGAGATGGGGTAGAGAGAAGCAGAGACCAAGAGGAATTTCAAGGATGAAAAGAGGTTGCTGGTCTAGGTGTTGGAGGTGGACCATGGACCAGGTTGGAGGAGGTCGATGTAGGTGATCCGAATGTTGGGACCAGAGAAGGTGGGAGTGCAGGCGATCAGATATCCCTGAGACCAAAGCTCCAACCTCCCTAGGGCTGAGCTTTGTAGAGGGCATTTCACTTGGGAAGATGGGCATACATCCTTTTGCATGGGTTTTTGGGGCCAAGCCTCAGGATCTGTCATGGAGAGAGAGGGCTTGGTGGGACCTGAGCATGCTCTGTCCCTCCAGCTGAGGGGCCATGGCTTTGAGCGTTGTAGGGATTCCCAGGGCTGCCAGCAGAGGGCACCTGCGCACCTCCAACTCAGAGGGGAGGTGTCTTTCCCTGTGCTGACCCAAGGTATCTCAGAGCAGGAAGGACTTCTGTAGCAGCCCAAGGATCCAGCCCCACTGTCTCTGCCCCAGGATCGAGAGCCAGAGCTGCGCTTCCAGTAGGTTCTGCTGCCACCCTGTGGGAGACCCTGGGGGCTTTGCAGCCACTTGATGCCTCCTGAGGTGCGACTGAGAAAAGCTGCTTTGTTGGGTGAGTGCTGAGCAGGGGGCTCTGGGCAGCAACCTCTATCCTGTGTCAAAAACGAAAAGGGATCCGTGGCTCACAAGTCAACCTACAGAAAAAAATCTGATAATGTCTAGAAATATCCAGAAAGTCTATTTGTAATCTTTCTTTCCTTTTTTTAAAAGATACATTTATTTATTTTTGAGAGGGAGAGAGTGAGAGGAGAAGGATAAACTGGGAGGGAGAGAGCGAATCTCAGGTAAGACTCTCTATGGAGAATGGACCCTAATGCAGGGCTTGATCTCATGACCCTGGGATCAACTTGAACCAAAATCAAGAGTCGGATGCTTAAGTCACCCAGGCGCCCCTGAAGGCTATTTGTCATCTTTCAAAATTTGAAAAAGAAAAGCCATCAGGGAAATTCAAATCAAAACCACATTAAGATACCACCTTACAGTTAGAAGGGCATAAATTAAGAAGGCAGGAAACAACAGATGTTGGAGAAGTTGTGGAGAAATGGGAACCCTCTTACACTGGTGGTGGGAATGAAATTGGTGCAGCCACTATGGAAAACAGTATGCAGGTTCCTCAAAAAGTTACAAATAGAGCTACCCTATGACCCACCAATTGCACTCCTGGGTATTTACCCCAAAGACCGAGATGTAGTGAAAAGAAGGGGCACATGCACCCCAATGTTCATAGCAGCAATGTCCACACTAGCCAAACTGAGGAAGGAGCCGAGATGCTCTTCAACAGACAAAGGGATAAAGAAGATGTGGTCCATAAATACAGTGGAATATTACTCAGCCATCAGAAAGGATGAATACATTTGTATCAACGTGGATGAAACTGGAGGGGATTATGCTAAGTGAAACAAGTCAAGCAGAGAAAGACAGTTATCGTATGGGTTCACTTATTGTGGAACATAAGGAATAGCATGGAGGACATTAGGAAAAGGAATGAAAAAATGAAAGGGGGGAATCAGAGAGGAAGATGAACCACAAGAGGCTATGGGCAAAGAAACACAACAAAACAAAAAAACAAATCAACAACTGCCACACATTTTTCAAACCATTATTCATAGTAAGAATACATTTTCTTTTTTTCTTTTTTCTTTTTTAGGTTTGGATTAATATAAATTCAGTTATTCAACATATAATGTAGAATTGGTTTCAGAGGTTGAGGTCAGTGATATCAGTCTTATAGAACACACAGTGCTCCATACATCATGTGCCCTCCTTAACGCCCGGCACCCAGACACCCCATCCGCCACCCTCCTCCCCTTCAGCAGCCCTCAGTCTCCTTTCTGTGACTAAAGAGTCCTTATGTTTGTCTACCTCTCTGATTTCGCCTTGGTTTATTTTTCCCTCTTTTTCCCTATGATCCTCTGTATGGTTTCTTAAATTCCGTATACTACTGAGATCATATAATCATTGTCTTTTTCTTTTTGTTTAAAGATTTTATTTATTTTATTTGAGAGAGAGAATGAGAGAGAGAGAGAGAGACCATGAGAGGGGAGAGGGTCAGAGGGAGAAGCAGACTAGCCCGATGCGGGACTCTATTCCGGGACTCCAGGATCGTGACCTGAGCCGAAGGCAGTCGCTTAACCAACTGAGCCACCCGGGCACCCTATCTTTTTCTGATTAACTTATTTTGCTCAGCATCATACCCTCTAAACATCCACATTATTGCAAGTGATAGGATTTCATTTGATTGATGGCTATGGATTATTCCATTGTTTATATATACCACATCATATCCATTCATCTCTCCATGGGTTTTTGGGCTCTTTCCATAGTTTGGCTATTGTGGACATTGCTGCTATGAACATTGGGGTGCAGGTGCCCATTCAGATCACTACATTTGCATCTTTTGGGTAAATACCCAGTAGTGCAATTTCGGGGTGGTACGGTAGCTTTCTTTGCAACTTCATGGGGAACCTCTATACTGTTTTCCAGTGTGGCTGAAGCAGCTTGCATTCCCACCAACAGTGTAAGCGGATCCCTTTTTTCACATCCTTGCCAACATCTGTCACGTCCTGACTTAGTAATTTTAGCCATTCTGACTGGTGTGAGGTGGTATCTCACTGTCCTTTTGATTTTTATTTCCCTGATGCCAAGTGATGTAGAGCATATTTAAATGTGTCTGTTCGCCATTTGGATATCTTCTTTGGAGAGATGTCTATTCATATCTTCTGCCTAATTCTTGACTGGATTATTTGTTCTTTGGGTGTTGAGTTTGATAAGATATTTACAGATCTTGGATACTAGGCCTTTATTTGTAATGTCATTTGCCATATCTTCACCCATTTTTCAGTTGTCTTTTAGTTTTGTCGACTGTTTCCTTTGTTGTGCAAGGGCTTCTTGTCTTGATGAAGTCCCAATAGTTCATTTTTGCCTTTGGGGAGGTATCTAGCAAGAAGTTGGTCTGGCCGATGTCATAGATGTCATGGCCTTTGTTCTCCTGTAGGATTTTGTTGGTTTCCTCTCTTACATTTAGGTCTTTCATCCATTTTGCGTATGGTGTAAGGAAATGGTCCACTTTTATTCTTCTGCATGTGGCTGTCCAATTTTCCCAACACCATTTGATGAAGAGACTGTTTTTTACCCATTGGATATGCTTTCCTGCTTTGTCAAATATTAGTTGGCCATAGACTTGAGGGTCCATTTCTGGGCCCTCATTCTGTCCCATTGAACTGTGGGTCAGTTTTTGTGCCATACCATACTGTCTTGATGACTACAGCTTTGTAATAGAGCTTGAAGTCTGGAATTGTGATGCCACCAGCTTTGGTTTTCTGTTTCATCATTCCTTTGGCTATTTGGGGTCTTTTCTTGATCTGTACAAATCATAGGATTATTTCTCCCAGCTCTCTGAAAAAAGCAGAATGTATTTGATAGGGATTGCATTGAAGGTAGAATTTGCTCTAGGTAGCATAGATATTTTACTAATATTTGTTCTTCCAGTCTATGATCATGGAACGTTTTCCCATTTCTTTGTGTCTTTCTCAATTTCTTTCATGAGTATTCTGTAGTTTTCAGAGGACCGGTCCTTTGTTTCTTTGGTTAGTTTTATTCCTTGGTGTCTTCTGATTGTAAGTTCAGTTGTATACGGGATCGAATCCTTAATTACTCTTTCTTCTTTGGAATTGTTTGTGTATAGAAATGCAATTGATTTCTGTGCATTGATTTTATAGCCTGCACATTGCTGAATTCCTGTGTGTGTCTAGCAGTTTTGGGGTGTGGCCTTTTGGGTTTTCCATACAGAGTATCGTGTCATCTGCAGAGAGTGAGAGTTTGCTTTCTTCTTTGCTGATTCAGATGCCTTTTATTTCTTTTTGTTATCTGACTGCTGAGGCTAGGACTATGTTGAACAGCTGTGGTGATAGTGGACATCCCTGTCATGTTCCTGTCCTTAGGGGAAAAGCTGTCAGTGTTTTCCCGTTGAGAATGAATGGGCATTTCATAGATGGCTTTTATGATATTGAGGCATGTGCCGTCTATCCATACACTGTGAAGAGTTTTAATCAAGAAAGGATGCTCTACTTGTCCAGTGCTTTTTCTGCATCTATTGACAGGATCCTATGTTTCTTGTCCTTTCTTTTATTAATGTTGTGTATCCCACTGATTGATTTGCACAGGTTGAACCATCCTTGCAGTCCAGGAATAAGGTCCAATTTGTCTTGGTGAATAATCCTTTTAATGGACTGTTGGATCCTATTTGCTAGTATTTTGGTGAGAATTTTTGCATCCAGGTTCATCAGGTGTATTGGTCTATAATTCTCCTTTGTAGTGGGGGGTCTTTGTCTGGTTTTAGGATTGAGGTAATGCTGTCCTCACAGAAAGAGTTTGGAAGTGTTCCTTCCATTTCTGTGTTTTCACACCACCTTAGAGGAATGGGTATTAATTCTGCTTTAAATGTTTGGTAGCATTCCCCTGGGAAGGCGTCTGGCCCTGGGCTTTTATTTGTTGGGAGATCTTTGATTACTGACTGCTTCAGTTTCTTTGCTGGTTATGGGTCTCTTCAGGTTCTTTATGTCTTCCTAGTTCAGTTTTGGTAGTTTAGACGTCTCTAGGAATGCATCCATTTCTTCCAGATTGCCTAATTTGTTGGCATTTAGTTTCTCTTAATATGTTCTTATAATTGTTTGTATCTTTTGGTGTTAGTTTTGATCTCTCCTCTTTCATTCAGGATTTTACTTATTTGGGTCTTTTCCCGTTTCTTTTTGATAAGAATGCGCAGGGTTTTCTCCATCTTATTAATTCTTCCAAAGAACCAGCTCCTAGTTTTGTTGATCTATTCTACTGTTCCTTTGGTTTTTATTTCCTTGATTTCTGCCCTAATCTTATGTCTCTTCTCCTGCTGCTTTCAGGCTATAATTGAGGTTCTTTCTCCAGCTTTGTTAGGCATAATGTTAGGTTCATGTTTTGAGACCTTCCTTGTTCATTGAGAAAGGCTTGTAGTGGTATCTCTTTCCCTCTTAGGACTGCCTTGGTGCATCCCAAAGGTCTTCAGTAGTTGTGTTTTCCTTTTCATTTGTTTCCATGAGTTTTTAAGTTCTTCCTTAATTTCCTGGTTGTCCCATTCATTCTTTAGCAAGACGCTCTTTAGTCTCCATGTATTTGAGATCTTTCCAAATTCCCTCTGCTGATAGAATTCCAATTTCAAAGGATTGTGGTCCAAAAATATGCAGGGACTGATCCCCTCTTTTGTTACTGATTTGTGAGCCACTATGTGATCAATTTTGGAGAATGTTCCATGTGCACTTGCGAAGAAGTATTCTGTTCCTTTAGGGTGGAATGTTTTGAATATAACTGTGAAGTCCATCTGGTCCAGTGTGTCATTCAAAACCCTTGTTTCCTTGTTGATTTTCTGCTTAGATGATCTGTCCATTGCAGTGAGTGGGGTGTTAAGATCCCCTATTATCCTTGTATTATTACCGATGTGATTCTTTAATTTTGTTACTAACTGGCTGCCCCCATGTTCAGGGCATACATATTTACAATTGTTAGATCTTCTTGTCGGATGGACCCTTTAATGATGATGCAGTGTCCTTCCTCATCTCTTCTTACAGTCTTTGATTTTAAATCTAATATAGGGATTGCCACCCCAGCTTTCTTTGGATGTCCATTAGCATGATAAATGGTTTTCCAACCCCTCACTTTCAAACTGGAGGTGTCTTTGTGTCTGAAATGAGTCTCTTTCAGATGGCATATGGATGGGTGTTGTTTTTTCGTTCAATCTGATCCTCTGTGTCTTTTGATTGGGGCATTTAGCCCATTTACATTCAGAGTAACTATTGGAAGATACGAATTTAGTGCCATTGGATGACCTGTAAAGTCACTGTTTCTGTATACTGTCTCTGTTCCTTTCTGATCTGTGTTACTTTGGGGCTCTCTTTTTGCTTCATGGATCCCTTTTAGTATTTCTTGTAGGGATGGTTTGGTAATCAGAAGTTCTTTTCATTTCTGTTTGTCCTGGAAACTGTTTATCTCTCCTTGTATTTTGATAGACATCCTAGCTAGCTAAAGTAATCGTGGCTGCCAGTCTTAGGTGTCTCCCATTGTAGGTTGAGGACCTCTTGGCCTGAGCTTGCTCTCAAGAGTTTCTCTTTGTCTCTGAGATTTGCAAGTTTCACTATTATACGTTAGGGTGTTGACCTATTTTCATTGATTTTTAAGGTGATTATCTGTGCCTCTTGGAATTGGATGCCTGTTTTGTCTCCCAGATTAGGGAAGTTCTTTGCTACAATTTGCTCCAACCTGCCTTCTGCCCCTGTCTCTCTCCTCTTCTTCTGGGATCCCAATTATTCTATTATTGTCTCACTTTATGGTATCAGTTATCTCCCAAATTCTCCCCACATGATCCAGTAGTTATTTATCTCTCTTTTCCTCAGCTTCTTTATTCTCCATCATTTTGTCTTCTTTATCCCTAATTCTCTGTTCTGCCTCATTTATCCTGGGGGTTAGAGCCTCCATTTTTGATTGCATCTCATTAATAGCCTTTTTGATTTTGACTTGATTAGATTTTAGTTCTTTTGTTTCTCTAGGAAGGGATTCTCTAGTGTCACCTATGCTTTTTTGAAGCCCAGCTAGTTATCTCTCTAATCATTATTCTGAACTCAAGTTCCAACATCTTACTTCTGTCCATACCGATGAGGTCCCTGACAATCTGTACTGTGTCTTGTTCTCTTTTTTTGAGGTGAGTTTTTCCATGTTATTCTGTCTGACGAAGGATTGATGAATGAGAGAACAAAATACTAAAATGCCAACAATGACCCGAGAGAAATATATAGTAAACAGTGTACTGGATCATGTGTGGATTTTGGTCTGTTTGTTAGAAAACGAGATCCCAAAGTTGTAAAGAAAAAATAAAACTTATATATGTACAAAAATTAAGTTGAAGACAATGTAAAAACTAAAATTGAACGCAACTATAAAAATGAAAATTAAATGACAAAAACAAAGAGAATAAAATAATATACAGACAGGTGAACAGAACAGAGTCATAAAATCTATCCTGCGTGTATTTTGTTTAGTTTGTTAGAGGAAACTATATCTCAAAATGGTAAAGAAAATATCTTCTATATAGAAAAAATAATTTTTTATTATGTTCCGTTAGCCACTGTATAGTACATAATTAGTCCTTGATGCAGTGTTCAGTGATTCATTAGTTAAGTATAACACCCAGTGCTCATCACACCACATGCCCTCCTCAATACCCATCACCCTGTTACCCCCTCCTCCCACCGTCCTCCCGTCTCAAACCTCCGGATTGTTTCCTGGTGTCCATAGTTTCTTATGGTTCATCTCCCTCACTGATTTTGCTCCCTTTGGATTTCCTTCCTTTCCCCTATGTCGTCTGTGCTACCGCTTATGTTCCACATATGAGAGAAAACGTATGAGAATTGTCTTTCTCTGTTTGACTTACTTCACTTAATATAATCCCCGACAGTTCCATCCATGCCGATGCAAATGGTGAGTATTCATCGTTTCTGATGGCTGAATAATAAATTAAATACATTGAAAAGATTGAATGTATCTGTAAAAATGAAAATGTTCCAATTTAAGGAAACAAAACAGAAACCCCCCCAAAAGAAAAAAACCGAAAGAAGAGGGGGCAATAAAAGAGAATATGATCAGAAAATGAAGAGAACGTTAGCCATGCATTAGGTTCTGGATATATTTGGTCTGTTAGAGGAAACTGCATTCCAACACTGTAAGGAAAGAAATATGCAAATATTTCAAAAAACAAAATTAAATGCAGTGGAAAGATTGAAGGTAACCGTACACATGAAAATTTAAAAAGATTTTAAGAAGAGAGTGGATATGGGGCAACTGGGTGGCTCAGTTGGTTAAGCGACTGCTTTCGGCTCAGGTCATGATCCCAGGGTCCTGGAATCTAGCACTGCATCGGGCTCCCTGCTCGACAGGAAGCCTGCTTCTCCCTCTCCCACTCCCCCTGCTTGTGTTCCCTCTCTGACTGTCGCTTTCTCTCTCTGTCAATTAAATAAATAAATAAAATCTTTAAAAAAAAGAAAAGAGTTGATAAAATAAGAAATTGGTGGAAAAATGAAAGAGCAAAGGAATTAAAATAGAAAGACTCAAGAATCCTGGGGAAAAAAACATGAATCCTACATGTTCCCTAGCACTGGAGTCTTGCACTTCTCAATGATTGGTATAATTGTTCTTGGATGGATGTTCTTGCTGATCTTGGGGAGGGGCTTGTTGCATTGATTTTCAACTGTCTTTGCCAGCGCGGAATTGTACCGCCCTTGCCAGAGGGCCGGGCTAAGTAACCTGGTCTGGTTTGCTCTGTGTGGCTTTTGTTCCCTGAAGGCTTTCCCCGCTGCTTTAGAGGATGAGAATGAAAATGACAGCCTCCCAAACTCAAACCTCGGAGCCAAGAGCTCAAGGCCCCACTCCTGAGTGCTCCCTCAGGTAAAAGCAGCCAGTCACTTTTGTCTCCCTGGTCTCCGTCCCCTGTCTCTGTTCACCCAGCCTGTGACTGAGCATTTGTATCTCAGGCTGGGAACTCGTTTGAGTCTCCAAACCCTGCAACTCCTGTGGTGAACACCCTGAGCCTTTGCTCCCCAGAGGAGGAATGGGGGGTGTGGCCCTCCCTGATTCTGCTGCTTGCTGGGCCCCTGCTTGGAGAGCAGTCACCTGAGCATGCTGTGGTTCGTGGTATATGGAATCCCTGAGCCGAGAGCCCACTCCTGGGCTCGCTGATACCAGCCGGCTTCTCCTGCTTCCACACCTGGGAGCTCTGCCCCACTCAGGCACCCCTGTTATGTCTGTGATCCTGGAGATTCTGAGGCCATGCGGTCCCACCTAGGATTCTGCCCTCTTTTGCCACCTGGGTACTTTTCAGGCAGGGACATCCCTCACTGGAGCTGACTTCTCAAAAGTCTGACTTGGCATTCTGCTACTGTGTCACTTTCCGGTAGCCAGCTTACGGAGGTTCCCTCCCCCTGCAGTCTATCTGCCCACATATGGCCTCACATTCACTTTTTCGCACCTCCTCCTTATAGAAATTAGTCACTTTTGTATTTGTAGTGTTGCAGTTTCTCCTCCATTCCATTCTGGTTGAGTTCACAGGTATTCACAATGGTTTGATAGGCATCTAACTGAATTCCTGGGAGCAGAGGAAATGAAGGTCTCTTAAACCTCCACCACCTTAGACTCTCTCCAGGAACGCATTTTAAATTGCAACCCAGTACCTATAGAGATACATCACAAAGAAAGGTTAACAAAATAATATTTACTCAGGCCTGTAATACATTATGATAGACTTTATTCTATTTCATTTGTGTTTGATTCTGTGCAACCTATGAAAGTGTCCAACATTAGAGAAATGATTGACTTTTTCATGGTATTTAGTATTATATATCTTAAAACATGATGCAGATATTTATTTGTAACCTAAAAAGAGTACAGTATCTTGTTGAGAGGAAAAAGGCTGTGGATGAATGTAAATATCATGCTGTTTGTTGAAAAACAAAGTTTGAGGGGCTACACAGGCCCCAAGGTTAACGTGTCTTTGTTTTGTACTATTACATTGCTGTGCTTTCTGTGTGTTTCCCTTTGAAACATAAAGGTAGAGAGCTAATATTTATTGACCATTTACTATGTGTGCCTGGCGCGGGACTCAAAGCTTTCCATGAATTATGATTTCATTTAATCCCTCCCCAAACCTGAGATGGTATAACCATCCATATGACAGAATGGAAACAGGGGAGGCTCAGAGACTCACAGCAACTTGCCTGAGGTTGGAGTGAAGAAAAGGGCAGAGCTGAACTCAAACCCACGTGTATCTGACGACAGAGTCCATGCTTCGCACATAAGGCTCTGTTGCCTGCTAGAGAGTAATCTCGAGGATGCATGCCAGTTAGGATGGGTTGATATTACTGTGAGTAACTAGACGCCCTTCGTCTTAGTGGCTCCTACTAGGGAAGTATCTTTTTTGCTCCTGCCACATGTCCGCATGGTCTTTCTGGGAGCAGGATAAAAGAGCACCCACCATTGGTAACAGCCAGGTGCTAGAGGAGATGGACAGAGGGGGTGCCAGACCCAGTTGTCCCAAGGGTTCTGTTCGAGGTGGCACGCCCCACTCCCACTCACACCTCACTGGTCAGAGCATGTCAGAGGGCTGTATCAAACTTCCCGGTTCAGGGGACACTCTGACATGCCTTCGTGGAGCCTACTGGGGCCACCACATGGTGCCAGCCCGTCTGGGGGACTGTGCAGGGGCAGAGGAGGAGTCTGGGGCATGGGTAAGAAATGACAGTAGGAGTAAGTCGGGATGGGTTTGCTTTATCCTCAACCAGGTAAGATTTGTATATCTCGGTCTATTAGGTTTGATTTTCAGACCCTGCAGTCTTCTCACACCAAGATTCCAGGATATTCCCAGCCAAAGACATTTTTGATTACAATTTTATCATGCTCATATCATTCAGTTCCAATATAGCGCATTTTCTTTTGGATTTCTTTACTCCTATTTCATTTTAGAGGTACTTCAAAAATAAATTGTTCTTAAGATATATTTATTAGACAGAGAGAAACACAGCGAGAGCGGGAACACAAGCAGGGGGAGGGGGAGAGGGAAAAGCACGCTTTCTGTAGAGCGGGAAGCCTGATGTGGGGCTCGATCCCACAACCCTGGGATCTTGACCCGAGCCAAAGGCAGACGCTTAAGGACTGAACCACCCACGTGCCTCGAGGTACTTCTCAATTTCTAAACATATGGGAATTTCTAGTTAGCTTTTTATCCATGATTTCTAGCATATTATATTACCACAACATCCTCTGTGTGATTTCATGCCTCTGAAACATGCTGAAATTTCCCTTTTGGCCAAAATAGATCGGGTGCATTTTGTAAGTGTATCCTATATGCCTAAAGTTAATGTGTCCTCCACCAATCCATATGGTTGTGGACAGACATACGGAGATAGCTGTGGGATTCAGATGATTTGCTATCAAGTTCTACATGTTATGGATATTCCGTCTGCTTTGAGTCACTGAGAGAGGGTTGAAACCTCCCACTCTGCTTGTGTATTTGCTCGTTGTGGCAGTTCTGTCCTGCTTTGCTTTCTATGTTGATCAGCCAATGGCTCTAGGACAGGAGTTCTGGAAGCAAGGAGAGCGTGCCCAGAAGAGGGGAACAGGCACTTGGGTTGGGAGGGATCAGAAACAAGAAGGACGGCCACAGTTCGAGAGGACCTGTTATTTGGATGGTGCGGTGGTGGGGCACCAGGTGGGAAGAGGCTGTTTAAATATGAGGTCACGCGGGGTGTCCATTATGATCTACCAGGGGCAAAGGCAGCTGATTGTTTGAGAGAGTATAAAGCCTCTGGGTTGCTAAGGAATGGTTCGACCAGGGGAATGCTTGGAGATCGGTGGATGCTCCTCCAATCCCTTAACCTGCTACTGTTTCTTGCTGACCTAGTGATTTCCTGACCTAGTGATTAACTCACCTGCTGACCTACTCCCCTTCCTGAACCTCCCCTCCAGTACTTAATCTGACCCTGACACTGTCCTTGACCACTTCTTCTCCTGACAAACACCTTCCCCAATCCCACCCTCTATTTCTACCCTGCTCCCATCCCTCCTTAAAACCCTGTCCCATTCCCACCCCTCCCTACCCACCCACCCCTCCCTTCACTCCACCCGCATCTCCACCTCCTCCCCGGCACCCCAGCGCCCCTTGAAAGGACCAAGTCATGAAGATGCAGAGGCTGTTGTTCTGGCTGCTCTTGCTCCGGTGTCCCAGTTCCCCAAACCCAAATGTGAGTAAACGTGGCACTTCACTGGTGTCTCCTATTGAAAGAGAGAGGGCACAGGTGTGGGGGGAAGGGAAGAGGGGGAGGGAGAGAGAGAAAACCCCAAGGCAGCTGCGCAGTGAATCCAGAGACTGAAGAGGGGCTCTTCCTCAGGACCATGGATCATGACTTGATCCAAACCAAGATGTCGTTACTTAACTGACTGAGCCACCCGGTGACTCAAAGCTGCAGGTGATATCTTCCTTCCTAATGGGTTATTTCACATGCTGGTTAAATAATAGCTTTTTCAGGGTGTTCTTGGTGGGCACTCCAGAAGGACTGCAATTCTTCCTTAAGAGCGAGCACCACAGGGCAGGTTTCTCGGTCAGCTTGAAGGGTTTGTGGCCACAGCCGTCCACATCAAGTTCTGGGTCCTCTCTGTGCTGCTTGGTCCAAAAAGAGCAGCTTTGGCAGGATGGAAACCTGCGCATACTAGGTTTATGGTGTCAAGAAGGAAGGATTTGAGAAGAAAGCAAAAGCCATTGAGTAGTTTATCTTCAATAAGGGGCTTGCGTGATAGGTCTTTAAAAATATCAGGAACTCCATAGGACCTGTGGGTATTAGACTGGCATCTGGAAGCCCAGTGAAGATCCTGCCTCAAGCCTTGCAGGTTTAGGGTCCATCTTCCATGTAGTTTGTTTTCCTATCAGCACATTGTTCATATTTATGAAGTTTGGCAGCCCTGGGAACAGTGGCATCTTACGCCTTGTTTTTGGGACTCGAGTGTTAACAAGTGAAATGTCGTTTGTGCTCTGTGCTTCCTGGTTGGTTGACTTTGAACAACTTCAGAGTCAGCTCTTTCCTTCTTGCCTTGAAGGCTGTCCCCGGGGACTCTGTGTCCCACCAGATCCGTGGGAGCCCTGAGAAGCCCAGCGGACACTAAGTGACCGCATCTTGCTGGGACTTTTCTCACAGGAGAATCTGATGGAGTGATGTGATCAGGAAGTGAATGAGTTGTTATCCTTTCTTTAGCCCAGTATGTACAGAGTATTGATTTCCCCAAAGTAAAAAGCTCCTCAATGTCCTTAGGAATGTCCAAAGATAAAAGGAATACCTGGTTCCTAGTGTGACCTTTTCACTCCTTAAAAAGTAAAACCCTTAACCCCAGGAGAGAGAGACAGACAGGCAACACCCTAGAAACAAGCAGACTTCTTTAGATCAGCCTACACTAGATTCTTGGAGAGGGATCTGCAAAGTGGGAGTAGTCAGGAAGGACCCTTGTGTTGAGGCCGACTCATCCAACATGTATACCTCCAGTAAAAATAGACTCGATTCGGTTTCTTTTGAGTCTTCAAAGGAGGGAATTTCTTGGTAGTCTTTATTAGAAATATTCCCTTCTTCCTAGGCTGCATCTCATAGATCAGCTCCGCTTTCTCACCCTCCCTCATCTCTGAGCTCTTGCATAAACTAACCGGTCATGCATTTCCCTCCTCCCTCTGCTCATGCCCATTGTCTGTGAGAACCTAGTGTTATTGGCCCCATTGGATGTCATCTAGTTAAGAGTCAGCTACTGGTCAGCATCCACACACCTGCCAGATGTACCAAGTGGCCATGACTGGGGGCATTTTCCATTTGTGACAAGATGGCTTCTGTCTTTTGGGCATTTGATCCCCATGATCAACCATTGGGCAGATAGGTAATGTCCTCTTTCAGACAGCGGCTGATCAAGGACCGTGCATGTTTCCCACCAGCACACGTGTTTTTGACCTCAGCTGTGAGGGCTGAAGATGAAAATGTTATCGATTTCAGGGTTACTTTCTAGAGAGTTGTGTTTGCACAACATTCAAGATTCGTGTGAATTAGTATGGATTGCATTGTGAGCGTCTTGTCTCCTACAATACTTGGAACTCCAGTTTTTGTAAAATGAGATGTGTTCTTTGTTTTGGTGTCCACATGCAGGGAATTTGTATTCTTTTAGAAATGAAATTTCATGGTCACCTGGGTGGCTCAGTCAGTTGAGCTTCTGCCTTAGCCTTGGGTCATGATCCCAGAGTCCTGGGATTGAGCCCTGCTTGGGCTCCGTGCTCAGCCGGCAGTCTTCTCTGTCTCCCTCTACCCCTTCCCCTGCGTCGTGTTTCACATAAATAAATGAAATCTTTTAAGAAATTAAATTTTAGAGTTCCTATTGACTGATTTAGTTACAATAATAAGAAATAGGAGCATGAATGCCTTTCACTGGCTGTTTCGAAATAGGTGTTCCAGGAACTGAAAATGTCACAGGTATCATCCAAATAAACAAGATCACCAGATTATGAAAATCTTTATGGACTCCTGAAATCTGACAGTTTGGGCTGTGATTCTGAAGCAAAGTGGGCATTGAAAGAAAACATCACTGTTTTCAGAAACTAAACAATAATTCTATTTGATTTTTGTTGGAATAATAATCACATATTATTCTAATAGAAGCCTCCTGTCTCTCTCTCACTCATGTCCTTATCTATAAACATCTCCGTCCATAGAACATTCTCATTTATATGTCTAGGACATTTTTTATTCTTCCTTTCTCTCATCCTTCCATAAACTTGGGGCATGTTTTTGGAGACGTTCCAGAGCAGTTTATCCAGGTCCTTCATGGATATACAATAGAAGTCAGTGACTTCTTACCTACTGAACGTTTACATTTACTTACTTGTCTATTTTATGTTGGCTTATAAATTCTTCAGTTCTGTTAGCTATAGAAGATGTATTTGCCACATATTTGTAGTCAAAATAAAACCTCTTAAGATGTGCCTATTAGATTTTTCCTACAGCTTCGGTGTGATATATTGTATATATGATCACAACATCTTTTTCAAGAATACAGTTTGTTGGGGGGCGCCTGGGTGGCTCAGTTGGTTAAGCGACTGCCTTAGGCTCAGGTCATGATCCCGGAGTCCTGGGATCGAGTCCCACATCGGGCTCCCAGATCGGCAGGGAGCCTGCTTCTCCCTCTGACCCTCTCCCTTCTCATGCTGTTTTTCTCTCTCTCTCTCAAATAAATAAAAAAAATCTTAAAAAAATAGAATACAGTTTGTTGGTATGTGACATAGGTAAACACATTGAAACCATCAGCACGGTAAGATAGTAAACACACTCATCACTCCAGAAAGTTTGCCCTTGCTCCTTTGTAATCCCTCTGTGCTCCTTCTCCTCCATGGGGAGGCAGTTAAGAGGTGTGCTTACCTGGGGGAGGCTGGTTGAGGGTTTGTAAATTTGATTGTTTGGGACAGAGACATTTTAAGTCTTTGAGATTCCTCATCGTCTCACGTGTTATTTCAGCTTATCCGTGTTGTGCCTGACTATTTCCCCCTTGGCCTTGATGGGGTAGGAATTCTATGGAAAATTCCCGTTATCACTGCCTCCTTGGGAATTTGTGTGTTTCTCCTTTTTTTCTGGAGAACCATCCTCGCTGTGTGTATACTAAAGTCGCTTGTATATACTGTTCTTCATAAATGAGCAGAAAATTGTATAGTCACTGGACATTTTCTATCCATTCAGTACTATAAATTTCCCTCTAATACATCAATTTTGATGATCACCTAGATTGAAATATATTTAAATTTATGTTGCAGTGCCTTCTGTGATCCAGGTGTCTTTTTTTTTTTTTTAAGTTCAAACATAATTTTCAAACAGTGTAATATGAGTTTCAGGTGTACAACATGATTCAGAAACTATACATTTCTCAGTGCTCATCACAGTAAATGTACTCTTAATCCCCTTCACCTCTTTCTTCCTCCATCCACCCGCAACCCATGTGTTCTTTAGAAGTGTGTTGTGTACTCTCTATTTTTTGGTCATTCTCCAGCTATCTTTCAGTACTTGATGTTTAGTTTTGTCATTTGTGGTCTGAGAACATATTTCCTGTTGATTTCTTAAAGATTAACTGATTGATTGATTTGAGAGAGAGAGAGAGAGATTGAGTGATGGGGTCAGAGGGAGAGAGAGAATCCCAAGCCGACTCCATGCTGAGTTTGTAGCCTGATGCAGGGGTCAATCCCATAACGCTGAGATCAGGCCTTGAGCCAAAACAAAAGCAGTCAGACACTCCACCGACGGTGCTACCCAGATGCCACCCATGTGCCCCAAGGAATGCATTATTATTACTCACTCAAAATATTTTGTTGAAGGAGAACATCAAAAAGGTTGAGGCATTTTATGAAAAGTTAAATGACACCCTTTGCTGGGCACTGGCTCACTTGCAAGCTGAGAGAGAGGAGAAGGTCAAGGATCAGGACATGGTAGGAGTTGGTTGTTGAGTTTTACCTTTATGTGGCTCCGGGAGCCTTTTGGTTCATTGGGTGAGGTGAGTGCAGCATCCTCGCCTGCTGTTTAACACAGTAGAGAGTGGGGATCTGGGCACTGAAACTTCTACAGAGCAGTGAGCTGGGATTTCACTTAGAACCACCATGATGAGGTTTGCTCTTTCAAGGACTAGGAAGTATGGTTGACTTCACAGCGAGGTAATGAACCCCTCATTCAGCCCTGCCCTCCAAAATCTGTAGAAAATCCCCACAAGATACTTGGGCGATGAAGGGCCATGGCTGGCCCAATTGTACAGTGCCTTCCTCTTAATGCCAAAAAGAGCATTTTCAATGTGAGGAGGGGAAGTAGTGTATATATGTATGTATGTGGATATATACATGAATGAAAGCCACTAAGAAAGCCATTTATGAGTTCTTTGACTTGAACTATTTTCCACTTTGCTTACTTTCTCCTGATTGTCTTATGCCTTAAGGGCTTACTTTGTTGCACTGCATGACCCTGTCCTGTTAGGCACCCTCACATTGTTCTGTGATCATGATTTCTTGAATGTCTTTACTCATATCTGTCTTAAAGTGCCAAGATGAATTGGAGGATGGAGAGCAGAGAGCCTTGAGGGCCAAAAAACGAGCACTGCAGGTTATGTTATTTTGGGGGAAGAAATCCCCATACGGTGGCAATGAGTTGGCCTGGGGAAGGGAAAGAATGCCTTCCTGCCTTCAAGGTCTTGCCCTTCTCCTTTCCCCATCAAACCCAAGTTCTCCGGTCATGTGCACATACATACACATTCCTTTCCAGAATGTGAGAAGCTATTGGAAGAGCACTACAATGCCCTGAGTTCTTTGAAAACAACTCAAGAAGCCGAATTGAACATCCTGAGGAGGAAAGTGGATATTGTGGTGGAATTCTCTAAACAAAGACAAGTGGCTGGAGAAGGGTAAGCTCTTCCTGTGTGAATTGTCACAAATACTGTTGTATGAAGTTATATGACGGCCTGTCTAGATACCTGTATTTCTTTTAGAATTAGATCTCGACTATTTTCGCCAAATGCATTCTGTAGAATTGTGCCTGCCTGTTCTTCCTTTATGTGTGTAACCTGCATTTCCCTTTCTGTGCTAACTGCTTGTCGTGCTTGTTGTGTGACCCCTTGGAGTAGAAGAGGGAAGGTACCATCATTACAAACTTTGATACCTGGATCCCCACTGGGTCTGTCTGCACTCTCCTTTGGTTTCAGTGTCATCCCATGTTCTTATCAGCCCTGAATTCAGTCACTTTTCGTTCAGTACGGGTCTTGGGTCAATAATGTGGATAGAAAAATGGAATTGCCTTGCTGCAGAAACACTGGGAGTTTCTTTCTGGAAAGTGGGTTGGGGCTTCAGCAGTCCCGGATCCCTTCATCCAGTGTACAACTGACATCCCTCACTGTAGCCCAGTCCCTAAGAAGGCCAGGGTATTTCCCCTCCACCTGATTTTTTTTGGTGTAACGCTCTTGGGTCTCAGCCAAAGCCTGCGGTTTCACTAGGGCTCACCTTTGCTGGCTGACCCTGAACTTCACTCGTTTCCTTCTAAGCCCATGCACATAAAGTTGTTCAGCTTCTTTATAATTCACTTGCGTCTTCCAGAATGTATTGATGTGTCCTGGGGAGATTGGCTCCCACTGCCAGGCTGCCTTTCTCCTAAGCTTCCTTCTTCTCCATGTGGTTCTCATGTTTCTCCATGTGGTCTTTAGAAATTGGGTGCATTCACTCATATGAGTTGGCTCTTTTGTCCAGTGTTTCCTTTATTTTCTCAGGAGGAGTTCAGGACCTTAGAGTCCCTCATTCACGTGGAAAAGCAAAACTGTCCCCGTCTTCCCTAGAGACTGAGCTTTGTGTTATTCCATCCCACACCGGGGGTGGGAGCTGGTCTGTGTCATTGGCATCCTGGTTCTGTTCATTGGTAAGTACTTTGGGGCATAGGTACAGTGTCCTGACCACCTTTCCGTTTTCTACACCTTCCACGTGAACCACTCCATCACAGCCGGTCCAGAAGGCATTTGCTGAAGGATTGCCTGAGAGACCAGAAGCAAATGCATGTGTCTTTCTCTGTCTAGAGCTTTTGACTCAGTTTCTAAGAGTCTTTTTGCATGTGTTCTTGAGTAAATACAGTGTCCTGTTGAAACCCTTTAATCAATACCTTGAACAAAAGAGTCTGAGGGCAACACAGCAAACCAGCCTTTCTAAGCATCCTCCTTTGCTGCTTTCACTTCAGTGAACTCAGCCTTGTTAAAGTCGGTTGACTCCATGCAGTTGATAGTTTTCCATCTGAAATCTGTTGCATGGAAATAACACCCTGCCTATGTGACAGTTTGCAGAGTTTTATACTTCAGGATATATTCCCGGCAATATGATTAGCCTTTTCCTTCTCCAGGATCTCCGAAGGATGTGGCGGGGTTGTACTTCTAGATCCTAGAAACGTCTGGGAGTGAGTCACCATCCCAATGAAGCCATATTCTGGAAGCCTTCCTTTCAGGTTGATTGTCTGTGTCAGGCACAGCCTTGGTTTGAGGATCAGGGTTCCCCATGGATGTGTAAGACTAAGGATCGTCCCCTGCTTCATCAAAATGGGTATAGTTGGTCAAGCATGGTTTTTCCCTTTGATCTGAAAGGAGTCCTCACCGTCTCAGACAAAAGACCAACTCTGAGATGGCACAAAGTGCAATGTTATTTGGGGGCTTGATGATGAATGAATTGAAGTAGAGAAGTATAAAGAGAACTCTGATTGCCGGAGACTTGGCAGCTTCCAGAGTTTGATTATTCTTTAACAGTAAATGGGGCCTTCAAGTTGTCTCCCTCATTCTGTTCTCGGTCTGTGCATTTATGGGGGTCATTTGAATCTAGGCCATCAGTTGTGTTGGGAGGAAACATGGCAGCAATTCAGGACCTTGGCTACTGGACTGTGTATATACCTTTCCCATCTTAGGAAGCTGGAAAATACACACTGTGAACTGAAGGCACAGAAGAGTCAACTGGCAGCTGCTGAGGAAAATTTGAAACTGGTTACCGAAGAGATAGACAAGTATAAGTGAGTTCAGACACTAAATATTACCGGCTCCTGAAACCACTGTTCACTTCGTATTTTTAATCTTTGTACATGGTTTAGACTCAATTAACAAGTAATATAAACAAAAATTCAAAGGCCATATCCAGAGAGAATTAACAGACACAAAAAGACAAGTTTTAGAAAGAACAAAACAATTATGTTACTAAACATGTCCGGATCCCCAGCGCTGGCCTGACTCTGTGGAAACTTCCGCCATGCCATTACACCCCCCAGGGGTGGTTTCAGTGGTCCTAATCTTGAGGAAAGCAGTTTGTCGTAGGATGAATCCTGCCCATGAACCCGGTAGTGCCATCTGATGGCGCGGTCTTTGCAACCCTGGGAACCATGAGGAGCATAGAAGTTAAATGACAATAGAGCTTCATGGTAAAAGCTCCTTTTCATGTGATAAATCAGGGAAAGATTGATATCAGGTAAGGAAATTACGTCAACTCTGAACCCTGCAGGTGTGGAGAAACGAGTAAGGAGAGGATGTAACTATAGCTTTGATCCTACTGTACCTTTATTATCATGGGAAAGTGTTTCCTGTGTCAGGAAAAATCGTATGAGGGGACAGATCAGAGGAGGATGGCCACATCGGCAGGTGATTTAAAATCACACCCAAGGGGCGCCTGGTGGCTGTCGTTAAGCGTCTGCCTTCGGCTCAGGTCATGGTCCCAGGGTCCTGGGATCAAGCCCCGCATCGGGCTCCTGCTCTGCGGGAAGCCTGCTTCTCCCTCTCCCACTCACTCTGCTTGCGTTTCTTCTCTCACTGTGTCTCTCTTTGTCAAATAAATAAATAAAATCTTTTAAAAAAACCTAAAATCACAGCCAATATTGGGCTTTATCTGACAGAAGCAATTATATCTCACAGACAAGAAATTGGAGAAATGCAAGATCGGCTACAGAAGGCAGAGCTCAACTTCAAACTCAAGGTAACGTAGGCTCTGCCCCTACATACTGGCCCCTTTGTGCCTCCTGCAGGTGATGGAAGTGGCCCTTAGATCCCTGAACATGGGCTCTTGGTGAATTGATTTTTCAGGTCGCAGCTCATGAGAGAAGTGCTCTAGATAATTGGGTAAGTGTTTTCTTTTTCTTCCTCTTTGTTTGGGGCACAGTCCGGCACAACTGAGGGTGGATGTGTTTTCCTCCCCCAGCTTAAGGCTCGGTTTTGGGAAAGGAAGATAGTGCAGCAGAGCAGGGAGAACACCTACATGAAACACAGGTGTGCGAGTTTGATGTGCCTTTTTATGGGTGTCCTGAGGGGTCAAGGCTAAGCTGTTTAGTGTCTGGTAGAAGACATGGTGTTGTAATTCTTATAGACGTCCATTCTTTTTCTGTATTCAAGCCTGCACATGATGAGGAGAGACACGCCTCCTGAGGGATCCATGAGGCAGGAACCGATGCCGGGAAGATCCGAGATATGGAACCGTGTGCAGAGAGGTAGGGAGCAAGCTGTGAATTGCAGCAGCCTGATTTCTGCTGGGAAAGCACTTGATGTCCTCCCTCTTCTTGTGGGTGATCGTTGTGTGTCCTAGAGGGAATCACAGGCACTACCTAAGTACAGCAGGTTGTCTGAAAGCGTGATGGGAGGGTGCTTTCCTTAGGTGCCTACTGGAGCTCACACCCCTCCCCTGACTGCAGACCCCCACCCCCACACCCTCCACCATCCCCCTACTGAAGAGCTGAGCCTGGAGGAGTTGTGAGCCTGAGCTCCCTTCCCACCTTGATGCAATGGTGAAGCAATTTGAAAAAAAAAAAATAAGACAGTTTGAGAAAAATGACATTTACCCCTTATGGAGATTCTTTTTTTGTTTGTTTGTTTTATTTGTAATCTACATTACTATATTCATCAATGAAATCCGTTCATTTTACTCCTCTAATGTTATCGGAATAATGCCACAGCTTTACTTCTCAATCCGCCTGTTTTTTTCTTTGCTCCTGACTGTACGATTAGTCTACTCTAATTCTTCTCTTCAATATTTACGTAATGGCCAGTCACACCGGCTAGGCCTCATCTAGAGACCGAAAGATTGCACCATTAACTGGCGGCCTGAGGAAAGAATGCATGCCTTTCGTGTTGCGGGTTTGTTGATATCACCCACTCAAGGCTATTCTCACTTAGATTTTTAATCTATGAAGAAAAAGTGATTTTTTTCGATTTGTATTCAGCACCCCAATTTCAGTATTAATTTCCAGCCAGTTGTACCCCAATCTGTCCACTGTTGATTGATTACTTATGGAAACACTGGAACCAGGGTCCTGGAGTGTCTCCCGCAAGAGTCAGGTGACTCGTATCTCTCTTAGCAAAGAAGTCGCTTGAGTCATGTGGAGAAACCCTCTCTTCAGATCAGGGACCCGAGTGTGGGAAAGAGTGTGAGATGGAGGAAGAAGGCATGGAGGGTATGCAAACCACAATAAACCTCCATCGTTTGTCCCATCCAGAATCTAGACCGGTTCCCAGGATGAACAGCAGCACCAGCCCGAAAAAGGACCCGGAGATGGCTACGGTAAATGCTACGGGCGTTTTAGGTTGTGCCTGTTTCTGGAAGTTACTCCTGTAGGGACAGCACCCTGTCTTGGCCTTGCGGCTATTGGGTGTGTTCTGTGATCTATCTGAGACCTCCTTCCCCTTTCAGCATGCAAGCTGTTTACCCAGGAGCCTCCAGGCTTCCTCATTAGAGATCCTCAGGTTACGTGCTTCCTCCCGAAGTTGAAGATGCTTAGAGGCAAATGATGACAGGATGCTCACCGCAAATTTGTGTGTTTGTGTGTATGGGTGTGTGTGTGTGTGTGTGTGTGTGTGTGTGTGTGTGTGTGTGTGTGTAAACCCCTGGAGGAGGGCAACATCTCACTCCACACTGAAGTCGGCCAGTCCCGCTGACCCTTTCAGTTTGTTTTCCTGCGGGAGCAGTAGTGGTGTTGGTTTTTGGGTCAGGAGACTGACCTGGGAGAATGTCTGCGGTAATCCTCACAGCTGGCAGTGGGAAAAGCCATGCCCTGCCTCACACTCTGTACCATGTGCTTCGGGCAGCTGTGAATGTTGTTGGAGAAGGTGAGCTGCGACCTCATGTGCGTTCCGTTTGTGTGGGTAAAGACATGACCCAGAATCCCTCCAGTTGCACCCTGGGTGAGATGAAGGTGAATTCTGCCAGGTGCCAGGTGCCAGGTGTGTGGTGGAAAATGCCCCCGGAGCACAGCTGTCAAGAGGGAATCCCAGTGACTCCTTGCAGGGCTCACACCTCACACATGTTTCAGCTGTGCTCCTGTGAGCGGGTTCTGATGCGGTTTGGTGGCTGTGCCAACTGATAGCGTCTCTCCTGATCCATCCTGGGAGGGTCACACCTGGTATGCAGACACATTGGTTTGCATCCGGGGATGCAGAATCGGCCCTTCAGTGGTCCTTGGCCCCAAGGATGATGCATTTGCTCTGTGCCTGAGTTAAGGAGCATCGGAATATCAGTGACGCAGATCCACAGAGCTGGGTCTCACTAATTCATAGGGATCGTCCACCTTTCAGCCCTTTTCCAGGTCCACGGCTGAACTGCAGAAATTCCTGTCTCCTGAGCAGTGTCTGTGGCCATGGACACACTTGGGATAGTAGAAGTCTCCTTTGTCATGAGGGAATCGGAGCGGGATCAGGCGGCGGCTGGTGGGCAGCAGTTGGACCCATGATGTGCTGATCTTCCATCTTGGACACTGGGCTTCCCATTGCCCCTCATTCTGTCTGTGCTCAGTATACAGAAGGAGATTCTTTAGTTGTCACGGTGGGTAAAGTGTGGTCCTGGACATTGATGCCAGCCCATCTCTAATAGACCCTTTTATTTGTTTGGTATTAACTCTGCCAAGGCTTTGGCTCAGATTCCGTGCCTCTGTAGAGTTGCAGACATATATTAACATGTGGTGACAGTAGTTTATCCCCATGGCATCTGTTCACCCCAGGCCATAGGTGGGACGCAGGAGATAGGTAACCTCTGGCACAGATGTTCCTGTCCTGGAATGTGGTAGTGGGGAATGTTTCAGGTGTTGAGACCTGTTTCTTTGGGTTTCAGCTTTTGTTGGTGGTGTTACTTTTGTGTCTCATCTCAGCCTATAGTTTATTTTGTGTGTGTATGTCTGTATGGATGCACAGGGGCTTTGTCATTTCCTAGGATCACCCTGCGGGTTTTGCCTGGGGATCCTACCTCATCACCATTCCTGTACTATGGGCCACGTTCATAGCCTGCACCCTGCTGGCCTCATGAACCTCACCAACCACCTCCACCTCATGCATTTGGTAAAGTGATCTGAACAGCAGGTCTTGACTTGCAAAGCATCTCCATCTTTCTCCACGAGGAAACTTTGGAGAAGATGAAGAATTGGTGCCCTAGGCGTTTGTATTGCAGGGGTTTCCCTGGCTAAAGACATTCCAAGATTCATCAGTTTCTACACTATTATTACATTGTGGGGGTTTGTAATTTTTCCATTTTGATCTGGGTAACAGGTGTCTCTTGTAGAGAGAGAAAGACATTTTACAGAATGTCATACATAACCTTTTTCAGCCAGGCTATTTCCAGGGACCACATTTTGGGCTGTTGAGGGATGAAGCATACTGCTCAGTTCATTTTTTTTAAACATTTTGTTTATTTCTTTGACAGAGAAATATAGAGAGAGCACAGGTAGGCAGAGCAGCAGGCAGAGGGAGAGGGAGAAGCAGGCTCTCTGAGGAGCAGGGTGCCTGACGCAGGGCTCAAACCCAGGATCCCGGGATCATGACCTGAGTCAAAGGCAGACACTTAATGGACTGAGCCAACCAGTGCCCCAGCCCAGTTCATTTTTAGCTGGTTGAGCCCGGACTGTTTTTTCCTTAGCTATGAAAACACCCGAAGCTATATGGAGGGCTGTGGTCCCTTCTTTGCGGGGGCAGGACAGGGCTTCCCCTTGTATGCAGGCACCAGCAGAAACATGTGGGAAATGCTCTATGTCTGAGAAGGGACGCGAGAGTGGGAGAGAACGGAATGTGAACGCAGCAGGTTTTGAACATTGGTTTGAATTCTGCACAGTCAATGCCGGTCTGCATCCACCTCCATCGGTTCTAGGCCTTGGTCTGACGCTGAAGCTGCTGGGGCTCCCATGAGGAACAGGGACACTGAGCCTCACAGAGGTCCAGGCCTGGGCAAGGTACCTCGTTTGGCCTTTTCCAGGAGTTCCGCAAACTTCCCTTACTGAACTGCAACCAGTCCTGGCCTTGTGTTGGTTGGGTGGGGCCTGCAGTTGGTCTGTGGTGTCGTTTACCTTTCAAAATGGAAGCAGTTCACTCAGGGGCTGACAGGCTTCTCCATTACAGATCATCACCTTCAGTGACACCCTCCAAAGCCACAGGTGCTTAGAGGTGCAGGATGGCAGGGCGCTCAGTGTGGGTGTGTGTGTGTGTGTGTTTGTGTGTGTCTGTGTCCATCAGATAACACTGTGAGTATGTGACAGTTCACAGCATTTTACACTTCAGGACATATTGCTGGCACTAAGATTGGCCTCTTCAAAGGAGGACTTCCGTGTAGTCTTTCAATATTTGGTGTACTAAGTTCTACTCTTGCTATTTCTCGTTTGGATGTGAAGGCATCTCAATCTATAAAGATCATTAATATTACCACTGTTAATGAACTAAATGAGCCCACAGGGGAGACCATATTTAATGTTGTGTATGCATCTGGATAATCCGAATAGCATTAAGGCTTTCCGGAATGGCCAAGAAAATGTTGAGGAAAGAATGTTCTGTTGATGCCAACAAACATGATCATGAAGTGAATTTTTGCTCAGGTGCTATTAAGAGTATAGTCTGAGAATAAAGGGAATCCGTGAACCAACCTGCCCGTGATAGCAAATAGCAGTCCTATTCGTAGAACATATTGAAAATGTGCTACTACAATAATATGTGTCGTGGAGGACAATGTCTAGGGATGAGTTAGCTCATGCAATGCCTGTTAGGGCTCCTATAGTAAATCAGAAAATAAAGCCAAGGGCTCATAAGATAGCAAGAGATACCTTGGTATTTCCTCCATGAAGGGTGGCAAGTCATCTGAATTCATTGACTCCTGTTGGAATAGTAATAATTACAGTAGCTGATGTAAAGTATGCTCGAGTTTCACCATCTATCCCAACAGTAAACATATGTTGGGCAATATGATAAAGCCAAAGAAACCAATAGATATTATTGCTTAGACTATTCCCACATAGCTGAAGGGCACTTTTTTGCATGAATAGTAGGTGAGATTATCCTGAAACCTTGTAAAATGAGGACACCTACTTCGTGGTGTCCAAAGAATCAGAATAGATGCTGATAAACACCGGGGTCCCCTCCTCTGGCTGTGACAAAGCATGTAGTATTAAGGTTTCAATCTGTTAATAGTATAGCAATTCCAGGTGCCAATATGGTAGTGATAGGAGCAGCAAAACTGCTGTCATTGGATTGAATCCTGTGAATAAGGGGGTTAGGTATTGAGATTGCAGGGGGGGAGTGGTATATTAATAATAGTAGTAATAAAATTCATAGTGCCTAGAATTGAGGACACACCTGTTAGATGTAGTGAGATGATTGTTAGATCCACGGGTGCTCCTGTGTGAGTTAGACGGCCGGCCAGAAGAGGGTAGACACTTCATCCGGTTCTGGCACCTGCTTCCAAAGTAGAAGAGGCAAGTAATATCAGAAAAGATGGTAGGAGTAATCAGAAGTTTATCTTGTTTATTTGGATGAATGCTACATCTGGAGAGCCAGTTATTCGAGGGCCTAGTCGATTTCCAAAACCACCAATCAGTAGAACTACAAAGAAAATTATTTCGTGTGCATGGGCAGTTAGACTCCATGATAAACTTGGCCGTCTCCTAGTAGAGCATGGGGCTGAACTAATTCAGCACAGATCAGGAGACTAAGAGTGGCACCTCCCATGCCAGCACACACACCAGATAAGACTTAAAGAGTGCCAGGATTATGCTTTGTGGAAAGTAATCAACGATATATGAACATCGATAAAATGGCTAGAAAAGCATTAGACTGCAAATCTAAGAACAGAAGTTTAGCCCTCTTCCTGCCAAGCTCTGTGGTGTAATATCACAGTGAATCAAAGCAGCAGCTTCAATTCCACTGGGGCTTCTTCCGTCATTTTTCACCTACGTGGTGGGAGAAGTAGATTGAAGCCAGCTGATTAGGGTATTTACCTGTTAACTAAGATTTCACGGGATGGAAGCCCACCGATCTAGTAAGGGCTTAGCTCAATTAAAGTGTTTAATCTGCATTGCACTGATGTAAGATAGATTCTTGCAGTCCTTAAATTTGAGTTCGGGAGTTTGATAATACTTAGCGCTTTGAAGGCCCTTGGTCTTCTTATCCTAAACCTCTAGTCCAGAATTGATACTAGTAGGGTTAGTGGGAGCAATATGGTTGAGATTACAATCAGTGGCGGTAAGAAGGTTATCTTTTTTCTATTTTCAAATTGTCGTTTTATATTGCTCATCGAAGGGAATATAGTTAGTGCTGTAGAGTAGGTTAGTTGAATGTAGAAACAGGTTTAGTGATCCTGTAATAGCTCTTAGTGCTGGGATAATAATTCTATCATTTTTTATTTCTTGAATGATTATTCACTTGGGGATGAAACCTGAATGTGGGGGGGGGGGCTCCCAGTGATAGTATTAATATGAAGGTTAGTGATTTAATACATGGTAGTTTACTTCATGTGTGGGATAATGGTAATTTTGATGTGGATGCATTTTATATAAATAATATGAATGTAGTGAGTGTTTTTATGATGTCAACTGTCAAGTTAAGGATCATCATAGGGTTATACACTCTAATAGCTGCTATTCATGCTATGGGCAATTGATGAGTAGGCTAAGATTTTTCATAATTGAGTTTGGTGAAGTCCTCGTCAACCTCCGAGGATTATGGATGTAATGGCTATTGCTATTAATAGGTTGGAGTTGATGGATGGTGAGATTCACATAGAATGGCTAGTGGTGCAATGTTTTTGTCACGTTAGCAAGATTAGGCCTGAAGATGATAAAATTCCTTGTGTTACTTCTGGAACTCAAGTGGAATGGGGACAATCCGAGTTTTACTGTTAGGGCAATAGTTATTGTGGTTGATATAACAGGGTTAGGAACTTTTGAGAATGTACATTGTCCGGAGAATAATAGGTTAATAACAATTGCTATGAGGAGCATAGATGCGGTGGCCTGTGTTAAATATTTTGTAGATGCTTCAGTGGCTTGTAAATTCTTTTATAAGAATAGGGATAATACCTAATATCTTTATTTCAAAACCGATTTAGAATATGAGTCATTGAGAACTTAATATTACAAGGACAGTTTCTGAGATAAAGGTTGCTATAATGGTAATGAGAATAAGTTTTATTAGGTTTTATTATTGTAGGAAGGATAGGCACCAACCTTTTCAAGGTATGGGCCCAATATCTTATTTAGCTGAATTTACTGTAG